>NC_041710.1:17540546-17858010 GCF_900700375.1 Denticeps clupeoides
TCTAACTTTAAATAAAATTTTAATAACTGATGCCAAAAATGTAAATTAAATACTGTGCTAAAAATCAGTCAAGTGTTATTTTACATTTATGACTAGAAAATAGCTTTAATACTGATTTCTTGTCATTGTATCTTTCCCTCACTTTCCACCACTGCTGCTGTCCTGTGGTCCTCTCTAAACCAAGTGGTACTGTGAAGTGGAGTCGCACAAAGACAGAGGTGAGTTGCCATAGTAACCCCCTGCCTTTGGGACTGGGGTTGAGTTACGCAGAATCTTGAGACAGAGACGTGAAATCTCCCCTTTCATTCTAACCCAGAATTGTATTGTCCTGTTGTCTTTCTTTTTCAGGACATAACCTCAAGGAATGAATAAAGACATATGCACACATACACATCAGATAAATCTCATAAGGGCTGCTGTGTTTCGAAAATTCTCTGTGTTCGTTGTAACATGTTGTTAAAGTTCACCTTGGTGGTTTGAGTTGTTCCAACATGGCTGTCAAAGACAAATTCTCAGAGCAGGGACTCATATTATTGCACAAAAACATGAGAGCCTTTAAAAATTCTGCTGTCATAGGTTTGTATGGCATTGAAATGTAGGAATTTTAAAGTGCCATTTTTCTAGATTTCTGTAGGTGAAGTGCCTTCCTTATGTAATAAAATCCACACACGCAAGGTGTGTAAACGTATTAGGGCGTATTGTTTCTGCAATAATGACATTGGCTAAAACATGTTACATCAGAAACTAAGCTATTAAGATATGGAGCATTTGTAATTATGCGATAAATTATGTACTATATATTAAGATGAAATGAAGCCAAAGGAAGCAAGAGCCAACAGGAAAGAAATGGTAGGATATAAATATAAAGCAGGATAATAATGAATTAATTAGTTATATGTACTTCTGGGTTTCAAACCATGTTTGGGCCTCAAATCAAGCCAAGCTGAAGGAGAACTATATGCTTTTAAAGCAGATGGAATATGTGGTAAAGATACTCTATCACGTAGAGTTTTTGTTTGTTCTTAGTATTTTTTATTTAATCATATCCTTTGTCATGTTGCAAGGCATTTGATTGGTCCTTTTTTGGATGTGAAGGGAGTGGGCAGGCTCGTTTCCGAATGGCCTGTAAGTCGGTGTGTTCAACAGAAAAAAAGTTTGTTTAATTAGACATTAGTGCTGTTGTGTGATAAAGCACAAACACACACACATCACACACACTTGGCATATGGAAATGAGTCTGTCGGAATCTATATTAATTTATATGACGTTACTGTAGCCTGTGTTCATGCATACTTGGGTGTTACAGTCGCTGTGGTGGTGTAAAGTGATTGATGGTTACCTTTACTGGGGTATTTATTATGGTTTTGATGTAATTAGGAATCCAAGCACACCCTTTTGAAAACCCTTTGAAATTGGTTATGATCATATTTGGTGATCATAACCATGATTGTGTGTATATTCAGGATAATTGCGGGAAATATCTGCAGAATCTGCCAAAAATTTATACATGGGAAATGGTCAAAATACAGTATTCTTGGATCCCACAAATTTATACTTGAGGGTATATTTTAGGAGAAAATATTATCTTCATTTTTAACCAGGGACCTGGAGTGTATTTCTGTGTTTTACCCTTGTATACTAACACACACACATGTTCTGATGAAGGGTACGGGGAGACAAGTTGAAGGAAGTTCACTGTGGAATTTTATGTTGAGGACACAAACATGTAAAAATGTTGAAGTGTAGAAAGTTCTCCAGTTTTTAGTAGTTAACTGAAAAGCTGTGTTAACCATATGTGTGTTTCTTTTTTAATAATTTAGTCTTCCTCCTTGTTGTGTGTTAACTGGTTGTTAACAGACAAGATGGTAGTGCACATTTATGCAAAAATGCACAAACAAGTACACAAACCTCAGCCTAAGTACAGATACAAACCAGGACCAAAGTTTAGACATGAAAGATTTGTGCTACCGACTGTTCTGGGATCAGCACTCAGACCCTCTCTCTTACCTCAACGATATTGGCAAAAAATGATCCCAGAACAGTTTATTAAAGGATAGTGATTCTAAAACCATTATTTACACTATATTCGCTATGCTTATGCACTGAAAAGATGGATCAAGAGGTTGTGTCTTGTTTGTGTTTCTTTTTTATCAGTGAGCTTTGTGAGTTTAAGGGATCTAATACAGCATACTGTATTAGCTGCACTTGCATGCTCAGTTTAGATTTTACGTTTATGATGAAATGTAATTAAATGAGTAAAGTAGGGACTGTACCTGCTGTAGCCTAGGACCTTATATCCGATATTGCACATACACTGTAAAATTTAATCTTAAATGTATATTTTAGACTAAACTGTCATTTACAGATTGGCAAAGTTGCCTTTCAAATGGAGGCACAATTTTCCCTCTTGAGTGTCAGGGAAATGTACGGATTTCTAAATCTGGTCAGAAGTGAGTGGCCTTGGTTTTTAAGATTGAATTTTTTGCAGTGTATTTTTCTACTACTTAAATATGGATCATGTTGTGGCTGAATCTGTAATTGCCCATTTAAATGAATCTATGACTAAATAAACACATTTATAAAATACATACTGAATGTTTGCAGATTTATTACTCATTTGCAAAAAAATATTGTTATATGTCAGCTTTATGAATGAATCACTTTAACATTGTTCAGAATGTACCTTTGTTCATTTTGGACCACTTGAAACTCATTTACTGCCACCTACTGCAGATAACATGTCATTAAAACACTTCCCTCTTCCTGTCAAAATGATTAAAACCCATTACAGGATTTTCATTTATGGAATCGATCTACAGTTAAATAAATGAATAAATGCTTTCTGAATATGTTTTTAGAACCATATTCAGGAATACTAAGCAGTGGAATGACTATTTTTGAAGAGTTCCTCAAGCTGGTGGACATGCCCTCTTATCAGGAGGCAGTGCCAGAAACCACATCAGACCACATCACAGTTGCTGACTCTGCTAAGTGCAAGAACAAGGCTCTCGATTTACCAGTCACTCGATGTCCCTATCCTCATCTAGGGTCATGATCTTTGGCATTGACAGATAGAACAGGTCCTTGGAAAAAATCTGGTGAAATTAGGTTTGTTTGCAGGGTTGCAGGAGTTACTCTCCTTATGTTAGAGTTATCCGTCTTATCCAACACTTATAAAATAGAGAGATATGACACGAAGCAGTTGAGCTCTCTTTTTACTTGCAAGGAGATCGATCAGAGACGACCATGCCTCCAAAAGCTCTGCCGTCTCTTCCGCTTCCTCTCTTTTTATATAATAAAGGTACATTCATCACAGGATCACACCATATAAGCTTATAATTTGCATGTAGGGTTGTCTCTTGGTAGACGCTCCATCGCAAGGTCTTCTTGTTTTCTTGCTTCGCTGCGGCTGCAGGCCTCCTCTTATCAAGTCGCGGTCATTCTGTTCTGCAAACAACCTTTAGCCCACCAGTTTCTCATCCAAGAGACTAATGATTAAATATAGTGCGCATATTAAAAAGAATAATACAGTTTAATACATGTGAGATATAAATGTCAAAAAGGAAATAAAAGGTAATTGCATGATAACTTCTATATATTTTCCAACACCTTAATAGGATGGTCCTGAAGAGCCTCGAGGTTGAGCTGAGATGGTTTGAGTATTTCATAAGGACACCCAGTGAGAGATTGCCATTGCATCTCTTTCGGGCATGTCCCACTGAGCGGTGATCCCAGGGAAGGCCCAGGACCTGCTAGCGAGATTATATCTCCTGGATGTGTTGGGAACCCCTTGGTATGCCCCAGGACTGGCTGGAGACCATTGCTGTATGTCTGGTCTGACCAGCTCTACCTCCACGACCCTCACCTGGGTAAGCCAATATTTTACTTTACTTTACTTTATTTTGCAGACGCTTTTATCCAAAGCGACTTACAGGAGGAAGACACCAGCAATTCTCGTTCGATTTCTATAGATTTTGAGTTTACAAAACTAAGAGCCCTGATAAAGCCTAACTTGTTAGAAAAAGAACATGCTTGGAGATTGTTAAGTGCTAGACGAATAAACTTTTATCTATTTATTTATTTTGTGCAGTGTGTGTGCATGTGTAAGTGTTAAATTCGTCTGAAATACTTTTTGAATAAGTGGGTTATCAACTACTTCTTAAAGGTGGTAGTAGTCTCGGCTAGTCGAATGGAGCAGGGCAAGTTGTTCCACCAGCCAGGGACAACAAAGGAGAACAGAGTTGATTGGGATCGGAGACCCCGTGAAGAGAGAATTTTCAGTCTCATTTCATTTGCAGATCTGAGAGGGCGTGCAGGAGTGTATCTAGCTCGTAGTGTAAACCCATTTACCTAATATATGCTGTGTTACGTCCCTGGACATATGCTCCCACGTGTCCTGTCTCTTTCAGGTTGACTTTGTGGGAGGAGTTGAATCCTACCAGCTCCACCTACCATCTGCCTATTGGTCATCACCACCTATATAAAGAGACTTCAGATGGTGTGTGGCAGGTCCCCAGGGTCTGCTAGGCCCTTACTCTTTCGGGAGGTCCCCAGGGTCCACGGAGCTCTGCAAGGAGCGCCGTTGCGGATCTCATTTGTTTGTCTTGTTGTTTTGTGTGATAGACCCCTTTGTTGTTAGCTTTATGTGCCCTTTTTGGTT
Organism: Denticeps clupeoides; assembly: GCF_900700375.1. NCBI lineage: Eukaryota > Metazoa > Chordata > Actinopteri > Clupeiformes > Denticipitidae > Denticeps > Denticeps clupeoides. The sequence continues at coordinate 17,545,207 of NC_041710.1, forward strand.
AACTTGTGCATGTTTGAGTTATCCCCGCTGGACCATATCTTCCTTTAGGCTGTTCTGATGTTGGTTAGCTGTCCTGAATCCGCTCTTTTATTGTACCTGTTAGCACCCTGTAAATAAAAGCACTGTTTGTATCCTTTGTTTGGTTGTGAGTGTGTAACAGTGGATCTCCTCCTCTCCACACCCTTGTCGCGTTTGTTAAACCCCTAGGAACGTGACAGCTGCTTGAATATATTACAGAGTGAATGTATTAAAATCACTGCATGCATCCAACTTCATATAAAATAAACATATACTGTATATGTGTTCATATATAATTATAGGATTAATTAAAAAAACATTTTATTATTATCTTTTACACACTATCTGGAAAAGGCAAAAATAACAGAACAGTTTATGTAAGGTATATGTGGTTATTTAAATATACATTTTTTCAAACTTCAAAATGTATGGATCTGTGCTTCCTATTTTTTAACAATATGTTTTTCCACAAACCTTAGATGTAGCCTTCAATTCAACTAAATTTGTTCACGGCAAATTATTTCGAAATTAGTAAATACTATTCTGGAGGCAAATAAATGTAACAATTAGTAAAACTCAATCCCGAGAGTTTGAATGCACACACAAAATCAGAATGAAATAATTCAAAAGAATTTCAAACGGCCTCTTGGCCACTTCTCTTGGAGAAAAAAAAAAAAAAAAAAAGACACCTCTGACACAAATCCATGTCAAATGAGCAAAAAAGTTAACTCTATGGAGGAAATTGTAGTGAGCCCAATATAAACTGGTACTACATCTTAAAGGTCCCCTGACAATTTTTTTCATGGTATTAGTGGTCCCCTTATTTTTAAATTAAGTCTCTTTCTGAAATAATATAGCCGTGGTGCAGAATTACAGTCACTTTGAGCCAGTCCCACAATGAGATTTCCCCAGGACAACACCATTTTGGTGTCTGTAGCTTAAAATGCTAATGAGGAGGAGAGAGGCGGGACGAGGAGGAGAGCAGCCTACACATATTAATGTTTAATAATCTCAAAAGTGAAATTTTCATGTCAGGGGACCTTTAACCCCCAGATTTTCTGAATGATCAACAGCATTGGCGGATGCACGTGTCCGTGTTGTGGAATGAGCAGGCTTGCTCTTTGTCCATGTTTCAAATCTAAACGTCGATGTTCAGGGCACAGTCGGCTGCTGTGTTTGGAGACTCTGCTCTGGGTGGTGCTTCTTGATGTGAATGCGTAGGTACTGTTTCCCCGCAAACCGCTTGCCGCAGTGTGTGCACTCGTACGGCCGCTCTCCGGTGTGCACGGTCTGATGGGCGGTCAGGTGACCCGACTGCGTGAAGCGCTTGCCGCACTGCTCGCAGCGGAAGGGCCTCTCGCCCGTGTGTATGCGTGTGTGCGTGTCCAGGCTCTGTGAAGTTGTGAAGCTTTTGCCGCAGAACGAGCAGATGAAGTGTTTTTTGCACACGCCCCCACGCAGCGACGTGCAGCCGAACACACACGTTCGGGCGCGGTTGCTCAGGGTGACTGTGGCCAGGCTGAGGCGTGAAGCTGGGTACAGCGCTGCGTTTTGGGTAGAGATGTTTTCAGCCAATGAGGCTGTGTGTGAGAGTCTGTGCGTCAGTGTGTGTCTGGGTGCCACAGATGCAGAGTGTGCAGCCCAGTCTGCTCCGAGGCCGAGTGTGGGGTCGCAGAAGCCGTCACGCTTCACACACACCCCATCCAGGAAGGCGCGGCTGGCGAAGGACACAGCCTGTACGTCTGGCCGCACATTGTAAGAGCAGAGGGGATCTTCAGGGTGTGTGTCTTCATCACTGCTCAGCAGGACAGAGGACTGCAGGTCTAGATCGGAGTGGCCATGCGTGTCCTGACCGGGTGTGTGTGACAGTGTGTCCACATCCTCCCCAAGTATGTGTGTTTCAGAAGGAATCTCCTCAACGTCATCCTCAAGGGAATCCTGGGAAACGGCATCTACAGCTTGTCCATTTTCAACTGCAGGAAACACACAGAGAGCATTTATGATGATTAAAAATAGGTGATGGGACATATAACGCTCATGCATGTAGTCAGCTGACTGGGTGGTAGTAGCCTAGTGGGTAACACACTCGCCTATGAACCAGAAGAGCCGGGTTCGAATCCCACTTACTACCATTGTGTCCCTAAGCAAGACACTTAACCCTAAGCTGCTCCAGGGGGGACTGTCCCTGTAATTACCTATTGTAAGTCGCTCTGGATAAGGGTGTCTGATAAATGCTGTAAATGTAAATGGACCCACTTCATAGTGCATTCAGAGTTAGGCATTCTGTAATTTCATGCATACAGTAGTCCCATTTAATCAGCCAACCATGTGAACTGCTGGGCAGAGAGCTGATTAGGGTTTGGGATTCGGCCATTCAGGTTCATCGTCCCCCGTCCTCAAGAAAAACCCAGCCACCTGTCTGAACAACTATAGACCAGTAGCACTCACTCCAGTCATAGCGAAGTGTTTTGAGAAAGTCTTGCTGGCCCACATCCAGAGTTGTATCCCAGACACTCTGAAACCCTGCAGTATGCCTGCCAGCCTTCATTGTTCCCTCTCCCACCTGGAAAACAAAGACTCCTGTTTCTGGATTCTTTGTTGATTACAGCTCTGCCTTTAATACGGTCATTCCCGAGGTCCAAAACCAACCGAGGCCTGGAAGTTGTGGAGCACAGAGGGGTGAACACAGATTGGTGAGCATGCCTGACTGTTCGAAGCTCATAACCATTCGCAACTCAAAAAGATAATGGCTGGACATTCGCAGCCATTATACGAATTATGATGAAGGATGGACAATAATGTTCACCTGAGGGCACACACTTATACTGACTGTGTTTGCACAGATAAGGAGCACAGATAAATAAGATATTGGTTGGGAACATATCAGCATTACAGTAGATATTAAAGTGTATTATGTATTGTTGTATGCTTTTGTGCATGTAAACTACAGGTATAAACCTTCACTGGTCTCACGATTCGGTTACGATTATTAATGAATCATGATGCATCCCATAAATGCACGTCACTATGCTGTGGGGCGGAGTTAGTCGTCTGCTCCGGTCCTGATGCATATCAATTTTCCACCAAGCACAGGACCAGAGCAGACTGGTCCAAGCTCCTGTGGTCTCTTTATTATTACATAATTTCCTCCTCTACACACAGACCCAAACCGTTACAACCTGAAGCCACAAATGGCAGAAAAATGCCTGGTTCAGATGTCCGTGGCATCAGGTGAGGGCGGACTGAACACAGACATTGGGGAAAATCTAAAGCCGCTTTCAGACCAAACGCTGCACTCAATGTGGGGCTCGTGTTGTAGATATCTGCACACTTTGACTCAATTGGTCGCATGAAAATACGTCAAGACGTAACTTTGACCGTGATATGAGAACAAGGCCACCACAGTCACTACTTTTTAACGAGGATGTTTATGCCACCGCCAGAAAATCACCAAGAAACGTCGTTATGATATAATCAATTATGTTCTGCGCTGCATCGATGCAGAATCCCAGCATTGCTGGGATGAGCAATGTGCGCGCTGCCATGGGATCACGACTGCTGAATTCCGTATTAAAACAGCTCACTGCACCTCCTTGACTCCGGAGGTCAATTTATAAATAGACTTGGTCTATTTTTCAGAAGAAGATTTCGACTTAAGACTTTGAGCTCACACTCAAATTAGTCCATGACAGTATCCCACTAGGTTGTGTCCTCAGCCCCATACTCTACACCCTGTTCACCCACAACTGTGTCACCTCCCACAAAGACAACATCACCCTGAAGTTTGCGGTTGGTACCGCAGTGATCGGTCGCGTCCTACAGGAGAGAAGTGACCGTTCTGGTGTCATGGTGTGAGGCCAACAACCTCATTCTCCGCACAGAAAACACAAAAGAGGTGATAGTGGATGAAAGGAAAAGAAGAGGGTTCGGTCTCATTAGCCATTGTTCATTCGAGAGCTTGAAATGGAGAGGTGAGCAGCTTTAAATACATGGACTTCCACATCATTGAGGACCTCAACTGCACATTGAATGCCACAGAGATGGTCAAGAAGGCGTAACAGCGGCTGTGCTTCTTGAGGCTGAGGAAGATTGTCATGTCAACCAAGATCCTCAGCAAATTCTGCAGGTGCATTTTGAAGAGCACATTAACCAGTCCACAGGAGAGCTGTCTCCCTTCGCAAAGACCGGCAAAAGTTCGGCATTATGTGGACAGCAAAACAAGGATGTCTTTGAGACAGAAATGCGGTACTCAAAGAGACCCATGTAATGTGCATATACCATCACCCCTGTAAAATGTATAGTGGGTACACATGCCCACATTTCTTTGTGGTAGTCGATGGCAGAACATGATGATTTCACTGTAGATGCCTCCACAGTCTCTCGTGTGGATTATGCTGACATTGTTTTCAATCCAGCACCCCTGCTGTCTGTTTTGGTTCACTGTTCTATTGGGAAGTGAATAGCTTGTATTTTCTTAAAAAAAAATAGTTTTAACAATTTCCATGGGAATTAATTTGGTCATATTTAATAATTGCTAAATGTAATAGTTTTTGTATAAGGATAAAGCAAAAAAAAAAACAAAAACATCAGGGCATGGTTACTAGCAAGGTATTATAAATGATTCTGAGGAACCACTAATGACAGGTGAAAAGTTGGACTCACCGATCCCTCCTGCTGCCTCTTCTTTGATCTGCACTGTGATTGGTCCGCTCTCCTCTCCGTCACGTGACTGAAACACCAGCCGCAGTCAGTACAGACAAATCAATCAATTTACACGGACACCATGAATACACACACACACACACACACACACACACACACAAAAAGCTGCACCACAGAGCCAACTTTAAACACCACCACCACCGTAACAGAGTGGAACGTACAGAACACTCGCCCGACGTCGTCGCCTTTTCCTCCGCCTCGAGCCCCTCGTGTCCTGGCCCGGCCCCCCGCGCAACGATGCTCTCGATCAGCTGCAGCTTCCTGCGCAGCTCCTCGTTCTCCTTCTGGTGGCGCGAGATCTCCAGGTGCAGCACCGCGTACCCGTCGTCCACCAGCTCGCAGATCTCCGCCACCGCGGCGCGGGTCAGGGTCTCCATGATGCCGGCCAGCTGGGCGTGGAACGCTCGGTAATTCGCCATTCGGGCTGCAGCCGCCGCCGCCGCGGGGAGTCGTCAGCGGGAGAGCTCGGGGAGAACGTGGCGGGGTTCCCAGGGGCGAAGTTGTCGCTGGCGTCGCTGGCGCGCGGCCCTCCGATGGGGGAACGAAAATAGAAATATAGGCCCGTATTTCCATGTCAACGAGCACTTCCGGTGTGCGAAACAACGGCGTCATAATAAAAGACCGAATTCAAACGTGACGCGTCTTTAGAACATCTCGCTCCAGATATCGCAAGGTCGGAGCAGTCCTGCGTATGTTACTATTGGGAGTTTGAAAAATGCCCTGGTTATTATTATTTTGTTGAACTGATAAATAAAGACCACAGAGGACCACGGAAACGACAAAATCATATTTGACCGCTTTATTGATGCATCAGTTTTTCAATATATTGTAAACAAATGTAAACAGTTAATCTTTTGAAAATGTCTAATACGTGACTTTGACCTGTCAACTGACATATTGCAATTTATGGCAAAAATAATAAATAAAACATCCTACAGTGGTACTCCCATAGTCTTTTCAGTCCTAAATCTAAAAAAAACACAAACACAAAATCTTGGGGGAAGGTGAGACGGGACCAGTGGGGAGTCCACAATAACATATTACCATTCCATGGCTTTTAAAGACTTGGCAAATAATACATGATGTGTGTGTGTGTGTGTGTGTGCGTGTTAATTTTGGGTGGAGAAAGCAGTCTGCTAACCCTACTGACACTCTTCATCTGTGCCTCTGGCGCATCCACAATACTGAAATATTCAAATAATCAGCACTCGCTTTCATCCTATGCATGCGATCGACCCTTTCCATCCACTTCACAGATAGAAGCTCTGTCTGCTTGATAAAAACACATGAAAATAGCTGCCTGAGTTTGGCTGGAATTGCTGGAAAGCAGAAATTCACATTTTCAAAACTTGATGGTTGATTATGTTCTCAGCCTTTTTTGGTAACTGATACCCCACCAAAGTGTCCAGTGTTATTACATATTTTCAGTGATTTCACATACAGACGTCCCCCCCGCCAAAAAAAAAAAAAAAAAAAAAAAAAAGAGAGAAAGAAACAGTGTATATAATCATAAACAACTACTCTTACTCTGCAGATGAGCCAAGTGGCCAGAAGTGCCACAGAACAATGGGCAAAGCCAGACATGGCAATGTCTGTCTATGTGCTGGTCTTCATATTTATAAACTAAATCAGGCCTACGTTGCTGAGTAGTTCTGTTTTTCTACACTCCAGGGCTGGGCAATATATTAAAAATGATATGGTGTTATCGTGATATGAACTTGTCTCTCAAACATTTACAATATTGCAATGCAGGCTAAACTAATAACCCTTTATGACATGTCAGTTAATTCCAGTAGAGGTCTGGTGATATCACAGAGCATTACACCAATCACCATACTTAACATTACTCATTCATTTTAGGGCATATTACCCAGCCCCAATTAGTTACCTGAGAGTGTGGTCACCCAGCAGAAACACAAAATTCTTGACCCATTAATAATGCATTGCATTTATCTTGATCGAAACATTTAGGGTCAGTTTCCCATATATGGATTAAACCTCATTCTGGATTAAAATCACTTTATGACTATGCATATTCCATTAAGGGGAATCTGACAATTAGTATTAAATGGTATTAAAGCAACTGCTGTTGGTCAAAAAAACACAATGTTCCAATGGAATTGTTCCAGTTTTAAAAAACTTAACTTGCTCAACTGCTGTGATCTTTCAGCAATCATTGCTATATAAAAAGCAACCAGATTCAATTAAACCAATGAAAGGGTGGTGAAGATAAAAATTCACAGGCAAACCAGCTCAGTGATGGACAGTGTGGAGACAGAAGGCAGTTTGCATAGTCGTGGTGCTAAGAACTGCACTGTCATGCCTGCAAGGTAACTGCAGTTGCTTCCCTGTAACTGTGTGAGTGCACTAAAGACGACACAGCTTTCCCACAGTTGTGCATGTATGTGTTTGCGTGTATGAAACTGTGTGTGTTTGAGAGAGAGAGAGAAAAAAATAAAATAAAAGAGCAATAGCAAGCCTCTTAGCATCTCACACATCTGCTCAAAACTTATACTGCACTAACACAGTCCTAATACATCACTGGGGTCTACACTCTTGCTAACACTGAACTGGAGCGAGAACTCACGTTAATACTGCATCGGCTTCTAAAGTCCTGCTAACACTGGAGCACAAACACTCTCTCTGTGATTTACAAAGGGGAAGACTGGAGTTTGAACACAACTCTGTAGGACATGAGTAAAAGCTGAAAGCAACAGGTCCATGTCCTGGCAGGATGTTGAGGTATTTAGTCCAGTGCATGAGGTGAAAACTGTGTGTGTGTGTGTGTGTGTGTGTGTGTGTATTATACAGAGTATGTGAGTGGCAGTTTCTTCAAGCCTTCTCGCCAGGCCGAACAGGTGGAGTTATTGCTTTTAGGGTATTACCAGGGCAACTAACGCCGCGGTTCAAGGCGTGGCCTGTCGCTACGGCAACCGGATGATGGTCCATACGCAGAAGGAAAGGTGGACAGGACCGGGTGCGTGCGTGACCTTTAACCCCACCAGAATGGCAGATCAGCTCGCTCACTGTGTCTAGCGCGTCCAGGTTACCACGGCAACGATCGTAGCGCTCCTCCCGCCGCTTGATTGTTAACCAGGTAAGAAAGATGAAGAGGAAAGCCAGCAGCTTCAGGCTGGCAGCCAGGCCAAAATACACAAAGCGGAGGGAAGTGACATCATACTCCCAGCAGGAGCCCTGCATCCGGCACTGCTGCTGCCACAGCATACACGCCGTGTCAATCACCGCGCCAAAGTAGATGGGCGTAGGGATGTACGCTACGGAGAAAGTCACAAATACACATAGTTCTGATTCATCGTTGCCAACAAACACACAGGTTGAACAAAATAAAGAGCGTCCAATGAATTATTAACCAGAAAGCTGGTATATATTTTTAAATATATTGCACCTGAATTAAATAGCAGAATGTCAGAAAAGGTTAGAGAAAGAAATCAAAATCAATAGCCAAACATTATTAGCATAAAACAAGCAAGCAAGTTTGAAATATCAGTTTCTTTCTGTATGACCTAATAAAACGCACATGCTTATGCCTGTGCAGGGTAGTGAGTAGGGACAGAGGTCATTAATTAATCTCACACACACACACACACACACACACACACACACACACACACACACACACACACACACACACACACACACACACACACACACACACACACACACACACAGTGACTGAACTCACCAAGAGTCCTGAGGAGAACAAATTGCATCCCAAGAGCAAATGGCCTCTCCTGCTCATCCACGGACCTAGGGAGAAAGATGGAGGGATAAGAAAAATGCTGAGTCTGTGAAAGAGTGAGTGAGTGAGAGAGAAAGATTCAAGGCCACTAAATGGGTGACCAGGCCACACAATGAAACTCATTATTTGTGCAAACAACAGAATTTGGTAAAGGAAGAACAGAACCTACCTAAGTGTGACAATGATGGCAGATGGCTGGGCACAAGCGGTAATGAAGGTGACGATGAAGAGGAAGATAAGGAAGGGGATGAGAGTGCCACAGGTGCGCTCGCATTTGCCCTCCCGTGCCCAGCCCTTCTCCCGCAGGTATGTTTTCACGATCACCACCTGCAGCGGGTTACCTCGGTTACCGCCTGATGGCGTGATCACCTGCCTGCTCTGCACACATGCACAGTCAGAGTAGTTCCTGATCTGCGAGAGACAAGAACACAAAACAACTCCATGGTGAGAAATTAAAGAGCTTAGAAAAAAATAACACTGTTAGATCAAAAGCTAAACCGATACGTCAGCACTTTATATAGCGAACCGGAAAGAGCTGCCTCAAACAAGTTAAATAATCTTAAATCTGATTGTGCATGGCATGCATACACCACGACTCTTCAGTCACCAGTATGTGTAGTGGTGAAGAGATGGAGAAACACCATTCTGGAATTATAAATGAAAAATGACGCAAACCTGATCATCAATTATAGTTCAGGTTACGGCCTTTCACAAGTTGTGTTGCTTACCCCCATGCTGTCGTTGGCCACGGAGCTGCAGCCGGCGAGGCAGGGGTTAAAGTAAGTGATCCCGTCCGAGCCGCACACTGGAGCGTACTCATGACTCACACACCCGCAGCCCACATTACAGCCTGCTGTGAGGTTCCTCTGGGACAGAGACAAGGAGGGCCTGCGAGACATGAGCCAGAGGGAGACGATAAGGTGTGAGCACAGACAAACGAATACAACATGCTGGGAATCACATGTAATGCAAATTTAAACATGCATTTAACATTTAAAGTGACTAGTTGTCACGTGACAGCGCACAGCATAGCACCCAGTGTACACAGTGAAGTGTGTCCTCTGCTTTTAACCCATCACCCTTGGTGAGTGGTGGGCAGCCATGACAGGCGCCCGGGGAGCAGTGTGTGAAGCAGTGTGTAAAGCAGATATTTTTGTGACTCACCCCTGAGTGTAGGGTATGTTAATGCCCCCCAGGTTGATGCTGTCACAGCCTGTGATGAAGAGGGTGGAGAAGCAGAGAAGAGACACGGCGCTGCAGATCATGGCCAGCTTCGCAGACTCCCTCTCCCCCAGCTTCAGGCGTTTTATGATGTAACCTCCGAGTACGATGCCCACACCTGCACTGGGTACGATGACCACGCCTATCACAAACACACAGAAAATTGTGAATTGGAATTGAACATAAGGTGAGCCATTCAGTACTTCCGGTTTATTAACTTATTTGAGTGAATTCGGAATGCCTGTACCTGTGTAGATGCTGGCGCTTGAGGCAGGGATGCCAAACTGTGACTCTATGAATTTGGGGATGAAGGTGATGAAGGCAGTAACAATAGCACACTCTGCTGTGTAGGACAGACTCATGAAGAGGAAGGTCACATTGCTCAGGATACGCAGCGCAGCCTTTGGCAGGTCTGTCAGAGAGACACCAAACAGCAGAGTTACTCTTATTGGAGTACTAGTTACACAGACAGAAAGACACACACACACACACACAGCAAATAGTCATCAGGCAGAACCTTTAATATCCTTGCTGAAGCCCATTGATGAGGTCTGCGCCTGGTTCTTCTCCCTCATGACGTCGTCATCACTCGACATGTCGTCCACGTTTACTTTCTTCTTTTTCTTGTGACGAGGGGGAAGTTTCTTAGGGAAGGCAAACATGGGGAAGATAACCAGCACCATGGCGAAAGAACAGAGGAGGAAACCGCTCCACCTGACAGACAAAGAGATATTTTACTTTAAGTATGCTGACATGATGAACGCGCACATGAACGCACGGAAAGAAGCAGCGGTGAACATGAAGAGTGAAGCAGTGAAAACCCCGTGTGAGCAGCAGACGAAACGTCGTAAAGGTTGTAAGGCGCACGTAGAATCCTCACCAGTTGCCGATGAATCGAGGGTCATTCTGGTCGATGGTGACAGGGGTGTATGGGTTCACATAGAAACCAATCATCACACCTCCTAAAAGGTAGCCTGCCGCAGGCCCCAAAGCCCCCATCACGTACATAATCGCTGCAACAAACACAAAGGTCTTTTGTTAAAAAACACAATGACCCTAAAACTCACCAGATATCGAACATTTTTTCTAAAAATCCAATGAGCAGTCCTTTTAAGAGATTCTCCACTGTTCCTGTTAACTGCTAGCCCTTTGAAACATTATACATTGATGAAATCTGTTTTGACAGATCATCTTCATAATCACTAGATTTCTAGTCATGAATAATAATAATAATAAAAATAATACTTTTTTTTTAACCCCCTTGACTCTTTAAGCAACAAGTTTTAAAATCTGCCTGGCCTTTCCTAACAATAACTATGAATAAGCCATAAGAACGCACGAGCCTCCATAAAGTACTGAAAAGAAGTCCTCTTTAACCGCATGACTTCTGATGATCAGATCATCTTAATTATTGGCCGTAACAGACAGGGTGCACACATTTATTCCATGGCACTGAATCATCATGTAGGTTCAAGGGGTACACAGTGAAAAAGTAACAAAGCAGCCGCTCACCAAGATACAGTGAGGCATTTTCTTTCTTCACATTGTCATCCAGGTATGTGGGTCCTAGTGTGTAGATGGGAGTGGATCCCATTCCCACCAGCAACTGGGCCACCACGAACAGCCCCACATACAGCTGGTGCTCTCGTCCTTCCCAGTCCCTCCGACACACCTCCACGCCCGAAGAGCTCGCGCTAGCGTTAGCCTCCGTGCTGCTGCAGAGCCCCTCCCCAGAGACTGTGGAATTCAGCTCCTCGATCTGATAGGCTGGCGAGATGAAGTGGGGCAGGGAGAAGAGGGCGGCACCTATTGAAATCAAAATTCCACCAATCGCCAGCCAGCGGGGCCTGTGACCTCGACCACCAAAGTAGCTGATGAAGACGACAACGAGCAGGCTGGCGATATCGAAACAGCTGACGAGGAGCCCCGACTCCGAGCTGCGTAGGCTGTAGCGGCGCTCAATGGTGGTGATGACGCTGCTGAGGTATCCGGACACCATCAGGGACTGCACGAACGTCAGGTAGCTCATGCAGAACAGGAAGCAGCGGGAATCGGAGAGGACGGCCCTCATCGCCCTCCGTGCCGGGTCCCAAATGTGACGTGAGGCCAGGGACCTCACTGTAGGCGCCGAAGCTGTCTGTGTCTTTTGGGTTTCAGCCCCAGAGGAGCCCAGGGGGCTGCTGACGCCGACCAGGCTGGAGTCCGACTGGGACGTGGGAGTATGTGTGGGAGTCTGCAGGTGCGCCGCTGCTTCCTTATTGTCCTTTTGGAGTTCGGGTTTTGGCGCAGCGCTTCCCAGATCCAAAGCACCACGTTCGTTGAGCACAGGGAGACTCTTGGATTTGAGGTGTCTCTGTCCTGGCTCCTCGAAATGACACACAAACTCCTTCGCACAGACTTGTTCAGGCAGATCCACCTCGTGGGAATCATCTTGCCCAGACAACTCCATGATTAAAATACTAATTGATTAAGAGTGAACTACCACACCCACGAATAACTTCACCACAGGCAGCCTGTGTGCATACTGACATCGAAAACAAATTCAAATGAAAACCACATCGATTCCTGAGAAGAGGGGAACAGAAGGACCACACGCCAGGCAGGTTATGTCGCAGACCTACGCATTTCGCTGGTTTGGCCGTCACATGGACATAGAATTCGACCTGGACTACTTGGTCCTAGCAAATCTGTCTGGTGATCTAGTCCGGCATAACAGACAATGTTTAGTTAATAAAAAAAAACTCTGAACATGCATGCCAGAGAAGTACTTGAAAAGCTTGACCCAATTTATCGCACAGGGGTCAGTCAGCCACATTTCCCACAGACACTAAATGTCTATATGAACATAGTGTTCATCACATGAACACACAATACGTTTTATATTTTAATACGTGTCATTTTAAGGTTGCATCTTTGATGGTACTATGCACGCAGAGAGAGGCCTGTTAACATAAGCAGTATACAGACCAGAATATTTTTAATAATATTATTATAGCACACGGTCATTCATTGATTAAAATATAATTATTATATACACACACACACACAGACAGACTATTATCCACACCCCTATCTGCTTTGTCGGTAAAAGAAATGGCGACAACATATAGCAGCACTGACTAGTTTTTCACGACGCACCGCCGTTTTATTTCCAAATGTCATTTCATCTACTGCTTAGAGATGCGGGCTAAACGCCATGCAGTACAAGCCGAGCTGCTTGTCCCGTACAGAAACGCCACATCTTCACATCACACGAGCATCTTCACACGCAAGGCTGCACAAGGCGGCCAGCGGCTAATCTGGCCCGACATCAGCCCTGACGCCGCATGACACGCGGCTTTCTGTCAGGCATCGGGTATCTGGGCTGGAAGACCGCGGTTTCGGCGTTCGAGCTGCTCGGAAGTGGAGGTATTTCCCCGCAGCGGACCGCCTTTTGTCTGCTCGGCCAGCCGAAGCACCGTGAGCGCCCGCGCCGCGGCGGCTAGCCGGCTACGTTAGCATGCATCAGTGAAAACAGCGTACTGACAGCACGCCGCGTCCGGTCGTCCCCAGCTCCCGGTCGGCATTTTTTCAAACACGTCCGCGCGAGGACACCGCGAAGTCCGAAAGAAAACGACCCGTGCTCACCGCGGTCGGCGCCTCGCCGTACGTTCAGCTGGCTGGATACCCTTGAAGCAGGGGAACACTTCCGGGTTGCGCTGCGGCCGAGGGGCAGGTCGTAGAAACACAGACGTCTGTCAGGCAGAGGCGACGAACACTTGACATTTCTTATCCACGCAACATATCGATCAATCAGACGCGCGTAGACTGAACAGCTCCGCGTGGTCCGCCGTGTGTTTCTGAGCGACCCCACAAAACGCCGACGTCTGCGCGCACTTCTTGGTAGAAACGCTGCCCTCTAGCGGCCAAATGCGGCAGCGAATTTGCTCGGAAGGAAAACCACGCTCGTTTGTGCAAACGTGCACGAATGGTGGTATAAACACCCCACGTGTCTGCTTAATGTTCCCGGTCTGTTATGCACAGGGCGGTAAAGTTTGATGAGCATTATAAAAAGATTTATAATATCCATACCCTTCGCAGAGTTTGAGGCAGTTGGACGAGTTGCACGTATTCAGTCTGTCGAATGTTGGTACTTGCTGGATGTTGGATTTATTTGGTAGGCCACTAATAGTCCAAAGGGCATAATTTATTTATTGATAATATTAAGTAATTAATACAGAAAAAGTGATTAAAATGACCTTTTGTCCAAATTAGCAGCACATGGTTATCATTTAAACATATTTATGTGATTTATTCTTCAATAAATAATTTGATATACAGATACTACAGATCAATAAAAAAAAAAAACACTGATTATTAATTTATTGTAAATTCAAACACAAAACAGATGACAAAATTATAATCAATATATTTTATTCACTTGACACATTACACAGGAAAAAATCAAATGTTAAACTGTACTTATTCACCTATTAACTCAGCCACCCATTCTCCACATTATGTTGACATGGCTGGATGATGCGGTGTTGCTGTTAAAGGTTACACTTCCACATATTCCCAACTGAAAAGAGAGGTGGTTTTACTCATTAGTACAAGAACAACAATTTAGACATTATTTATCATGAAGCAAGTATGGTCAGTAGCTAAATTAAGTTCACCAGCAATGTTGGCATTACAGAAAAGGTGATTCCTTACCAACCCCAATGTGACCCTCCTTCTGCAGTTTGTGCAGGTGGTGAGTCAGGTTGAACTCTGCTGCTCGGTGTAGGTGCTCAGGAGTGTCCTGATGAGAGAATACAACAATAACTGCAATTGTCTCATATTCCACTGAAGACACCAAAAAACAAGATTTATATCAGGCCACAACCTACCGATACAATCACTCTAAGATTTAAAAAAATATGCATATGGATGTGCTATATTATGATATTTTAGAAAGAATTCCAGACTATTTCAAAAGGCACAGAAGTGGTGTACAGTAGAGTTTCACTGAACCTGACATTATACAGAGTAATTTATAAGAACTCAAGAGCAGCAGCTAATGAGCTACCTTGTAAACCTCTTTAACCAGCTGTGCAGCAGTGTAGGTTCGTGTGGGATCCTGCTGAAGAACTCTGAATATCTGATGCTCACGCTGTTGTCTGTGTGCGATGTATTCTTTGATCTTGTTTCCTGCATTATGTACCACTGGCCCATGACCTGAATACAAACGTGCACACAGCAACCAAAAAATAGTGACAAACCACAAATGTATAATCTAAATCACATTACAAATGGAAACACTTCTTAACGGGAAATAAAATAAACCAGTTGATATAACTAGACATTACGATGTTGGATTAAAATAAATAGATTAAAAACACAAAAGTTAGCAAGTTCTCCATAACTAGTTACCAGAAACCAAACTTTAGGGATATTTTTATGAACAAAGTTTAAACTGGGAGGATTCCATGGCAACGACTGTCAGCTCTCACTTGGTTCTCTATGTAAACCATGTCTTGTTGCTTTATGGGCAACAACCTCATTCTCAGGAATACGGTCCAAGTCAAATGTAAAAGTTTACATAGATGTATCTCACTTGAAGCGTAACGTTTATATCTCTTTTTATATATGCGTAGTACATGTAAATATGCCTACTCCGTGTCCCATTTGCTTCTTGTTATATACTGGAATGTATATAAACAAGACTTTGATATATAACTCTGATTTTGATGTCACAATCGCAATGTAGCGTTAGTAGTGTTGCCAGATGCTCATTCAGAAACAAAAAATGTGCACGATACTAATATTTAAGTGCAGCAAAACTTAATATAATTATTTCAGCCAAAATATAGATCCTGTCTCCTCCCTCCTTCTCTTTTTAACCCAATCTGCTATCCTAATCATAAAACGATTACCAACAGATTATCAACATTTCAACATTTCTTCATATGTGAACACATCCAATACGTTCTGCTTACAAACCAGACGGATTTACAACCTGGGTAAATGAGTTCAGCTTTAGAGTCAAGCAGAATCTGGAGGGACTTCATGTAGTCATAAAGGTCCTCAAACACAGCAGTGCCTTCTCCCAGGATACAGTCTCCAGAAAACAGCGCACCTTCTTCTTGCAGCAACAGAGCCATGTGATCATCCGTGTGCCCTGGAGTGAAGAGCACCCTGCAAAACACAGGTGACAGTCACAGAGGAGGATAGTTGGATCATTCATAAGGCGAATGATACACACACTCACTTCAGCGTTGCTCCCTCTGTCCTGATCTCATCTCCATCCTTCAGGTATGTGTATTTTCTTCCGTCTTCTCCAATGCTCTCATTCTGTGGAGGATAGCGTGGCAGTTTGCTCACAGACAGACCACTTCCTAAGACACGCATACACACAAGGTTGATTGAAACAGGGCCAGCCATGTTCTGTACAGACATACTCCATTAGGTGTGGTACAGTAGTCGCACTTACCCCCCACAAGACTGGCACAGATGTCCGGCACGCCACCCGTGTGGTCGTGATGCCAGTGGGTCACAATGATCTCTTGGATGCCGCAGTTGTACTGCTGAAGCATCTTCTTTAGACAGCTGATATACTCTGGGACTGATGGCTCTCCTGCATCTATCAACACTCTCCTGTCCAACCAGCACACAAGTTCAGTTCAACCTTTTTGGATATTACACATTGTCTACAAGTGGTTTAAATGTTTACAGGGCTGGACTGAAGCGTATACTGGACACTGGTTTTGGTGGACCCAAGGGGGTGAACTTGCACACTACATAACCCTATTACGTCATGCTGAGCACAGCGAACACAGACGAAAAGCATAATTTTACCACCATGACTATGCAAAACATAACATTTACATTTTACATTTACAGCATTTATCAGACGCCCTTATCCAGAGCGACTTACAATCAGTAGTTACATAAACAGTCCCCCCCTGGAGCAACTTAGGGTTAAGTGTCTTGCTCAGAGACACAATGGTAGTAAGTGGGATTCGAACCCGGGTCTTCTGGTTCATAGGCGAGTGTGTTACCCAGTAGGCTACTACCACCCCAAACCACGCAGATCAATCAACGCGATTCCAAAATGCATTTTTTTTCCAAAGAGGCCAGGCAGCAATGGAAGGGAACGCTACTGTACCTTTGACCTGTACCGACCACATACGTGTTGGTCCCTTGCAAAGTCATCGGTCCGGGGTTGCAGCCGAGGACACGAATAACACGGGCCGAGAGCTGCTCGACACGGGGAATAATGGCAGTCATCGTCCGACCAGACCTGAGCCCTGGACTCAAACCTGAACGCAAGTCTGATCTCAAACTTCTTCCACTTTTATTTACTTCCGCCGGGCGATAGCGTTGTCGCGTCAAAATAAAAGTCCTCAAACATTCTCACTGCCAGGGAAGGCGTAAGAAGCGAAATTCTAAACATTTAAGTCACTGTTTTTGAGGTTTATGTATTTATGTATATGTATGTATTTAGGTACGTCTTTAACCTTAACTTACAATCAGTAGTTACAGGCTTACACTGGAGCGAGTGCAGGGCCGGTTCTGCACAGGCATGTACCAGGGAGCAGACAGAAATGTTAAGGGGGCACATGGTGGCAAGGCAGGCAGGAGAGGGGGTGGGTGCTCTTAAAAACTACTTTGTCAGGCCTCTACTCTTAGACCTGTACAACTTTGGTTGGGGGGGGTTAAAATTATACTAAAAACATCACATTTACCTTTATTGGATGAACTATATCAAGTATATTCAAACCCAACAATAACACTTCTCACTATAACTAATATTAACACAAGAGAGAAAAAAGAGGTGGTGTCTTATCCACTAGGCTGACAGGGAGACCAAAGAAACATATTCCTCTGGCCCCTTGGTTTGACCACTGGACATATTTTCTGCTCAAACACAATAAAACGTGAGCAAACTGGACAAACAAACATATAGGGCTCAACCTTGGGACAGGGGACTTGGAAACGCACCACTACGCAAAACCCGTACACACACAGAGTCCCACCGACTTTGATCATGACCATTTCCAAAATCATTTAAAAAACCTCAGACTTTCTCAACACAAAACCAAGAAACAAAATATAAGAGCACAAATGCGTCTCCCTTCGTTTAGAGCGGTTTGGTTCAAACCTGATGCAAGCACACTAAAATAGGGAGATGCGGTTTGCGGGGAATCAAGGGGCCAGCAATCGGAGCTCTGGGAACAGTTCTCAGGTGAGTATGGTCTTCACGAGATCCACTGTGACACAAATGTCCCTTCAGCGGGAGAACACCTAATAACAATGCGGAATCCCAGGGCAACTATGATATACACCTCAACCGTCTCAACGGTTTTTGTCCTGAAGGCAATCAGTGAGCCACCCATGATCCTGTTGCTGGGTCATCGGTTTTCCATCCTTGAACCACTTTTGGTTGGTCCTGACCACTGTACTCCTTTTACATCCAACGAGATGACCTTGGCATCGTTGATGTGAGATGACCTTGGCATCTCACATCACAATTTGCTCCTTGTCACAGAAAAAAAATGTGTTCACTTGCTGCCTAATGTCTCCCATGCACAATTCACATAATTCACTACACACGATCATGATGTTCATGTTTTCAAGGTCATTGCAAATCAAATGCACCAACCAAAAAGAGAGAAAGCATTCACAGCTGAGAACATTACATGTGTCCTAAAAGGGACTTTTTATGTTTCCAGATGCAGGAAGATAGAAAACATTTTCTCCAAACATTAAAACCAGGATTATTCTGTCTTGTCCACAACATCACATATTTATGGATTGTTATTAACCTTTCGGTTACCCACTAATGAATGTGTTCCAACCTAGGTGTTGAGACTCTTGGGACAGATTGTTCCCTTAATTAGTGATATAATTACGGCACCAACACAGTAGAATTTGGTGTGTAAGATTGACTGCCACACAAACATCATTAGAGGAGGCAAAGAACAAACAAGTTTCATGATGATTGGCTTCCATTGTGTTTCCCTTTAATTTAAAACCGAATTTAAAAACTGTGATTAAATGCTCTGACGATGACAACGACGAGAACTGAAAACCCAATTACTTTTAATGTGAATCCATTTAAGGAACATGAACATGCACACAATAATGTGGGACATCAGGATTCCAACTACAAATTCAACATTTGGTGAGCATTGGCTCCATTGGTGTTCACATGTTTCTGTTTCATTAAGCATTAATAAGCATCAGCTTCTCCAAGAACATGTAACACTTACATTTCATACATACAAAAACACAAGACATAAATGAGCACAGAGAGTAATTTTAAAAGAGACTGCTGTCACCTAATCTAGATACTCCCCCTCTTCCTCCTTCCCAAATGGATAACAGAACTTCAACAGAAGGGAGTTCAGTCACTTCATTAAAAGTTTTTCTAAAGCAAATGAACAGCGTGCACCTCCCATGAGACTCGGAGAGCCCATGTCTGTGTGGCCCTGCACCTCATTAAGGTCTGTGTCATTCCTGCTCCCTTTAAACTTCTGCATGCTCCTTAATTTTCTGACATCATTGGAATGTTCTGTAACTATCAATGAAAAAAATCCACCCGAATGTCCACTGTCTGGTTAATTGTCTTACTTTTTTCCTCAACAATTGTAGCTCAATTGGCTCGTATCTGTACCTGCATGTCCACTGTCTTGTCCCCTGGGGTTAATTTACCACCAGAAACTGAGAGTAGCAACTTCCCAGGCATCAGAGAGCCAAGATCATTTATCATAACATCTCAGAATAATTCAGTTGTCAGTCTTCAGCATGGCACTTCAAAACAGTCTTAAAAATCTTAATCTATAGTCTAAAATCACTATCTATCATGCCACAGTTTTTCATGCTTTTTATAAGCCACAATGAAAGATGTATAGTTGTACGACCAGGGCGTATACACATGTGCTGTGTTGAAATGAACCTATTTATATTAGTTAAATCGTTTTTCTGTCCCTCCATTAGGTTAAAGTGCATTGGTCCACTGCTGTGGTTGCTGCCAGACGTTCAGGCTATTTAATGTGAGTTGATTGTTTTCCAATCGCATTGCGAATACCCAGAGTGAAGTGATTAACAAGTTTGTGTTGGTACTGGAACTCATGCATCACAATTGCTGGCAACTTATTGGCAAATGGGACCTTAGCTAATTTTTGTTTGTGATTTTAGCTCATTTTTCTGCCAGCACCTGACACCGCCCATTAGTTTAAATGAGTATTGATCAGTCGCTGAGTTGCTGGCCGTTCCTCTGTGTACTTATAGTGAACTGAATGTTTTCCAGCTGCAGTGAGATATGGCAGTCTACTCATGTGACTCAGGACTGGGAATTACGTATTAAGTCCAAGTCTTATGTACCAGTGTATTTTCAAGTCACTGTGTAATGTATATGCTCCTAAGGACATATATAGGGCCAAAAAAAAACACAACGCAAAAGACTCTTTTTTTATTGGGTTCCTTAGCACACGTCCTGAAGCATCAAAAGCATTCTCACTACTAATTCATTTATTTAAAGGCAAGGATGAATTGATTAGATATAGTGGCATAAAGGTCTCTGATTATGTATATTGGCTACTTGTTGGATTTGCAGCATGTAACAAAGCTTTCCATCAGTCTTCTTTAATCAAACAAGCATGCTGCAGACTAGAAATGATGCAGTGGACCAAACTCAGTACAATAAAATAAGACAATAAATTAAAAAACGTATTATAAAATTGTGTGACACTTAAAAGGGTTTTAGTACAACAAAATCCTGTACAGTGTGTCATCAAATTCAGGTTTGAATGACAAGCAATTTATCACTTGGTCAGACATTTCAACAAAACCACATCGCTGCAATTTCTGGAATTTGTGCTCCACTGATTGTAACTGTTGGATTTTTTATTTTGCATGTGACTTACACAATAATTACATGCATACATGGTTCTGATTCGGCTGAGAAGTGCTGTAATCCATTTTGATCAACAAGCCGTGTGGGTAAAATGTAACTGATGTCGCATGATGTCAGTTCAATTGGATCCTAACACTGCAGTTGACATATGTGGAAAGTTCAGCTACTTTCAGTTATTGTTAGGACCCAGGTAATTTTAGCCCCAGAAATCTGCAATATTCACTGTATTATGCTTTACTGTTTGATTTTGATAAATTTTGTCTTCCTCCCGCTTACCTTCCCTCGTTTTTCTTTCGCATTGTGCGGATGACCTTGGAACAAAATGAAATTTTGTTGTACTGCCTGCCAATCATGCATTGCCTCTTTGTGTCTATAAATGAGTCATTCCGCTGAAAAGGCTGATGCTGTACAAAAGGAAATATTATAGATTCAGGCCGAATCGCACTGAGGCAGGCACCAGAAAAGAACAATGCACGTCTTATCCAATTTTACTCTGCAGGACTACAGGGGACAATCCAAGCCCCAGCAGCGGCCTTAAACCCAAACTGACAGGTTACACAAGGTGCACTCTGGGTAAAACGCACCCAGAATTATAGACTGTGGAGGGCTGAGACTGTCTCCTGGGAAAATACATCATTCCGCTGTGCATCTACCTTCAAAGGGGAAATGAGAGACGTGTAAGCAAAGAGAAAAACAACAGAAGTGTACTTCCAAAGTACACCTTCATCCAAAACAAGCAAGCAGCATCTCCCAGCAACGTTTGAAGGAATACGTGATTTTGAATGGCCAGGAGGTCATCTTAATGGACAAGATCCATTTTTGCAAACCTACGTTGTGTTTGCTTTTTTGACGTCCACATCGCTGTTGACGATCCTTTTGTATTTGACATCTTTCTTTTGGTTATTTACAGACTGCCATCATACAAAATTATTATTTCTTTTCAGAATATTTGTTTGTGACGCTATCTGGCCTTCTGTTGTCTCAACAAAGGTCCCTATTTTAAGAAAGCTTTTTTTTTTCACGAACACAAGTGCCTTTTAAGAAAGAAACAGATTTTATCCTCCGTCTGCTTCCGTTTTTTCTTTTTTCTTTTGCTCCGTTGTCTACTCTCACAAGCAGTGGAAGACTAATTGAATGTGAAGATGGTCCTGCAGTCCAGAGAAGGTCAGGGATGCGTGTTATGTGGGCTAGCTTTTCCTCCATTAGTGCGCTGTCCTGACGGAGGTTGGCTGTTGATTGTGACAGCTCATTAAGCTCCATCAGCCACCAACACCCGCTCTGGTGGAGAGCACCTGACCCACCGACTGCCCGCGGCTGCAGGCACTGCTGCTTGCGGTGTGGCTCCAAGTCCTGCAGGCTGATGAAAGCCTGTTTTTTCAGCGTCATCACACTGTTCTTCTTGTTCGTAGTCTGTGTGGAGGAGAGGTTTAGAAGAGGCTTTCTTGGGATTGTTCTATCCATAGAACTACAAAGCTATTGCAAATAACTAATGTGCATCTGCAATGCATGGTATGTCTTATAGGAAATCTAATCGAGAGACATGGTCATAGTAAAGGACTTAAATATATTCTTTATTCCACATGCCAATGCCATGCACTAGAAATTCAGAGTATTGTGGAACGATAAATAATATCGATTCAGTGGTTGCCATTGTGAACACCATTAACAGTTGTGGAGAGATAATAAAGAAATGAAGATGTCTGTGCACACGCATCACACATGCCTTCTCTTTATTCTCGGAGAACAGACATGTGAGAGCTGTTTTTTGCTGTCATGTTAAGTAGGATAACTGTGATTTCCATCTTTTCCCCAGGAGGCTTAGTGCATACAACACACAAACAGACCAAACTGCATGATTTTTAAAAAGTTCATTGAACTGTTACTGACTTTGGACAGACTTTGTATCTGGAGCTCTGACTATATATCTGGAGCAACCACAGACTACACTGAGCACACGAATACATTTCAGTTTCAATTAAGATAGCATTGCTGGAATTTGTAACGGGAAGTTGAGAGGCTTTTCATCTCTAAAATTCAATTCTGTACAAAGGTAATCGACTGTGCTCCTAACAGAGAAATTGGATGTCAGATGCCTGTGCTGCATGTTGGGTAACTTGAAGTGTCAGAATAAGCAAAATGGCCAAGACAAATGGTCAAAGCGTCTACATTTACACATCACACTGTGTGGCTGATGGCATTGCAAGGACGCTGTAAGAAAAGAATTAATGCCCAGGCCATCCCACCAACACTCCGTAATATCAAGAATTTGGGTACTAATCGAAACCAGGAGGCTTGCAGACTCAGAAATCAGGATGTCATGAAAGATGTCTTCAATCAGTACATAAATTATCAGAAATTATCCATATCATCCAATTGCAAATATGACTAGAGCATAGGACACAATAGGACACAGCTCAGCTAAGCCATTAAGCTGGGGGTAATAAAGATATACAATCTGCTGTATCTGGCTCTGTTCTGCTTTGAAATATCCTTGAATTTTCTACCATGAACTTGTCAGGGCATCTCGAAGATTTGCTGGATCGGAGGGTTTGTCGTACCGCGGTGGACAGGGGGGTGGCAGTAGCGAGCTATAAATATTGAGTCAGGAGGCATGAACAATTTCCAGCAAATATGTGGATTTACATTTCTGCTTTTACATATAATATACCATGTACATGTGGGTTTTTTTTATCCTGGAAACACATGTCATTTTAAAAGTCAAGGATTTTTCACACATTCTTTACTCTTTCCATTTTATCTAAAAACTTTGAAAATTTTTCCTCTGTAAGTGTAGATGCCAACAGTATTTTGACCAAATAATAGCCAAACAATATTGTGGTAACTCTTTTCTATACTGATGCAGATACAAACTGATAGAATCAAACAAACAATACTTGTGTAAATGTGATGAAGATAGCCCCCTTCTCCGGTTCGTGGATGCTGCTGGCCATTGTGAATGTGGCTTTGCCACAGGAGTGCACTGTTGTGCAACACTCCCCGGTCCTTCACCTTACTCCCGCCAGCCGCCGCTTCAGGCTGCGAGGACGACTGCCAATCATGACCTCACGACCCAGTCAACTGAGCACGATGGAATCGGATCGCATCGCATCTTGATGGCCTGGTGGGTCAGCCGTTGTCAGAGGCTTTTTGGGTCTTTCATGCTGAACTTAAGGATGCAATTAGATCTGATGAATCTGTCAAATCAAGCAAGTAAAAAAAGAATGAAATATTTTTTTTGGTGGATTTTTGATCTTATATATATATATTGAGTGAATATTTGCCAACAACGTTTTCCCCATTTTTTATGATGTTTTTAAATATGATGTTCTTTGGATTCACAAGGGCACATGGTCACAATGTACCTGCGCTGAAGGGCTCTGTGAACTGAAAATCCCTGTGTTGACACACCAGGGCGGTGATGTCACGGTGTAAAACGAGTGTCAGGTTCATGCTATCTCCTGCAGCTCTCATACGGGGGAGTGAGTACAATGGCCAGCATGGTTCCTGCTGGAGGCTGTTCAGCATGACTCTTTCTAGACAGCAGAACATGGAAATCGTCATGACGACTGCATGGGGGGTAATTAGATCAGGCAGTTTTGCGTTTGGTGGCATTTATGTGAGTCCTTACAGGTTCCTTGCTACTCAAATATATTTTTACTTTTTATCCAGAGTCAGAAAATTAAGAAATGATACACATATCAAATTTCCATATTAATAATGTTAAATTTTGGTTTTAAATTGAACTGAGTAAAAGAACAGTAACACAATTTAAATAATTCACACCAAAATCCTGCAGCCTGTGAATAACAACAGCTCTCTTATACTGTGAAATATGTCCCATCCATATGTCTTTCAGCCGCTTTCTTTCAGAAGAGGTCAGCATGAATGCATAATAAAACTCATTATGATAAGAGGGCTTTGTGACCTTGCAGGGAAGATTGTATGCAGATATCCTAATGAGACAGTGGGACCCCCAGTGAACTTCAACCCCTGAGTTCTTCACTTATGAAACAGCCATTTATTGGTAGCTCACTGGAGCAGTGGTTAATTTTATGTTCTCAGTGCACAGTACACATGCCCTGCATGCTTTATACAGACAGTTGAGTGTCTCTCAGAGTGTCCAAGTCTACGCAGTTTTGTCTGTTCCATTGAAGTTTATAGCAGCCTTCTGTATTCCCTCTTATGCATTTATGCTGCAATAACGGTAAAACAGTGGCCTGTTCTGTTGTTATGACAGTAATGGTTTATTATTTTGTAATGACTGTATATACTGATATGGTGTATCACTTTTTATACTATTATAATGACAGTTAAGCAGTCCACTGTTGTGTTGTAATTACAGTAAAAGTGTGTATAGAACTGTTATGCTGTAATGAGAGTAATGTTGAGTAATAAAGTGTTATGTTGTTATTAGAGTAATGTTGATTAATGAAGTGTTATGGTGTAAAAGCAGCTGTGACAGCATTGTTCTTTTATGGAGTACCAGTAGCTAAGTTAAGTATCGAGTTGTCACCACAGTAATTAGAGCATTGAATTGCTATGTTTTTTACTGACAGTTAAGATGAGCAGTGCATTGTGATGCTGTTTTGAAGAATTGACACCAAAGACTGACTTTTGTGACCTTGCTGTCATGCTCCTTGTAAAGGAGATGTTGAGACATCACTGTCAAGCTGTCTTCACCAAAGCTGTCTTCACCATATTAACCAATTACCAAATGTGACTTTGCAAGGAAGTCATGGCTGTTTCTATGGGAACAGAGCAGCCATGGATTGACAGGAAGCAAGCACATTTCTGGCAGTCAAAGGCCAGGAAGTGCCTCACACCCAAACTGATGCGATGTTGCACAGGAAGCGGAGAAATCCCACCAGCCCACCCACTGTACCCGGCACAGGTGCGGTGTGACCTATTAAATCAATCAGTGAGTACCTTTTGTTTTTGAAAAAGTCAAAAGGCAACGTTTCCTGTGGGGATGAGGCACGCACATGATATCCTGTTTGTCCCTGGGCTGGGGGAAATGAAGTCAACAAATTAACAGTTTTTCTTTTTATGTGGGTGAGAGGCGAGAAGAGAAGATTAAAACTATTTTCTGTGCAATGTGAAAGGTAAATGCTTGAATTCTTCAGTATTCAAAAGTACATTTATCCTAAACTGTATAATTGTCACATTTTGGGGGACACACAAGGCACAATTGAGATCTTGTTTTAAAATAAATCAATACAAGACCGGCATGATGATTTGAGGTCTGATGCGTCTTCACTCTTTGTAGACATGCATGTATTTTTGGAAAGCGTGCACCTTCTGCATACAGTACACTTCTCAACTCGGGGGTGGTGGTAGCCTAGTGGGTAACACACTCGCCTGTGAACCAGAAGACCCAGGTTCAAATCCCACTTACTACCATTGTGTCCCTGAGCAAGACACTTAACCCTAAGTTGCTCCAGGGAGACTGTCCCCTGAAACTACTGATTGTAAGTCGCTCTGGATAAGGGCGTCTGATAAATGCGGTAAATGTAAATGTAACTCAACCCAATGTACACACCAATGTCTTCAAACATACACTTCATGTCTTTTGTCATTGCTGCCTCGGGCTGGCAACACACCTCACAATTCACAGCACTTGCCAGTGTGGGAATTGCTTTAATATCATTGTGTTACCATCAAAAATGCATTTGGATCACATTTGATTAAATTTTAATTAAGTTTAGAATATTTCCACCTTGCATTTATTATTCTCTGCCCTGGCACTGCAATCCAATGGATGACTGCAGGGCAGTTAAATAAATGATTCATCAATTGGCCATTTTCACTTTGAATTACAGAGAACATTTTGTGAAGGAAAGAGAAGTTGCTCTGAAATATGAATGCATTTAATGTTAAAAAAAGGAGCAGAGTGTGTTATAAATGAGTAGCTCATTGAAAATGTAATGGTAACATTACCAGTGTTAAAAGTGTTTTTTGTTCTGTTGCATCAAACCGTGATCATGTAAAATGTCCTGCAGTCTTCTGTTGAGAAGATCTTTCAATAGATTCAGGCGACTAGTTTCATGGTTTTAGTCAGGGTGAAATGGCCCAGTTACACTGAAACAGTACCTGATTTGCAACAGTGTTGGTGAAACATTCTGCTTCTGTTTAAATGAGCTGTAGTCAGAAGTACTGCATCAGAGAATATTTCTTCAGTTGTTTTTAAATCTGGGAGACAAGGATACTAATAAAATGTTGCTCTGCAGTTTTCTTTACTCTGATTCAAATCTGCACATAATGTCTATGGGTTCCCCAATGTACATGTTATGACTTGTTTACATTATGTTTTCGCACTGACATGGTAATGCGTGTATTTGACTTAATTGACGAGTATATTTTTCATACCAGTTTGGTGTAATTTGCTTTCCTCAGTGCATAACCAGTAGTCTTTATTTATCATGAAACCACTGTCAACAACAGTAAGAGAATAAGAGTAAGAGTAGATTTTAACTAAATTAGATTAGAAATGAACTAAACAACCAAACATGTATTTAATCTTTTATCACGGACAACCTGTTCCTGGTGATCAGTCCTACTTAGCGGAATGTTTGTTTTTTCCAGCATATTTCACATGAGGAAAAAAACATTTAACCTTAAAACGACAAGGTTCTGACATTTGGAGACTTTTTTCACAAATCTTTGATATCATAAGTAAAATGTATTTTGCTTGTCTGACATTTAGGTACTTGCCATTCATTGCAGAGACCAGATAAATAAAAAACTTTAAAGGATTTTTGCCATAGGTCAACACCCTTCTGGGGTCCTACTGATCAGAATACAATTGTAACAAAACATACATTTTGTTAGACAGAACTTTCCTAATCAAAGCTGATTTGAGATTTTTTAAATCCATGAATAATTTATTATTGACATATAATGATTGGAGTTAGAAGCATGATGGTCAATTATTTCAATTTAATAAAGCATGCAGTGCAATTTCTTTGGCTGAATATTGATGTTAATGCTAATTTAGGCCTAAAAACAGAAAAAAACTGTCTACAAGCAATCAATGGGGTGTACACCATAAAATGGCCGGTCATAACATTTTCATTTTCTTTATT
The DNA here is from genome assembly GCF_900700375.1 of Denticeps clupeoides. Lineage (NCBI taxonomy): Eukaryota > Metazoa > Chordata > Actinopteri > Clupeiformes > Denticipitidae > Denticeps > Denticeps clupeoides. The sequence goes on from NC_041710.1 coordinate 17,572,892, forward strand.
TGTGAAGTCAGTGTGTATTTGCCTTCAAAAGCGTGTTTGCGTGTGTTTTTTCCCCCAAAATATCAAAAGTGCCATTTGCTGTTGAAAAATGAGGCCCGCTGTAATTTGTGATGGAAGAATTCTCAGAGCACCAGAGCAGTGGGGTGCCATGGCGGTGGGGTGGGGGAGCATGTTTAGACTGCTGGAATCTCTTGGGTTTTGCATGAAGTGCTGTCTGCTCTGTGTCCTTGCTTTTTACGGTGACAACACATTAGATAAGGGGCTCGCAATGTGCAAACTTCCTGCCTAAAATCCATGGGGTAGAGCTCTGCTCAGGAAACACACAGCTGCCCTCACATGCATAACCTTCCCTGGACAGGGTGATCCACATCTGTGAGCACTTTCACTTACAGAATTTTGGTTATGGGTCTGACATTACTTTCCATGCTTGCTTACCAATGTTTACAGGAAAGCGCATTTACTAAAAGTAAAAGAATTAGGACAAAGTCTACCACAAACAACAGGCTTTTGATAAGTACTGATTTTGTTAACTGACACTTCCAGGCAAAGTGACCACAACCTGTAGCAGAATGATGCTGCTACTAATAACACCCAATAACACTTATAATGCTGTTGAATGGTGAAATTTAAAGAGAAATCATAGTTGAATGCATATACCTTACAGAAAATGTAATTGTTGCATTCTGTGGTTTACTGTATTTTTAAATGGTCCAATCATCATCCTGTCGACAGGAAACTGCAAAATGCCTGGCTGGCCAGAAAAATGCATATGAACAGTAAAATTACTGTAGTTTTATCAACATCAGCACAGTCATTGTAAGCGTCTGTATTTATATGTACTGCAGAGTAAACAAGTCTCCCCATTTCACTACTTTGCCACATAATGTCGTGCGGCGAACACCTGCCATTATCATTATCAACGGGCAAAACAAGGAAAAGTAATGCTTAAAAGCCCGTTGATATATGTTTATTTGGGCATTGAAGGTTAAGGATGCCTGTTGGCCTGCTGACCTATAAAAACTGCATGTTCGTCCCTGCAGCAGACTTGAACATTTTCATCCCATTACTCTCACATGGTTCTATTAGCTCCCTTTTTTAGCCCAAGCAGCCACACAGTCGATCAAGCAGAACACTCACATTGTGAAAACTTGACCCTGGCACTGCTGTGAGGGAAGCCATGTTTCACGACAGAGGGGTACTGAAGTGCTCACATGTCATCGTGCTGTTTTTCTGATTACATCTGCAGGCCTACTGGATATCCTGCAACATTCGTTTGAGAAGTGCAAAAAGGAAGTTTTATTTCCAACCCTTTTCTACATGTCTCTGCCATGGAGGACACAGGATTTATGAACTATTGCTTCAATTAAAAGTACCTGTTGTGTGTTCTTGGTCCATCTCTTCTAGTTTTGCACAGGTCACTGTTGTGCAGTTGTACACTGCTCAAAAAAATAATGGGAACACAAAAATAAGACATCCTAGATCTAAATGAATGAAATACTATTATTAAATACTTTATTCTTACATAGTACATAATTACATAATTGTGCTAACAACAAAATCACAAAAAAATTATCAATGGAAATCAAATTTATCAACCCGTGGAGGTCTGGATTTGGAGTCACACTCAAAAGTAAAGTGAATAAACACACTATAGGCTGATTCAACTTTGATGTAATGTCTTTAAAAAGAAAAAAAATTAGGCTGAGTAGTGTATGTGGTCTCCATGTGTCTGTATGGCTACCCTACAATGCCTGGGCATGCCCTGAGGGATCTCCTCCCAGACTTGGACTAAAGCATCCAACAACTGCTGGACAGTCTGTGGTGCAAGTGGCATTGATGAATAGAGTGACATACTCCAGGCACATGACGTCTTGCATTGTCTTGCATTAGGAGGAACCCAGAGCCAACCACACAGCATATGGCCTCACAAGGGGTTTGAGGATCTCATCTTGTTACCTTATGGCAGTCAGGCTACCTCTGTCGAGCACATGGAGGGTTGTAATGCCAAACGTGCAGTATGGTGTTGGGCTGTAAGCACAAGCCCTACCTCATACCACCCTCTGTTTCTGGTTCTGACCGTTTGAGCAGACACATACACATTTGTGGCCTGAAGGGGGTCATTTTGCAGGGCTCTGGCAGTGCTCCTCCTGTTCCGCCCTCCTATGGCCTCCTCCACATCCCCCAATGTACTGGCCTGTCTCTTGGTAGCACATCCATGCTTGCTGACAAACACAGCAAATATAGGCAGTGGTTTCGTTGTGTGCACCATGTGCCTTGCTGTGTTTCACAATACACTTCACTTTTCTTGCCACAGCTCGCTTTGATGTGCCATCCTGGATGAGCTACACTACCTGAGCCACTTGTGTGGGTTGTAGACTCCATCTCATGCTACCACTAGAGCGAAAGCAGCACCCAAAACAGTGACCAAAACATCAGCCAGAAAGTATAGGAACTGAGAAGTGGTCTGTGGTCACCACCTGCAGAACCACTCCTTTATTGGAAATGTCTTGCTAATTGCCTATAATTTTCAACTCTTGTCCATTCCATTTGCACAACAGCAAGTGAAATTAATTGTCAGTGTTGCTTCCTAAATGGACAGTTTGATTTCGCAGAAGTGTGATTGACTTGGAGTTACATTGTGTTGTTTAAGTGTCCCCCTTTTTGAGTAGTGTACTTTACATACAGTCAGGAAAAATTATTTGAACCACTATAAGGTGGTAGTAGCCTAGTGGGTAAGACACTCGCCTGTGAACCAGAAGACCCGGGTTCAAATCCCACTTACTACCATTGTGTCCCTGAGCAAGACACTTAACCTTAAGTTGCTCCAGGGGGACTGTCCCTGTAAATACTGATTGTAAGTCGCTCTGGATAAGGGCGTCTGATAAATACTGTAAATGTAAAATGTAAATGTAATCCTTTAAGAAGCAGTTGAAAACCCACTTATTCAAAAAGTATTTTAGACAAATCTAACACTATTTTTGTCTTCGTCTAGCACTTAACAATATCTGAGCATGCTCTTTGCTGAAAAGTTAGGCCTTATCAGGGCTCTTAGTTTTTGTAAACTCAAAATCTATAGAAATCGAACGAGAATTGCTGGTGTCTTCCTCCTGTAAGTCGCTTTGGATAAAAGCGTCTGCAAAATAAAGTAAAGTAAAGTAAAGTAAAGGCAGAAATCTTGATGAGAGAAAGGGGATGAAATACTTATTTCATTCATGAAAATACAAATTAATTTATGACATTTTTGTTATTGTTCTGTCTCTCAGAAGAAATTGAAAGAAACCTATTGAAATGATAGAATGACTACTCTCTTTGGGGACATGGTAATTCTGTGATTTAATTGATTTCTTTGAACTGTTCTGGTTCTAGAGTTGAATGTACTACATACACCTTGAATTGCAAAATGTACACAGCATGCTGAAAATATACATGCTGCTGAAATATATACATACATTCACTTAAATAAAAACAGGCTCCACAATGTCTTTTAAATTCACAAGGCCGAAGCCTGTCAACTTCTTATTAATGACCATCTACACAATGGGCCTCATTTATCAAATGTGCATATGGCAGAAAAATGGGTGAACTGATGTCTTGGCACCTAGGTGGTGGAATGAACTTCCGCTCGAGGTCAGAACAGTACAGTCACTGAGTATTTACTAAAGGCAGCTTAAGACTCCTTAGAGAAAACTTAGACTAACTTGTCACTAACTAATGTAAGAATAGCTTTATCAGAATAAAATGATTTGTATTCACAGTTGGGGTCCTAGTGAACCAGAACTGATGACTTAAATGATGGTAACATGAAGCACGTTGTAAATGTAAATGTAATGTAGATGTGCTTGGGGGATCATGTTTAAAAAGACTTGAGGCTGTAATTGCTGCCAAAGGTGCATAAATACTGAGTACAAAGTACTGAGCAAAGGCTGTAAATACTTATGTACAGTCCCTGACTTATTGTTACTTATCTATCTATTTTGTAGAAAACCTGCTATTAACCTGGTGTTACAAATAGCTCATATGAAAAGCTAAAACCCTACGAAATGACATTTAATGCATTGAAATGAATTAGTTTCACTGAAAACAGATTTAAAATTTAATCAAGACAGAAAGGTAAAATTTTGGCAAGACAAAAGTTGTGTCGCCTATACAGAAATTGAACAAATTTACTGCAAATACAAAAATATGTCAGCAAATTAAGTAGTGGTGCTGTGAGATCGAAATTTAATATCTGGTTCCATGAGTTTGAAGGACTGCATCCATGCGGTTTGGCAAGGATTCATACAATTTATTGATGAAGACATCAGGAATAGCAAAGAAAGCAGTCTTGCATGCCTCCCAGTTTATCAATATTCTTTGGTCTTGTCTTCCATGCTTCCTCTTTCATCCAACCCAACACATGCTCAATGATGTTCATGTCAGGTGACTGGGCTGGCCAATCCTGGAGCATCTTGATCTTCTTCGCATTGAGAAACTTTGATGTGGAGATGGAAGTATGTGATGGAGCACCATCCTGCTGCAGAATTTGGCCTCTTTTATTGTTGGGAATATAAAAAGTAGCTAAGATTTCTTGGTATTTCAGACTATTGATGTTGCCTTCCACCCTGCAGATCTCTCGCACACCCCCATACTGGATGTAACCCCAGACCATGATTTTGCCGCCACCAAACTTCAGTTTTCTGGGTGAATCTCGGATTCATGCGGGCTCCAGTAGGTCTCCTGCAATATTTGTGGCCACTGTGGTGTAATTCAACAGAAGATTCATCTGAAAAATCCACCTTCTGACACTTTTCCAGCATCCATCCTTTTAGCAGGCTGAGGGCCTTGGCAAAAGCCACATGGTTTTTCAATTGTCTTTTGTTTAGTGCTGGCTTCTGGGCACTGAGACCATTTCGAGGCAGAATCTGACTAACTGTTCTGGTTGACACAGGGACTTCAGGTGACCAGGTCTCTGCTGCAGTGGAAAATGGGCTGGCCTTGGATTTTTGAGCCATCAAACGGTCCTCTCAAGCAGTTGTCTTGCGGGGTCTGCCTGACCTGAGCTTGTCAAAAAAGTCTCCAGTTCTTCAAATCTTTTTTTTAATCCTCTGTACTTGATGCTGAGACACATTGAAGGTGTCTGCCACATCAGCAGTGGATCTTGTCTTCAGCCTCTTGATAATCAACACATTAGTCTCAGGATGAATCTTAGGCATGTTTGCAGAGGTCTAGTTGCAGTTGATGTGAAGGTCTAGTGAAGGTCTGGGCTTCTTTTTATACACACCTGACACCTACTTGATCCATTATTAGTCACAGGTGAAGCTCATATGACAAGACAACAACACTTATGTCTTTGCAAAAACTGACTCAATGGGCTTTACCAAACCTTGAATATTAGAATACTGTTTGACAGTTTTGTTTTTCACTGAAACATTATTACAAAAGCTGTTGGGAATAAAATGAGTCAAAAAATCTAGATTAGAAATATATTTCAGCAACACTTGATCAATTTGTCACTTTGTACACAAGCGACAAGACTTTTGTCATGGACTGTAAATTTATTTAGTTCAACTAGGCTAAACACATTACTAGGTTAGTGTAAGCTGCATTATCAAAACTCAGCTGGAGTTTGGCGAGTTACATTCACTGTTGCAGTGATCTGCTTCTATATATATGATTTATCATCCCATTTAATTCTGCTTTTTAAGGTGCAAGACAGCATCATTTTATTCCTGAATAAATTAACATCTTCCTTCATTTTGTACTTTCAGTACACCTGTTTCATGAATCACTTGTGAAAACCCCAAAATATGCCCATATTGACAAATGAGGCCCAGTAAGTCTATGTGAACTTCTGAGCAGTACTGTGACAACACACAAGTCAACTGAAGTGAAGTGATTGTCATTGTGACACACAGCACACTATGCACATAACAGGAATTATACTTGTTTTTGCACCCTGTCTTGAGTTTAGTTTTAGTCTAGCCTTTGCGTCCAGCTGTCATTTTAGTCTTTATTAGTCTTAGTCACGTCCATACTCATTTTAGTCTAGTCAAGTTTCAGTTTTGACTTAAAACTTGACTTAGTCTAGTCAATTTGTAGTCTTATTTTAGTCAGAATTATCCATGAATATTTTAGTCTAGTTTCAGTCAAAAGTACTGAGTACAATGTCTTCAAGGAGTTAGGTGCTTTGATTTCTTCATTTGTGTGGAATAAATCTGTTCCGCTGATGAATATTTTCCTTGAAATGCCTAAACCATTTCAAACAGACAGTGACAATTCCATCCAGTAAAGATAATGCCAAAACTGACAGAACATAAATGAGTCTTGACCATAACATGTGCATAACATTGTCATAGTCTAGTGAATAACAATTGCCAATGAACCAAGTTGTAGCTTCAAATCAAGTATTGTGTCCCTGAGCTAGACACTCAAGCCTGGTATGGGTTTGCCAAATATCATGTATTACTATTGGGCAGCAAACATAAGTAAATTAATATACTGGATCTTTGCATGGCGTGATAATCCTGGCTCTGCTTGGGCAGACATGGAATTGCATGGTGATTCAGCGCTTTCTCCTATTTCCTTAATGAGCGCTCCTACACCTATGCAGCCGTACTCACGCCTCCTAAATCCTGTAGTAAAATACTCACTTAAGATTTGGCTCCAGTTTAGGAAACATTTTCGTATAAAGCAACTAAGGTTGAATAACCATCTTTTCTCACCATCTCAAATGGATGCAGCATTTCAAACCTGGCACAACAATGGCTTGATCTTTATCAAAGACCTCTGCACTGAAGGAATGCTTATGACATTCGAAACATTGCAAAAGAGTTACAATATTCCCAAATCTCAATTCTATAGATTCCTACAGATTAGAAGTTTTGTGAGCAAACACTTTAGATCTTTACATTCAACAGCTAAAAATTAAATTCTTGCTCTGGACCCCTTCATGAGAGGCAATATATCAAAATTATGTACTCTGATCCAGAACATTTATTCACCCTCATGGGAGAAAACTAAAGTGGCATGGAAACCTGTCCTGTCATCTTAATGTAATAGAACGATTGAACCTACACCATCTGTATTTTTGGGGCCTCCCCTCCAGATATAATTCTTATATATCTCAAGCCTAGGTGGTATCTTTCGCCTCATTAATGGCCAGAAGACTTATTCTTCTGTTGTCGAAATCAGACAAGCCCCCCTCTTTCAATGGTTGGATCAAGGAAATGCTCTCCATATTGCAGTTGGAAAAACTGCAATGCAGTCAAACTAAAAAAAAAAGTTTAAGGAGATATGATCACCATTTATTGATTATGTTAAATCATCCAGTTTAAGTCCAGCATAGGAATGTCATTTCTTAATGCATATACAAAGTACAATGCTGTAACACTGAGAGGAGACTGCTTCCCTTTCCTTATTTATGTATTTTTCTTCTCCTTGCTGTTTGACGGGTGGGGCTGAGGGTGGTGAGTGGATATTGGTCAACAGCTGTTATTTGTTTGTTGTTGAAAAATTGAAAATCACAAATAAATCATAAAAAGAAAATCACTGAGTACAGATAAAAACACCATTTTCTTTCAGTCAAACCCATTACATGATTTAAACAAGGTTATCTTATTATTACTTTATTTTTACCTTATACACTCAAGAATTCACGGAAGATGCTTTTGTTCCATGTTTTTTGACCACACATTATTGACCACTTCATTTGAAAGAATGTGCTTCCAAAGATTGCTTTGTCATTTTCTCAGAGCCATCCGTTCATCCATCAGAAGTATCTAATGAAATCTGGAAGCGACATCATCTGTGTGAACGGATGGGAGACACAGGAAACAGAATTGGCAATATAATAATTTGTATAAACAAGTGTCTCTTCTATTTTTTTTTTCAATGAAAACATTTTTGTATAGTTTATCTTGTAAACTATTTATAGTCTTGTTTTTATTTGTGAACAATATTACATTTATTTTGTTATAGTTATTGTCACATGACCAGCGTTTTTGTCTCGTCTTCCTCATGTTAAGAAGGTTTGTTGACGAAGATATTTTGTCATGAATTTAATTGACAAAAAGAGCACTACCTGGACTATGTGGGCATCCCAGGTGTAGAGCTTTGACTAGCATGATAAGATCTGCAAACTTGATGCTATAGTTTCCTTTGAGATTCTGCATTCTCAATAGTAAATATGGACAAAATGGTAGCATATTTCAGCAGGTACAATTTACTGTTTGCACATTAGGAAATTGCCCATCTGCAAATTGTCCTGTGCAATTTTACATAAAGACAAAGACAAATATGATAAACCAAGCTGGCTTTTTGTTCTTTGCAGGAAAAAAGGAACTAACAACTCAGCTGTTTTTGCCTGCTTCTGGTCATTCGTCCAATATCATTATGTTGTTTAAAGTATTATTTAATACAACTCCAATCCTGCATTCATATAGTCTGTCTAGAACACTGCCAAACACAGCGATATGAAGCTTGGACCTGTTTTCCTCTGCCTCCAAAGGGAGAGCAAACATGGATCTGGAACAAAGAAGGAAAAACATGTTTCAGTATGACTAAAAGTAAAATGTGTAATTTTGTGAAAGTAGGGCACAGGATTTAATGCAAATATTCAAAATTTACATAATTTCCTGTTGTTGGTGCATTTTCAAAGCTACAAAATTATTCTGAAATTAAACAATCATACAGTCATCGACTGCTTTTTAAATGTTGAAGTGGAATACATTTAGGCACTGGCTGTGTTTCATTGATTTTAAAGGGATATCACAAACCAGCTATTCAACTGCAATTTTAAAAAGATTAAAATAGATACAAATGTTAATCAAATAAGTAAAATGTTACATTTGAACATTTGTAAATCAATTTTAATGTAAAGAGCATTGTTCGGGTTATTTGTGAAATTAAAGAAGCCTATGCCATAGTCTAAATAACTGGCCTCTGAGCATCTGATCTGTGTTATGATCTTGTTAGGATCCTTTACTAACATGCTCTTCCAGTCCACCAGCCACAAGAGTTCTCAGGCTGCAATGTCTAATTTCAAACCCAAAAATGTTTATTTAGATTTCATTTTTTTCTTGGAAAGCACATTGGATGCCTCTTAAGATATGGTAGTTAAATAAGACAGTCATGCAGCTCTAGGGTTTGGGCAATTACCCATCATGGCAGATCAGATGAAACGTTCAGTCTTAACTGCAGTAGCATATCTTGATTCACGCTGCTCCCATTGTTATCATGCCCCTGATTTTACTTAGATCTGGACAGAGCCTGCAAGACATTAATTGTATGTCCTCTGAATTAATTGTAATTAATAGAAGTATAATTTAATTTCATTGCTCTTCAGAGAATGCTTCACATTTGTAAGGGTACATGTGTGTGACTAATGGAAATTATGCTTAGCCCCTCACCAAAAATAACAGAGCAAAGCACTGCCTGGGTGTCTCTGACAACCGCTTGGCTTCTCTTGCACTCCCGATACTCAGACAGTAAATTGGTTTGAAGCCATATTTTGAAGGAGGGTCTGGAATCTGAAATGACTTCTTTCACACGATGGTGGTGATATGGCTTTCCTGAGTTGGACAACATAGTGTAAGTTGCACCCTGCAGTGTATGAAAATCTTGTATTAAACAGACAGTGACAATTCCATCCAGTAAAGTCCTGACCATTACATGTGCATAACATGGTCATAGTCTAGTGAATAACAATTGCCAATGAACCAAGTTGTAGCTTCAAATCCCACTTACAAGTATTGTGTCCCTGAGCGAGACACTCAAGCCTAAATTGCTTCCAGGGGCTGACCCACTATAGGTTGGAAGTTGCTCTGGATAAAGGCTCTAGATAAGTGTAAATGTAAATATCCTATTCATGAGAACTGAACACCCCAAATTTTTCTGGACCAGAAAACACTCATGAACCAGAATTCATTACTCCAAGCATTTAAGACACTTGCCTATGAACCAGAAGACCTAGGTGCAAATCCCACTTACTACCATTGTAGTAAGAGCAAGACACTTAACACTAAGTGTCACCAGGGGGGGACTGTCCCTGTAAGTGCTGATTGTAAGTCGCTCTGGATAAGGGTGTCTGAGAAATGCTGTAAATGTAAATGTAAATTACAGCTGAAATAGATTCCATTACAAAGTGTGTATTTTCTCAGCAAAATGTTTTGCCCATATATTTTCAATAACAAGCAAATTACAATACTGCACGACAGATTTTACTTGTTTAATCCATTTGTGTGATATCTTATTGATTATTTTTAAGAATTTAGACTAAAACGAATCATTTCTATATCTTCACTGCTGTAAAAAAAAAACTCCTGTGAAGCCCATTTAAGATGACAATGGGCCCCTGAAGAATCAATTTGCCACAAATGTTCGACTAAAGCATACATTTAGCGGAAACATCATTAGGCTATTCAAGCTGATGAGGTGCTATTTGTTTCCAGATATCCCTCGTCTGGTCTCCCAGGTGCTGAATTCCTGAGGCAAATGTGTCCATCTCTGAGAAAACCTAATTGTTGTTGCCCAGATCCCATTGGCCCACAGCTGATAATGGCCGCATTAGTGCCAAACCGCCATAATGGATATGTCTTGGACCGTATTGATCAAAGGGGTTCTGCATGTCCATGATAGCACGCTCATTCACCATGAAGCGAACTGAGTGACACTTGTCCAAATGCTGAGCGAGGTTAGCAGTGCATACCTCACACACAGGGCACTGAATGTATTTAATTGAGACACTCTCATGGGAAGAGGGGAGGAGTGTTAAATTGTAAATGAAAAGCTTTCATTACTTTGCACCATAAATAGTATTGTGCTTGTACAATGACTTAAACATATATACTCACATAATCTAATTTTGTGAAAGTTCCATGAGCCTTGATTATTTTTTTCATGCTTAAAACAACACATTTTCTTTGAAAAGACAGGGGGCTGGACAAAAACAGCAACCCCCCAAATTAATTCTTAGTAGATATTAATGTACATAACAGAAATGGACTTCAAAATTGACGTGAGGTGATCTGACACGATATTTGCACGTCTGGATGCTACATTTACTGCCCATTCGTCTACTGCTCAAACTTTATCAAATTGGATACGGACTGTTGGCAAACAGCAATTTTCTTGCCACAGGTTTTCGATTCGATTGAGTTTGGGGCTTCATGACAAGACGGCGTTACAGCACTGACAGATTTTGTTTTAGAGCCACTCCATTGTGGCTATTGTGTGTTTCAGGTCATTGTGCTGCAGGAAGATGAATCTCCTTCTTGATGTCTAGCCGGTTGCACGCAATATTTGTCTATGACTTGCTTTGTTCACACTGTCCTCTATTTTTGGCAGCTTTTTCCAGGTACCACAATCTCCACAGGAACAACGGTCTGCATGACTCTGGATAATTAAGGGTATGGGTAATGTTTTGTGCTATATCACCATTTCTGAACAATGTTCTTAATTAATGATGCTTTTAAACAAATTAATGTCAGTTCTCATGTATGCCTGCTTGTATTAAGTTTAGCGTTCCATTTTCTGTTCATCTGTTCATTGCCCAATTACCTGGAGCAGAAACAATCTAGGTATGTAAATATTCACAGAAATCAAGACATTTTGGCAGTGGTGCCAGGGTCTGCTAGTTGATGCAATACACAGGCCACTGTGGAGTAGGCGTCTGTCGGAGTCAGGTACCACTAATTCTGGCTGCGGGCACAGATTGTAACTCATCCAGACGCTGGAACCACTGTGTCCCTATGGCCCGGGCATCTCATTTGCTCTCACCTTCCTATCTCAGGTAATCTACCTCAGGGCTAAGGGGAGGGGGTAACAGCTACTCAATGTGTGTGTGTGCGTGTGTGTGTGTGCGCATGTCTGCGTGTGTATGTATGCTGCCAGGCAGACTAAAATCTGTCAGTTGGCCCCATCACCCTGTGTCTGCAGGGCGTCATGTGTTGCACCACGTGCTGCAACAAAGTCCTAAACCTTTTATGCTTGGTATTTCCAACAGGGTTAAGTTTTTCAAATTTGCCAGGCCCGTTGCATCCCTCCTGGACAAGGTCTCGCGCTGGTCACACAGTTACAGCCCTGTGTCATACCAACTGTTGGGCAGGCCAAGATGGCTCGTGAGAACATCTGCCTAATTGTTTCATGCTTCTGCCTATGGCAGAATTAGCTGTGACAACGCTGGCTCTTTAAAGAGCCTTAGAACTGGCATCATGTTGGCACACTGTGGCATGCTAACAAAACTGCATCTCTTTGGGCGTTCTGGATGGCTCTCAGCACATCAGGGGATGAATCTCAGAGTGACTGGCATTGTTCTGATGTGTGCTGGCTGTCGCCCATGGGCGTGGGGTTGGTGCAGTGCAGCTCATATAAACTTCTCATTAATGGGTTATCGGACTGGCTCACCCACTGACAGGAGGCCATATTGTGTAAAATGCCCAGCAGTGTAAGTCAGGGCATTCTGACAGTGGGGCAGCATCACAGGACAGCATGACATTTTGCGATGGGTCCCTCATTTTTAAGCTGCCTGCCAATGGACATTAGCTGGCTAAGAGAGCCTCCATGGCATTTATGGCTCTTGCTGTGCGCAAGACAAAGAGCGAGGAAAAAAGGGGAAGGGAGAGGAAAATTGAGCATTCAGGGGCGTCCACTGAGTGGGCTCTGTCAGAGATGGGCAGCAGATTATGAAACCTTTAATGAAAGAACAGAAGAACTGCTGGCTGCTAGAGATGGGACATCTTCATATCTTCGCACAATTTCACACGACAGGGGTTTAATACAAACTACACGAGACAAGGGAACATTAACACGCACAATGACCCGACGGCGAACAGACACGAACAGGATAGCTTTATACAAAAATATACATAGACACCAGGTGAACACGATCAGGGAACATTACACAAGATGAACATGAAACTCCGGTCCGGACTCCGGATCCGGAGTAACCCCTGCCAGTCCGGATCATCACAAGAATTTAATGCTTATTGTATGTTCTCCGACTTAGCAACATTTTTCTTTATAAGTGAATCAGTCTCAACATCAGTCTGAATCTGTGCAAATTGTAAATGTTTATGAATACATGCTAAAAACTACCGATCAGGTGAATACAAATTTGAATTCTAAATAAAACTTTTGATTTGTTTAAAATGACAAATGGTTAGACGTACCAAGTAAATGACAATCTAAATCTGTGCTATTACTAATTAAAATGAGAATAAAGATTTTAATTAGGAAGGGTTCAACTTTCAAAATAGGACTGGTGGTTCCCAAACCTTTTCTTATTTGGTGATATTTGAGAATGCGGGATTCATTTATGACATGGAGTCATCTCTTATTTTTAACCAAGCCATATTTTTTGGTAAGAATGTGATCATTTGCAAAATTCAGTGCTGCGTTTCCCATTTAGCACCTTCACATTTGCTTAAATGTTTATGCTTACCTTCTTACCCAGCATGTCTTGTATACTGGTATTCCCATCTTCTGTTGATTCCTGCTCATCACCCAAAGCATTTGGATAATTCAAAATTATTACAGAAAACTGTATCTTTGTGCAATATTTATCTCGTGAGAAGGATGGTATATTTCTGAAGCATTTCATTAGAATTCATTAGGATGATGTGTGAGCTTATTAAAAGCTGACGGTGATAGTGCTGTGCTAACCTTGGTCGTCAAACCTGCAAAAGTCAGCACAAACAAACAGCATAGAAAAAAAACTGTGTGTTTTGGGTGAGAGTAATAACATATAAAAATATAATGTTGAGCCTACAAGGGGAGTTCTGTTAATACATAATGAATTATGTGCTGTCATGCAATTTTTCAAACTATGAGCATTGACACACAAAGACGAATGTACCTTTACTGCCATACATCATTCTTAAGAAAAGGGACTTTTAATACAAAGCAAATTTAACTGTAATATATTGGGATGGCTCTTCTTGGTAGATGGTACAATTAAACCATTGACTGAAGTTTAAGGCGGAATTTCAGATTAACTAAAGGCAAACCTTAAATTATTATGTTGGAAATTCTACTTTTTTCACCTATATCTGGATTGTAGCTAGTGTATCTGGTCTATTAAACAAGTTGGATCAACTGAAATTACATTTAAAGGGTGTAAGAACAAAACAAATGAGCTAAAACTAATTTCTTGACCATGCAATGACACAATCTCAAAGAGCACTCCAGGCCACACACACACACACACACACACACACACACACAAAAAAAGACCACACCCGCCAACCCACAGTCATCCAAAACCTAATTATGTTCTGTGACCAGCCACTTCACCTGCTCCTTTAGGGTGGTTCTGAAGTGCCCGACTCTCTGGATGGTGATTAATCTTTGTAACAGTTTAATGAAACAGCACAGCCTGAAAGCACTCACTTTGCACATTTCTGTGCGTCATTAAGGGATGGCATTGCTTCATGTGCTGTAGTAACTTTAGTGAGTGATAAATGTTCACGAAAATGCTGACAGGCGCTACAGACTGATTAAACACTCTTGGCATAAATTGAAATTTAATGATTGTGTTCATTGAGATTTTTCTTTACTGTATTATGTGGCTTTTTCTTTCTTCTAAATGTTGTATACTGCTCTACTGTGCATAACAAAGCAATTTTAAGTGCAGATTCCTGCTTTGTTCTGAAAAAGGTTTTTATAGGTAAATGACTTTATACAAATCTCTTATTCTGAAATTATTAAACTGTGTACGTTGAGTACCGAGGGTTTTTTTCAGTCAAGGAAGCCCCTGCAAAGAACCATCACTGAATCATGAATCATTTACGGAGCAAGTTCTGCCTGTCAGAATCGTCACAAGGAATTGAATGACAAATGTCATATGAATTTATGCTAAGCATCTGCTTTGGGCCAACGGTCAAGCCAAGGGCAGAAATTAATCAGCTAAATATATAAATAAATAAGCATCAATGGTTGTGGGGCATGTGGAAAGTCATTGGGAAGACACTGTTGACTGAACAGTGAGTTGCATGGCCGGGGAACATCGCTAGGCTGCCCTGGGTGATGTCAGCTGTCAGTTTCTCCAGACTATGCTGTGCTGTGCACATGTCCACAAGGTTATTCTCAAAAAAAAAAAGAAAAATATAATTGGGTTAGCCAGACAGATGAATAGCTTTGATGTTTTGTCACCAGTGACTGAGGTAAAACTCGCACAAGTCCAGTCCAGCTGGAGAGCTTTCAACATGTTCACCACCACCAACATTTACCAATTATTTATGAAAGCACTAAGCCAGGGGAGGCTAAGGTTACATATAAAATAAGGATTTTATTTCTATAAAAAACTAAACATACTTTCAGATTATTCATATGTATTTAAAGGATTAAACATAAAACAACTACTCTGCCAAGTATTTTTAACAGGCGTAATCAGGTTACAATTGCCTTGCAATGGCTTAGTACTATTGATGAATGACTGTCGCAACAAACAAGTCTTCCAATAAAATAAAAACCACATTATTTATTTTTATTTTATGTTATAATTTATTTTGTTTGATGTCTCTAAATTGGTATCTCAATTAACATACATTCAGCTAGTTTGCAGAGATTTGTAACTTTAACAACGAAAAATGCAAGGACTAAACTAACGATATTGAGACATCAGCTCCTGTACTATCGTTCCCATTAAATCACAAATTTACATTTTTATATGGAATTCAAGAAAACACATTTTTGAAAATGGCTCAGTGAATCACATTTTAATTACTTGGTTTTCATCATCAACTGAAAACAGTCAAGTGATCTTCTTGAGGTATCCATCTGGCTGTAGGGAGCATTAACCAAAGAAGCCTGTCTCATTAGATCCAGTGTTAAGATGCAAAAAAGGAAAGCTCTTCACTTATATTTGAGAGGCTTCATTCAGTTCTGTCGAGTTTGCCATCTTCTCACAAAAGCAGCATTGTATCCAAAAGTGGTTTTCATGTTGTAAACTCAATGGTACTGTGAAATCAAAGAGCAAGCAGACGACAAAGAGCTTGTCTTTTTTCTTCTCTCTAGATCTGAGCTGTCACTTTAGCAAGAACTGAATCACTTCTCTCTCCCACTTGATAAAACTGTGAATGGGTACCATTCTTCCCCATGAAGCTGTTAATCAAACACAATGGGACATTGTTGAGAACTGGCAGTATACAGGCCTGTTGTAAAGGCGGTTTTGGGGGTGTGCTACAGGTGTACCTGCCAATAAAGAAACACATACACACACACACACACACACACACACACACACCTTATTTTATTTTGCATGCATGTCAATGTTCACCCTGCAAAAAGTGATCAATCAATCATTCTGTCTCCCTCAGTCACTCACTATCCATTACTGCTTAGTCCTAATCAGGGTCATGACTGCAGGATCCCATCCCTGGACATCCCCGCACACAGACAGACAGACAGACACACAATTTCACACACACACAATTCACTCACATACATGGAGGAAACAGGAGAACCTGGAGGAAGCAACATGGTAAGACCATGCAAACTACATTCAAAAGCATTAGCTTCAAACATCACTTTTTTTATACTTCACTATTTGTTTGCAAAAAAACGTTTCCCACAAAAAAGAAGCAAACTCGACTATTGTAACTCTCTCCTGGCTGGAGCCTCTGCAGTCACCATAAAACCACTCCAGATGATCCAAAATATGGCAGCCCGCCTCATCTTCAATCAGCCAAAATAGCCATGTTACACCTCTTCTTACCTCCCTCCACTGGCTCCCGGTAGCTGCTCGCATTGAGTTCAAATCCTTGACGCTTGCCTACAGGGCTGTAAATGGAACTGCGCCCTCCTACATCAACACAATACTACCTAGCTACACTCCTGCTTGTTAGATGTCAAAAAACTTTCATAGTCATACCAATTTTTTCAACAATAGTGAACTATATTTTGGACATAAAATAATCTTGGTATAGATTTTTGTGCCCAGTGACATTTAGTGGCAGATGACCAATTTAATTAAAACTAGATGCTATGATTTATTGCATAAATATAAATCCCTGGCAGGACAAAATAGCCATTATGTGTTTTACATAAGGGATCATAAATCACATTTCATTAAAAATTCACAATTTAGTCCAAGTGAAGTCTGTTGTCTCAACACTGCACCCAGTCTTAATGAGAAGACACCAAATGAACTTGTTTCAGATGAGCAATTCAAGACACTGTCACATTTGGTGAACTTTTACAGTTTGAGCCCAGGCCAGAAAATCTATCCCCAGCAGTACAAGTTTATCCCTGTTCCAGATTTTCAGCAAGCATGGTCGACAGTGAAAATCCCACAACTTTATTTCAATATGGCAATTTTTACAGCAAAAAGTGGAAATGGGGCGAAACAATTTTGTTTGACGTGCAGAATATTTTTCACCTGAAGGTTTATATCCTGACTGCGAGCAACAAGTACAAAAGATATTACTTGTGTCTGTAGCTCAGGTCGTCCTGCTATATGAGAACATATTTTTTCGCTATGCCAGTGGGATTTATGAGCATCAAGTTAATAAAGGTTCTCCAGGCCTCATCGATGTGATTGATTTCGGTTTAGTTTTTGACAATGGCCTCGTACATTGAGCCAATTACATCCATCTGTTCGAAAAGCAGATGAAAGGGGAAGGGAGAGTAAAGGGACTGGCTGTATCAGGAAATAGCCATAGAGGGGAGACGAGACGGTGGTATCAGGTACCTGGCTGTTCCACTCTCCTGGCAATAACAATCTGTTAGGGAGACCTTCTGTTGTCCATATGCAGCCAGGCCTTGCTGACAGACCATCTGAATACATGCAAGGGTGAGATGAAGCTTATCTCTCAGACGTAGGAAGTGCAGATATAGGTGTCCGCTGAGTATATGCAGGCCATAGATAAGTCATTTCATACATGCTTATGTATCTTCAGAATATGGCACCATGGTTCATAACAGCATCAATTTTCTTAGGAGAGACATAAACATTAACTGTGCAGCTTGATCTGTTGATGCTGCTCTGCGATCAGATGTTACCTGTTGACATTGTAAAGCTGACCCCGAGGGCTGTCCACTTCTTCCCCCCGCCATCTGTGCGTGGTAACCGAAACCACCTCAGGGCTCCAGAGCATTAGCATTTCTCTCCGTCCCTCTCCACACTGCCTGGATCAGATCACTCACAGATTTATGCCATCGTGCCAACACGTCTTGGCCCAATAAAAGCCTCCTGTCACCTTCCCTGTCTGTAAACAAACAGCACCATCTGTAAATCGCCGCCGCATTCAGTACAACCTTTGTTCCGGCCTCATTGTTCTGCGACTATTCATTTAGCCAAGCTTTTTTTATAACCAAAAATTGGTCACACATGAATTAAACGGGGTCCCTAAGGACTGAGTATTACTGCTAATGGCATTTAACACAATTAGCTGGAAATGTGGTGACTTTCTTATAGAGCTGTTTGGATGGTAATTTGGTGACACTTGGACGTTGCAGTATTTTATTGTCTCTTCTCAGATATTACAATTGAAATTACAGGTGTTATACAGAAACAATGGACAGATCATTTAAATAATCATTGTTTCAATTCAGATGTGCCACACAATGGCCATTAGCATTCGGTTGTGTGCAAATGCTTCCTGATATTTAAGAAAGTTTATGCTGTGCGCATTGAATTATTGCCCAGTCAGGAATGTCCTGTCTGAAATACACCGTATAAATAACGTGAATCATTTATGCGCGTTAACTGTTCAAACTCATAATCACAGCATAGGAGAGAGTGGATGGGGAGGGGATAAGTAAATCAAAGTCGTTTCCTGTACTGTTGAATATGTATTGCCAATGACAGGAGGTCATCCAGTATTCTTGCTGTAAATCTGCTGACATAAGGGCAATATAAATCAAAGGCATTATTGCACCCCAGTGCCCAGGGCTCCAGCATCTCCACCAGAAGTTTCCTTTCTCAAGGCTGGAGATTAGCAGGAAAGCATTTGCACATTCTAAAATGATGAGAACTTGTGGGAAATAAATAAATAAAAGCATTCTGGCCTGTTTATTCAAAATACAAATGGGATTTTTATCAACTGCAGGAGAAGCGAAGGTCCAGGTTTAGGTCGCTGCATCTTGGCAATCTTAGAAAAATAATGTTCCTTCCCAGATGTTAAACGTCCTGGCGTGCGCAAAGTGAATTTTGATGCGTTGGTCCTGCGGCTCATTTTCCCACCCATTTCCCTCCACTGAAATTGAAACATGCTTTAATAAGTATAAACATAGCTGTAGGCATTTATTGGCCACTGCTGATTTTTTTTTTCCTCCCTAATAATGTAAAGTAATGCACTAGGTGATATAATCGGGCTGAGGATATTGTATTTCATTTGTATGACAAACAAATCACTTTTAGCACAGTGGCACCCGGGTTTGCAGATAGATTTTCTGACGATGGCCCAATTATAACAGTTATTATGTTGCCAAATATCAGCTCTGGAACAGCGGGACATGAGGCAAAATGCCAAGGACTTTTGCAATGTGTTTCCTCTCCCCTGATGATAGTCATGGGTTATTTCTCTCAACATCCCATTTGCATTTCCTCAAATGTCATGATTCTTATGTGGGGGTTATGAAGGACTTGCTCATAGACGTCCCATTGAGCGAATACAGCAGCTCCATTGTCGAAATCATTTTTAAACTCAACTGACCACATTTTTATTAAAAGCCATTTGATTCTCACTGCTCTTCCCAAGCCCTTATCACTCTGATATATTTGTAATAAAACACATGATGGAGTTGCTGTAAATGTCAGTGTAAGTGCAGCATTTTTTTTTCATCAACAGGCTACAGTCATGGCTAACATTGGATCCCTTTCTGGGATAATAAATTAATGCTGAATTACTGCTGAAGAGGAGTCCTGGTCATGTGGAGTAATATTGTGCAACACTGATTTGGACTAACGCTGTGTGACTACAACATGAGTTGCGCAAAAAGTCGCCTGTGCAATCGCTTCAACCATTTTATTTAGCTTTTTCTGCCCGACACCCATCCTCAGAGGCTGATTTCATTATCTCCAAAGCTTTGGCGCGCACAGGGAATCTGAGCGTAGCCAACTGTGACTGCGGCGAGCCCGGCAACTCCCGTGGTGGCCAGTCCGATTACTCCAGGAGCCTTAGCCTTTCCCACTGCAGATAACAGGCCAGCAACGCAGCTATGAAACAAATTGTGTGGGTCAGGGCTGAGGATGAGGCCAGGGCTGGGAAGGGGGGAATCACAGATCCAGATTACGATCGGGAGTGGACGAGGGCTAAAATTGCTGATGATTTGAGATAATGACGGGAGTATAGCATGGGGGCGATCATCGTTCTCACTGCTGACACAAGAGCCGCTTCGGGAAAACAGACACAAGTGAAGGGCACATTGCATTCTGCATGACAGATAAGCTCATATAAGTGACTGTATATGTATCTCTCTCAATTATCTCCATATACAGTATATCATTCATAATAGAGTTGCTGAGCTTCAACTGGGGGCCCTAGTCATGTGATAATTCAGTTGCACTGATGGCATTACAAATTTCGATCATGATTAAAGCCGACAGCCTGTGCGGGTACCAAATTATGCTCTAGCATGGCAGGACAGTATACAGCGTGTATTTTATTTTAGGGAGCGTGATTTTCATCTTGCGTATGAAATTATCCTGAAGCCAGAGTGACTGGCGTTAATGAAAACACATCCATGCCATGGATGCAGTGCTTTGTCTTTACCTGAGACGTATGGCAGCCTGGGTCCTGGGAATGCTTATGGACCCTCTTAGCCACGTAAAATGTGATGAACGCGCAGTGAGAAATGCCACACACAGAAACAAGATGAAATGAGAGAAAAAAAGCAAATAGTATATTCAGATATGGAGAACAGTGCAGCGAGTTGTATAAATAGCCACAGTAAGGCAGTTCATGATCATTTCAGAGGGTACAAGTCACTTGGTGTGGGTGGCAGTAAAGGTAAAGTCTAGACGTTTTTAGCTGGTAAATTAAAAACAACAAGGAGAAATGGACTTCCACTTTGATGATTTTAGATGGATATTTTCATCACAGCGGAATCATTTGAGCATACAACAGTCCCACCGGCTCCATCATAAGGAATCCTTTAGCTCATCCCTGTGATGGTTCGCCATAGGGCCTAGAGCCACGCTGTTTGTGATGTATAATGCTGTGGTCCCCAGCTGTCTCGCTGAAAAAGCTGATACACATTTGGTCCTCCTGTGTGTGAACCCTTCTCGACTCCTCTCATGCGTCTGATCTAACAGAAGCGGACCTATCAGCACCGGCATGGCGCCGGGTTTCGCCCTTTTTTAACGTTCCAAAAGATCAACCCGGAACGGCCCTTGAAGCCACAGGTTGCGGAGGCGGCCGCCTGGATGTGCGGACTGCGTGGTAAAGAGGCCTGTCGTGCGACAGACCATCTGGCTTCCATGATGTGCTCGCCGCGCCTGAGAGGGTGATAAGGACTGGCGCACCTCCACCCATCCCCCCGGCCGGTTCCCCAGACACATATTTCAAACACGCCCGGCTGTCTGGAGTGATTTATACTTTCTTATACTTTTTCCGTCGCTCATTTTCACCAGAGAACCCATTAGGGACGTTTTATTTTTAAACAAGCAAATGATTGTTTTTCCCCCCTCTCCTCGGTGAAAGCGGGAGTTCTACGGTGGGCAAAATTGTTTCATTGGCAGAAACCACATTGGAATTGACTAATTTAGAATCTCTCATACATTTCTGATGTAAAAATCTTTTCTCCCCCAGAGTTCCCTTCCCCGGTCAAATATAAAAACGGTCGGGGGAGAAAAATTCGAAACGGATCCCGGTTTGTCTTTTTGTGCTCTCCCCCAGTCGGTTCTAAGGGCTGCTTCCGCCCGCCCGTAATTTAACTGCACGGATTAAGCGGCAGAGAAAATTCCCATTTTCTCTTCGCGACGAGACACTGGAGACGCTGATTTAAATTCCTTGCCTTCTTAGAGGACCTGTCATGTTTCATTTCTCCTGCTTGTATTGTCCTCATGTCAAAATATCAAGCGCAGGACCTCTGAGGATGCAGCAGCAGTAAGTATGCCCACCCCCGTGCTACAGACGCGCCAGCAAACAGACACCATTAAAAAAGGGTTGGAGATTTTTCACGTCTGCCAGTCGCCTTTTAAAACGCCCCGTAAGCTTTTAGGTTAAAAGCGCAGAGTTTTTATCCTAAAGAAAACTGTTGAAACGTGTTTAAGAGACACTGACACCTCCAGATAAGGCCACTCAGCCACTATCACAGCAGCCGATAGTGCTCAGACTGCTCACATACTGCAGCAACCCTGGGACTTGAGTTCACCTGTGATAAGTCCCCTCGCCCTACTTTGTATGTTTTTAAAGGGAAATCACCACGTTTCCCTTCACGGGGGTGTGTGGGTGGGTGGGTGGGTTAGGGGGGTGCAGTCCATTTACGCTCAGCACTGTTTACAGATGGAGGGCAGCAATACATTTTAGTGCTCTTGAGATGAGATCAGTCTCATGATCTCAAAATAACACAATTCAGTAAGAAATTTGTTAAGCGTTTAGGATGTCATGAAACAGGAGCTGCTCCATCGAGAAGAAGGAAAATAAAAAGCACTTTTGCACTTTAGCAGGTGTGTTTATACATCAAGCTACAATATTTCCTTTGAATGGGTTCAATTTCAAATGTCAATTTGTGCAGACCGCTGCTTGGAGGAGGAAAATCTGACTGTGCGTCCCCACAAGAGGTTAAAACAAAACATGTTAATGAGATGGAGCCTGGAACCATGTGGATTAGAAGACTTTTATTCTCATCAGAGACACAGAGAGTGCCTGTTGCCGGGAATTAGCCGTTTCAGAGGTACATTTAATTCCCCACACGTGTGTGTGTCATATATCAGACAATTTCACACTCAGGCCATGCATTATCCCAGGCCGCCCATCTCGTCTGGATGGTGCAGAGAAATATTCATTTGGGAGGATTAGAGTGTTTTTAGAGTTAATCCACTCTCCCATGTGAAATGCTGCTTTTTGGCACTGGCACTCGCGTCGGTGTATATGCCTCTCCATATACAGCTGCATGTTTTGGCGGGACAGAGTTGCCCATGCAGCTGTAGGCTCAGCGGGATTAAGCGTCCTGACAAGGTGCAAAGTAATTACGCTTTGGATCGGAAGGTTATCATTTATATTTGGAGTGAGGGAATCAGCTGCATAGTCCCCCCCTTTTAATGTGTGTGTTCAGAGGTCAAATAGGGTCCCTGAGACCTAAAACCAAGGGAGGTGCACTCTGGCAATTTAACTGCCACAGGGTATTAGCAGTATTTAGCAGCAAAGTGACCCGACTGGCCCTAACTCCACCCCACTACCCCCAGCATTTTAAATGCAATTTAATCCCAAAGAAAAATACCACTCCACTTTCCTACTGTTTACCGAGCACAGTTTCATCAGTGCTGACTGGGCTCTGGCTTCAAGGTCGTTCCTTAATACTGGGATGCATCTTTCAGTGTGGCCATGAATTATGTGGAAGGTAGCCCTACTGTATGAGCGTGAAACCATTTTAGCACTGACATACACTGGGGTTGCATTCATTTAAAAAAATGGCATCACTCATAATCTTTCGATATTTCTTTCGAGTCTTTCCAAGATCAAAATGTATATTTACAGCTTCAAATATTATTTGCATACATTAATTCATTTTGAAATTTTAATGCGAAAATTTAGTGCCACCATCAGTTACAGAGTTTGAAGTAGAGTTTATTTCAAACATGCATCATAAACTGATTAATAACATGATGAAATTTGTTTTATTTTAATTTGATCTTATCTGGTTTATTTTGCAATATTTTCTTGCCAAGATCTGGTCTGCCTTCAGACATATGCTGTGGACAAGCAGTATTTGTATGGAGAGAACGTAAGGAAACGGAGAAAGAAGAGCTGCTCTACATCTGGGCATGTGACATACTGATGGGGCCAGTTTACATCGTCTAGAAATCTGAAGTAGCATTCATCAGCATTCGTCTCATGGGCTTCAGAAATAATAACTATTTATAATAGAAAAAATAAATAGTTAGTTACTCCTCACCAACATCCAGATAACTAGCAAGCAGACCTTTCTCGTCTGCATCAGTTTATGTCTGTAAATTCAGAGAATGCAGTTAAATTAGAGAACATACCTGATTCAAATTCAAATTTTATTTGTCATGTACACAGTCATATGCGGTATGATATGCAGTGAAATGCTTTTGTTGCATTTTGATGCATCTGCAGTCCAAATAAAAAAAAAAATGTTACTTGATGACATATGTGTAATATGTTTTTAAATGTACAAAAAAATCTACAAAAGACATTGTGTCCTAGAAGCTATACCATACCAATTAAAAGATGTATTATTAAAACACAATGGACTTTTATCCCAGTGCGCTCATTAAATTCCCTTCAGATAGAAAGGAAGAAGGAACAATGATGTTAAAGACATAATAGAGGAAATTTCAGCAGTTCAGCCAAAAACGCACTCCTGTTACTTTACTTTTCAAATTAACCAGTTTGCTCGTTATATATTACTTCGTAATGTAAAAGGAACACGGAAGCTGCTGTGTGAGGATCTGTGAAGAAGTGTGTAGTAATCATGACACTTTGCTTTTCAAACCTTTAGTCTCATTGCTAAACTCCTCCCATTTGATCTTTGACCCTTTCACCCCTGACCTTATTGACCTTTCGGATTCTTCTAGACTGGCACTTCAAGTTCCTGACCAAGGCTCACAAGTTGGCATTCAGCACTCACAGTGTGCAACATCAAGAGGGCTGCTGGGAACATTCAAACATCAAAAAAAACAACCCGAAACATATTTGACAGAAAGTCTTTCCAAAAGATCTAATCTGTAACGGCCTCAGAATGAAATGTGTCCAGACTTCAACCATGTCCATACATTTCTTACTAGCACCGAAATTCATAGTGTGCTTTACATTTCACTGTTAATTCAGTTACCCTTCCAGTCTGATCACCATAGTCTGATCAGACAGTGCAGAAGTGTTTAATAAAATGTGACTTATGAGAGCGATATTGTTTGACTTTTTTCAGTAATACCCACAGGATGCCAGCATGCTGAGCTGCTTTTATGTATTTTTGTGCCGCAGTGTCAGTCTCACAGCCTGCAACATAGCTGTTTGTGCATGGTAATTACAAGGACTATTTATGGAGGTGTAACCACGTCCCTGTGTACCTAAAAGGATTTTACTCTCACGAGTAAACTGAACCTGAATATTCAGTATCAGTTTCCAGTGCCCTACTAACAAATGTACCTTAAATCCATCACTTTCAGTCTGCACATCTGTTTCTAGAGCTTACATTCAGACCAGATGGGGCCCAGGTAACCGAATCTGAGGTCAGCATCATGTGTGTCTGCAGAGTGACTGTGTGTGTGTGTTTGTGTGTGTGTGTGTGTGTGTGTGTGTGTGTGTGACAGAAAGAGTGGGGGGATTGTAGCATCTGTATCAGTGAACACAGGGTGACTGTGTGTTGTAGGAGGTTAGGTGCTAAGTCTTCAGATCCTCCTGCATCAGCTCCATCAGATTAGGATCGCTTCACTCAATTGTCCATTCTTTAGAGTGCATGATTACGATTGGGACACAGTCAAAAACCTTTCAGATGGCCCTTGCTGTGGTGTGTAATGGTGCTGTGGGGTGGGACAGTGGAAAGTAGTGAGAGTTGTGTAGAAACTCGGGATGATGCTGCATTCAGTATTCAGCACTCTTATTTCTTATCATTAACTCATTTTACATCATTTCCGAAGGGCATCTTACAGTTTAAATAGTACAAATGCAGATTAAACAGTTTGATCATTAAATCCATTAGTTTTGCCCGGAAATGCATTAATATTGTCACCATTCACTCACATAAGATAATCAGATAGACTTTCTCTGAAGATGCAGAGATTTAAAACACTCACTGAAAGCTGTTGTCTTCTGATGTATGTCGCATGTGTACTTTGCACATATATTGATTCTATATAAATGAAGTAAGAATTATTGATCCTAGAGCAATGATCATACAGGAGACTCAGACACTGAGTCTTTCTGGCACTGACCTGTTGACCCCATGTTCATGTATGTTTGCTCTAATTGTCCTGGGGCCTCTGGTAAGTGCTGATCTTAATTTGAATAACCCGGATTAGACACAGGTTACTTAGCCTAATGCAGGGGTCACCTACTCTGGTCCTGCAGAACACATTTTTTTCTTCTTATATATTGGTTTATCCACATTTAGCACTTTACCACTCAGTTCAGAGTTGAGTCAGGTATGGAAACATCTAAGCTAGACCAGTGGTGGCCTAGCCGGTAATGAAGAGGACTCCTAATCAGAAGGTTGCCGGTTCAAATCTGGAACCAACAAGGTGCCACTGATGTGCCACTGAGCAAAGCACCGTCCCCACACACTGCTCCCTGAGCACCTTTCATGGCTGCCCACTGCTCACTCAGGGTGATGGGTTAAATGCAGAGACCACATTTCACTGTGTGCAGTAGGTGTTGTGGTGTGATTAGTTGTCAGATGTGACAACTAATGACTTTCACTTCACTTTCACTTTCCAAATGAATACAAGTAAATGTAGCCTGTAGTTTGCACATTAAACGGTTGAAGGGATATGCCTTCAGCATGGTGATGCCAGTGACCCACCACTATTTTTGACAGCCTGTTCATAATTCAATACACTTAACACGCCTGTCAATAACTTTCTCTCAGCAGATTTCATCTGCTCATCCTGAATGCATTGCCTTAGGTCTGGCGACCGTGTTACTCTGCTCTGCCCTGCTTCTCAGGCGTGTGTAAAAATATGTTTTTTTTTTTCCCGTTGAGGACAGCAATACTGACCATTTTGCTGTGGCCTAACCACCACATCCATCTCTCATTATCTAAGTGCCAGTCAAGTGCACTCTGCCGGTTCATCGATTTTGCTCCGCATGGAGACTCATGCAAAGACAAGTGACCTGAACCCGCTCCCTCTGAAAGTGGTGCCATTTAGTCATCAGTATGGCTGTATTAGTCATGTGTCGGAGGAATTCAAAATGAAAAATTGTGGTCCGGTGCTGAGAGGAACAGAGTGAATGTGTTCGACACTTTTGTCCCTGTGGCCCTTCCCTCCCTTATTCTCCATTGCCAACTTGAGCTTTTTTCTCGCTATTTTGCCTCCTCCTAGAAACCATCAGGCTTCATTTGGCGAAGGCAAATCAGTTCTTTTTTTTTGTGGACCCCAAACAGCAGCTGTGCATCACCACTGGCCTATTTTCAATGGTGCAGAGGTCACAGCTATCACTTTGCTGTGCTGCTCCTCAGCAGAGGGGGCCTTTTTATGCCATCCTCAATCAGAGAACAGAAAACACAGAAACACGGCCCTGTTCGTCAGCCAGCGTAATCCTTGCTATGCCATTTAAAGGCAGCCCCATGCCCCCCCCCCACATCAGAACCTTTCATTATCATTACTCCCTTTGTTTCTCTGACAGGCTACCATGGACACGGAAAGCGGAGCAATCTACGTTCAAGTGCTTTTATTGACCACGGAGTCAAATGACGGGGTTAGCATTAGTGCTGATGGATTTGATAAACGTGCCCCCCATTCATGTCCACCTCGCCAACCACCCGCTGCCTGCCTGCCACGTGGATCACTCTAGGGGAATATTATTTCAAAATCAATGCTTTTTATTCTTTTTTTTTTTTTTTTTTGACTCCCCTAGGTGTGGTGGCGCCTAAAACCAAGGGGGAGATGCACTCTGGCAAGAGTGACGTGTCATGGTTTTAGCGAGAGAGAGAGAGACACACGCCCCGTTACACATGCCTGCTCAAACAGGAGCCTGAAGACTATCTCAGCCACTTCATATGACCTTCTCTGTTTAATTATTCATGCTGCCTACATATGGCACCATGATGATTTCATAGCATCAATCAATAGACCCTTTGCACCCGGTGTACATGATATTCACAGGAGGGCCAAAATGGTGGATTAATTCAAAGCCCTATTAACCCTTGAACCAAAATGCCTTGCTTCAGACATTTGTTGTTGTATAGCCTATGGCGGATCATTGTTAATTCTGGAGTTGGGGGTCAAAGTGCAACTTCATAATCCATTTTCAGCCGCCGCACAGACCTATTAACGGTTACATCACACTGCCATTATCAACTGTTATCGTGTGACATTTCTGCTAATTCCTCCTTAGTGGCCGAACACTACACCTGGTCCATTCAAAGTTCACCCAAATGCTCAATTTCTTCTGGTCATCTGCTGACCACTCTGGATGGGTTTTATAAATAGCTCCATCAACCTCACCCTCATCCAGACTACAGCAGAGCAGTAGCTAATGTGTGTTTAGGACAACAAGCTTTTCATCATGAAATGAATAATTAAGATCCTTAAACCTTAAATCAATTTGGGTAAATGTAAAAATATTTTTTGTGCATTTACATATAAAAATATATGTAAAAATATCATGTAGCATATTTTTTTATTTAAATGTTTTGTACATTCAGAAATATAAAAGGCTTAAAGTTTTGTGAAATGTGGTCCAAATATCTGACACCCCAGTTTGGAGAATCAAAACAGAAATTTCAGTAATTTTAAATAATTTAAGATAAAGAATGGTTTTAAAAATAGGTATTTTAAATGCTGCACTGTTTGATGGTTAACTGAAACTACACGGTTTAATATGGAACACAGACAAAAGGCAACAACAGATAATACCAGTGGGCAAAATAAACCCTTTTGAGTCAGAGTCAGTGTGATTATGTGATTGACTTTGACAAGGACCAAATTGTGATTGGTCACATTATATCCAGAACTTCCAAAAGGGGTCAAATGAAGGAAAACTTTTAAATCAGCAACATGGTTAAGAGTGGCCAAAGCACACTGATGCACGTGGGGACTGAAGGCTGGCCTGTGTTGTCTAATTAAATAGAAGAGCTCTTTTTCAGCAGGATAATGTACCCTGCTACATTGCAAAAATGATTTAAGAATGGTTTGATGAAGACACCAAGGTACTTACTTAGCCTCCAAACTCAATAGATGACCTCAGAAATGACAGAATTTAAAAGACCTGCTTCAGACAGCTTGGTGCTAGATACCACAGCTTACCTTCAGTGGGTCAACGAGCTGTGTATCAATATAGTAATTATCATCATTTGATTTTAAACCTAATTTAAAATGCAATAGCTTTATTTAAAACAAGGGGAAGTATATTTAATTAAAATAATACAATAAAATGACAGTTTAAAGATGGCTCAGAAAGGTTATTAAACTGCACACATTGCCAAATAAATTGTTTGCAAACCCTTTTATCCCTTCAGGATAAAGTTCTCCTCCTACCCCAACCCCCAGGGCCTGGTAAGTAGTTCTGCTCTCTGGGGACTCAGTACTCGCTGCTGTCTGGGCCTCTGGGCACTCACCGCTCTCACCAAATGGCTATCAGATTTAAGATCAGGCATATAAAAGTGAACAGCTGGGTACTAGCGTTGCATCGCAGCTACAGACGTTCCATTTTTCTCTCCCACTGCCACTCTCGCCCTTCCAAATTGGGAAAGAATGCCTATGGCAGATACTGCAACAATAGTGTGGTTTCCAGTGGTATTAATACCCGAATTCCAAATGTGATTTTCCAAAAGATTTTTTTTTTGTGATTTAGCGTTTACTTAACCTTTCAGGTTAAAATCAATAATCATCCTCTAAAGGTGTGTCTGATGGGAATTATGCCATCAAGAAGTAAGAAAGAAGGCCTGACATATGGATTTTTATATGAAGCTATTCTGTTTGTTGGCGCAGACGTCTAATGGTGCAAGCGAGCAGTCATAAACACTGACAGAGATGTAAATCATGGACACAGCATTATCAAACAGAATTGCATTATTTTGTTGGGAGAGGAGTGAAAGAACAACAGGGGCGAATCTGTGGCGTCGCCCCCCTCAGTGCTGTGCTGCAGAGCCAGGGATGCCCAGTACAAAAGAAACTTTCATCTGGCCATCGGTGTCTATTAATGTGCAACTCATTAAAACCAGTATCCTACTGCTCCTGTGTTTTCGTCTGATTTATCCTCGTTCTGTTCCACACACAGGCCCACGCAAACACATGTGCAGTATAATCACACCTTACACAAAATTATTCATGTGATATTAGCAATATTGAAAATAAGTTACTGAGCCTTAACCCCACTGTAGAAAGGAAATAATTTCTGTCACCTTTAGGTTTGTATTTGCTTGATTTTCTTACTCTGTGGGGGTGCAAGCATGCATAAACACACACACACACACACACACACACACAGTATCAGTATCAGCACCATCTGTATACACTAATGTGGAAATGAAATTCACCATGTTTAGAACTTGATTGTGCTGTTGGATTTTTAAAAGGTGTGAAATTGAGTTGTTTTTGTTGTAAAATAATGTAAGAATTGAATGAGCACAAAAGGATGAAAATTTTATAAAATATATGAAACGAAGCAAAAATTATGGAGAAAAACATAAGTATGTTAAAGACACATTAAAGGATAATTTTCATAGGTTTTGTAAAAAAATAAGTTTGCAACAGAGAATTTTGTGACCAAATAATACAAAGTGCATATTACAGATATTTTATTCTCCCTCAGACAATTAGCACAATTTCTATATTGCAATTTAAACTGTCTTTAGGAACACATTTTCTTTCTTAGGTCACACCTGCGTTGTACATTTTTTATGTTTAAAGAGGAAGAGAAAGCAAAAAACAACTTGACAACTCCTTCATGATTTCTGCTGCCAGGGAAAATGTTTTTGCAGAAATTAAATCTTTTGAGATTCCAGCTGTCAAATGAAAGGCAAATGAAAGGGGTCCTGAAAATCTAGACTGCAGAGCTTGAACAAATTCCTTGTGCCATTATCCCTGTTGATGATTAAACCATTTAACCCTGAAGGAGCCATATGTCCAGATTTCTGTTTTGTTTGTGTATTCCATGTTAGCAACTGGGTTACTTTGATGTTTCCACTGAGATGTTGCTGGAAAGCTGCAATGGTACTGATCCCCAGGGTTTAAGAGTTAAAAGCTCACAGATGGCCTCACAGATTATCAGTACTATATTTGGGATCAATATTTGGGAATCTGTTTAACTGTAAGA
Organism: Denticeps clupeoides; assembly: GCF_900700375.1. Lineage (NCBI taxonomy): Eukaryota > Metazoa > Chordata > Actinopteri > Clupeiformes > Denticipitidae > Denticeps > Denticeps clupeoides. Next base: position 17,603,974 of record NC_041710.1, read on the forward strand.
AATTTATCTCTGTGTTGAGGGAATGTAAAGTGGGGGATATGGTGCATCAGGGTCCCAGTAAGCTGTGCAAGGGACACATCATTGAGAAATGGACATCACGTAATCGGATGGACCCTGGAACATTCCTGCTGCCCACTGGGGACAGAACCTTCATTATCTCCAGTAGAAAGTGCAAATGATTGATGTTGCTGGAGCCCTTCATCCTGCAGTCTACAGTGATGAGGTATGGTCTCCATGTCTCCATGAAGGTGCTGGATGCATTCTGCACCAGTCTAAGACATACAAACAAGGTCAGGACATTCCTCTGCACTGTAGGACACCTCTTCCACCATTACCATGGCATCAAAAGCAATAAACGTAAGCCAAACATTTACCATCATTCATTGACATGAATAAAAATGAGAAATATTAGAAAGTCTTAAACTTTTTTTTGTAAATACAAATTCTTATTTTCTTTTCTCATTCAGTGTAGGTACTGGGATGTAATAATCATAGATTAGTCAGGGATGCATATGTACCTCAAACTTAAAAATATAAAAAACTTATTCACTATAAGTATCACTATAAATTGACAGAATTAGTTATTATTCATGAGCTAGATGTATGTGTGGCATCTTCATATCCTGGGTGTCCGCTATTGTGGACTGTGTAGCATTATTTTATGCTTCTGTTACTGATTTGAAATCAGCAACATATAATTTTTTTATTACAATGCAGACGTCATACTCAAAAGAATCTAACCTTTTTCATAATGACCACATTTTTATTTAATTTGTTCTCATTTTTTGTTTCTGTGTGAACTTGACTGAAGGTCAAGGTCACACAAAGACGGATGGAAGCGAATTAGTAGGGTGGAATATTGATTAGAATCACATCACTATTCATGTCCTCAAGTGTAATGTAAAATGGATTTTAAACAGATGGTCCATGCCATGTCTCTTGACCCCGCCACCCCCCGCCGTCCAACCCCATGGTATTGGCTCATTCAGAGTGTAAATCTACACACAAGCCAGAGGGAGGGATAGATTTCAATGAAATGACTAATGTTTCCAAAGTCTCTGCCTGGGTCAATAGCAGAACATACTGTATGGACTCGAAAGCATCGACCGCGTGGTTTTAAATATCTGCGCCATTCACATCTGTGCTTCCTTGCAAATGGGTCCCAGTTTATCAAACACAGACTAATTCCATTTATCAGTGTTCCTGGGGTAACCTTGGCACCAAATGCCTTGGGATCTATATCACATTTGAAAACTACATTGCACAGGTGAATTGTGCCTGCTTCGTATTCTGTTTGCTTAGTCGACATGTACGCTACAGGTCAAAAGTCTGGACACAACTGCTTGTTTCTTTTTGAGACTAATTCTACAATGTAGAGCAAAATATAAAACCCTTGAAGTTATGTAGAAAACCTAAAACATGTAAAACAAGGAAAATATTTACTGTTACTCTGCTGTAGAAAGGAAATCATTTGTGGCATTTTTAGGCTTTGCTTTATTTTCTTTCTCTGTGGAGGTGCAAGCATGCATAAACACACAAACACACACACACACACACACACACACACACACACACAGTATCACTGATTGCAAGTTGTATCATCTGTATACACTAATGTGAAAATGAAATTCACTATGTTTACTGGCTTGTTTGTACTCTGGGCTTTTTAAAAGGTGTGAAATTGAGTTGTTTTTTGTTATAAAATAGCATAAGAATTGAATGAGCACAAAATGATAAAAAATGTACAAAACACGAAACATAAGGATGTTAAAGAAACATTAAAGGATCGTTTTGGCTGGATCAAAAAGTTCAGTAAAAAACTTTTTTTTAATGTCCTGCTTAAAGAGAAAAGGAAAGCAAAAACCAACCTGACAACTTGATTTCTGCTGCCAGGGAAAATGTTTTTGCAGAAATGAAATCTTTTGAGATTCCAGCTGTCAAATGAAAGGCAAATGTGAATACTTTCTGGATGCACCGTATATACAAAGAACCTGTTACTTTAATGTTTATGTAGTGTACATTACAGGAGACATTAACACTGAATACCATTAGCACTGTTTTTGTGTTTATATATATTTTCACAATTTCAGGAAATAAATATTCATATGCTTCATATTTGCCAAGTGCTTTTCTGAGAATATGTTGGTGGGACATATGAGAATGTGCAATATGTTTTCTTTTTATTTAGTAGGGCTGCTTCAGCGAATCACTGAAAAACAAAATTTGGATAAATTATGAGCAAATGTGCTTGCCCCCTTCTCTTTTTTTGAGTGAGCGCACTGATCCTCCTCTGACTGTTACTTGTTTTCTTGTACTTTCCTGTCCCTGTCTTGAATCCTCAATGACGTTTTTTTTTCCACTCACATGCCTGTCTTCCTTTCAGGAGAACGGGGCTCTTAAACATGAACCTGGACCCCAATAAAATGAAAAAGAGCAGGAACGTGCCTTTTGGGAGTTTAAACGTGATTTCCTAGCCTCCAAATCCAGGCCACATTTCGCAGCAGCCCCCTGTGTTGGCTCACATGACCCTGCCGCTTTCACTGAACTCTTCTTCTTTTGGAACAAAGGTGTTGGGATAGACAGCTGGAGATGAGAAAAGTCTGCTGCTGTTGAATGAGACAGATGAGGCATGGGTTAAAAAACCCTCAGTCTGGTAGTTTTTCACTCCTGCAAGGAGAGAAAATATTTTCATGTTCCACTGCACAGTAATTCTTTTGGCCCCTCTCTGGCTCCAATTTGTTCTGAAAATACACTTTTTTTTGTGTTTAAATTAATACATTTCGACATTTTCTTTCACAAATGCCCATTTATCATTATGAATAAGGGGTCCTTGACTTCAATTTGCTGACTATAGACGCCAGCGTGTTTGAAAGGACTGGTGACCAGAAGCATCAAGGTCTAACTGGAACACTGATTAGCCGGCATATGTTGAAATACACTGGAAAGTGTGTGTTAAAAGCTGTGGGCCAATTTAACTTGTAGCCCATGTCCCACCCCCTTCCTTACCTTGGCATACTAGAGTGGGTGACATTAACAAAGGCATTTTCTGGCCCCCTCAGAATTTCAGCTCAAAATGAGAGCGGCCTCTTTTTCAAACCAGGCAGAGAAATGAAATGCTGGGCTATGCTCTGCAATAAAGACTTTTTACTGGGAAGAAAACACAACTCATTTCCCATGAAATTTGGCGGCCCCTTAAAAGCAGGCACATGAAATACAAAAACAACCTTGCCATTACTGCTCGAGATGACTCGGGTGTTCAAATATTCAAAACTGAACATGGTATTGCATTTCACGAACCATTTGGGATATGTGCTCCTTTTCAAAGGAACTAAATCAAATCTATTTTTAATTGAATGCTGCTTACATTTAAAGGAGCTAAATGAAATGTAATTGAATCAAGTCTGGCTTTTAAAACACTTTTCCCACAATAGGCATTGTCTCTGAGCTGCTCGACTTGCCGGTGGAGGATGCCTCAGGCAAATGCAAAATCCCGGCTTAGGCAGTAGGCACCTTCAACAGAACCGAGCTCAGAAGATGAACCTCTCTGCCTCCGGGTGGCCGGGCTGTGGATTTTACAAGCACAGACCAGCGTAATCCTATGCAAATGAAGGATCTGCATGCATTACGTTAATTAAAAGTCAGTTTTGCAGCACAATCAAAACACGATTCAATTGGCCATGTTGGTTAAAATAATGTAGCCGCTTGTGTTTCATTAAACGCAGACTCTGCACCATTGACAAAATACTGTCCTTGTGGGAATGTGAGTGGGGGGGGCTATTCTCCCTCCCAGCCATACCCTCTCGTTGTGTCTCTCTCTGTTGTCAGTACATGCCTGTGTTTTGGCCCTTGACACACACTCTCCGCTGTGCTTGCATGAGCATGGAATGAGACTAAGTTGGCATGGCGATGTAGTAATTAACTCTGACGGCGAATGTCACATCAAGCTCATATCAACCCCTGTGTGTTTTGCCTTGCACCATTAGCCGAAGCTTCCTGTTGCAGACAACAACTGTGGGCATCTATTGATGGCCCGTCCACAACTTCAAAACCAAAAATCAGGCATAAAGCTGGCGTGTTCGGTGCACTTGCCCAGTTCATTTTTCATATTAATATGCCCTGAAGAAGTATTGGGCCCAATCTGGGCTACAATTCAACTGAAACTGAAAAAAAGGATTAAACTGTTTGTGAAATCAACAACACATAAGGGCCTAAATGTGTGACACATCTCTGACCCCACATTACCCATCACAGCCCATTTTGTCATGATTAGTGAAATGTAGACAAAAAAAGGCCAAAACAAGCACCAGCAATTTTTAATTATGCGGTGAATAAATCACAAAATTCACTGACATTCCAGTGACTGTGAACGCACACGACGGGCAATAAAACTTCAAATCAAGGCTCAAATGCTTCCCAGGCTTTCATATGAATTTCGACACGTTCAGAACTCTCTTCAAAACACAAGGTTCCTCCACGGGAACATGCCTTTCATTTGATCCTTTTACTGAGAGCCATAGACTCAATTGCAGGGGTTCAGGACCTTGAAGAAGCATTGTTTTAAACTCCACAGGGACCGCAGGGTCATTGTCTCACAGCCAAACCATCAGCCTGCAGTAACAGATGCTGCATGATTTTGAAATGGCAAGTGTCAAACGCTGAACTCTTCTTTATCCCCACTGGGCCACACGTGTTGAAAAGGAAGGATCCAGGTAGGAGTAAAAGATTCTGTCAGAAGCAATGACAGACAGGATGGTGAGGTCAGGTTTGCATTGTTCGGCAGTGCATAATGGTAAATCCTGTGGCACGTGTTTCAAGATCCATTTCAGAGATGCATCCAAAGGGGAAGGTAAACACCGCTGAGGCTGCAATAGGTGAGAACTCTGAGGCTGATAAAGGAATAATATGATTAAGGTCATTTGAAATAAGGCATCACATTCTGTCTCTGTTTACAGCCTGACCGAAGCGCCCAAGCCAGTCTGGCGTCATGGAATGGGCTTAGTGAAACTTTAGAAGTCACAGGGGCCATTTAATGGCTTTTTCCAAAAGACTCAGGCTGTTACCTCGAGCGCCGTGGCACTGCATTACACGCCACTGAAATGCTTCTTCTTCTCTTTGTGGTTTAATAAACTGCTGGCGTTTCCTCTGAGAGCTGCTTGGCCTGCCTTCAGCCAGCCTCTCTCTAGGGCTGGGTGCAGAATCAAGCCCTGTCATTACTGCAAGCAAGCGGCGCTGCATCTTGTGATGGAGGGTACGGTCCCTCATCTTCGTGGTGTTGAGGTGATAACGTCTACTGCAGCATGACTTGTGTGATCGAGCCAACGCTCCTCTCCCTGTTCCTTTAACAAAAGTTATTAATACACATTGTACATGATAAGAACCAACCTTAGTATCATATCTGCTTAGAAGAGTTGTCTTGGTATTTATAGATGTGCGTATCTGATTGTAAAATTCAGGGGATTAAATTTGGTTTTGTCCTATTTTTATCTGTGTCATATAGCTTATTATACCATTGGTTGCTGTCTAGAGCTTTACAAAAGAACAGTTTTTAGAATAATTATTTTGAAAGAGAAATTTTAATCTCAAAAACACCCATAAAAACCCATCCATAGGAACCATATGTAAATGATAGTGATCTTAACGCATTAATGTAAGTCACCAATGCTAATGCTGTAAATGTAATGTAAATATGTATATATGTCTATATTACTTCATAATATGCTGCAGCGGTGCAAAATATTTAAATTTGCTCATGAAATAAGCCTCATTCTGCATCCGATACATTTGGAGCTACTGTTAGGTTCTATGCTAATGGTAATTCTGGTGGAGCAGATAATCTTCGTTATATCTGGTTTATATCTCGTATCGTGCCAACTTCATTTCATGGGTCAGGAAGCATGGCTTGCCATGAATGAGATGTTTCTTATGCTCTGAAAATAATGTTTATCAAATTAATCAAATTGTAAGAGACCATTCATAAATTTGACTTTTTGGTACATATTTAAAATGTTTTTATTCTTGGTTGGTTCACTAGCTGTTTTTTATTTTCTTGGCATTCGTCCTCTAGCATGACCAGCATGAAAACCCTATATATGCTTGTCAGACTTGCCGGTCAAAGCAGGTTATGACTGATATAATATGGTGATGTGGTGAAATTGGTTAGTCCATCAGATTTACCAGCATGGTTCATTCTGTTTTTGTAAAGTGATTATTTTTCTGTTGGTAATTGGCTAACACTTATCAAAAGAACAGATAAAATCGTTGTTCACCACACCATTTAGAATCCCCAATCCAGAGCCAGGCTGGCAACATGATCTTGGTGCCCCCCAGTTTTAACCCTGCAGAGGTTGGAGACAGGATCCAGGTCAGAACCCATGATTTTCCTTGGCTAATCTCCATATGCCCCTGTATGCCCCTGGATACCTCAAGGTCACCGGATCTCAGCTGGAGGCTAAACAGCTCCCTGGCTTGACCGTGCCAACTGACCCACGTGCCAGTCAGCAAGCCATTATCACCCAGTCAGAAACAGAAAGCAGGGCTGGGGGGGAGGGGGCGAAGGCCTTGGCATTCACACCTCTCAGCAGGTACAACACAATAGCAGAGGGTGGAAAAAAACACAGATCATCCTGTCATCGCACAAACACACACACACACTGAAACGCCACCGATCCGTAGATGAGGCAGGACTCACAGGCAGCTCCGCTTGCCGATATAGTGGTTCACTGGAGCAACGGTGCCAAGGGATTAGCTCCTCGCTGAGTGCATTGCAGGGAACATTTGAGAGAGACGGCAAGACATTCACGCCACTGCTTGTGATTTACATGACAGTGGACAGCAAAGTCAAACAAATGTTTCTCCAGCTGAACGGTTTGGTACACAAATCTGATCCAAGCACATGCATAGTTAACTGTTCTTGATTTGAAAATTGTGCATGTGCCGATGGGACTTGCACACGACTTATCTTCAAACACATGCTTCCTTATTTTCTGTCAGGGAGAATTAAACGACGTCCCGTCATGGCTTTGGCGCTATGACCTCTGTCTGGTGCTCCCAGACAGGATGTCCACACAAACCCTTCATGGCGTCGTTTTCCCCTTTGTGACTGGTGTGTGTTATTCGGCTTCAGAAAGGATGTGGCAGCTTTGCCCCAGAGCACTGCTCTTTGTCTTCCTAAGGTTATGGCTGCTTTGAAAACCTTGTCTGCTCCAGGAGACCCCTCTGCCCACCATCTCTAACCTTGGTCCCAGCCAATGACAGACGAGCCTTTTGAAGGCTCTTTGAAGAACACCCACTGGTGCTGATCAGGCACTTAGCCTCTTTTCCTCCCGGGCACCCACAGCTCAGGATTTCTCCTGTGAACCCTGGGGTCTCAGGGTGCTGTGACTTTTATGGGAACATTAGCCATTGCATGCCTGTGGAGGGTGTAGATCGTTGGGGACGTGGTAATGGATTGTGGTACAATACTGGCTCAGGGCTTTTAGGCTTGTGGTTTGAAGATGTGCAGGCAAATGTAAACACCACGTTTATTCATTTAACTGATGCTATTGTCAAGAGCAGCTTCATCTAATTACATGCTTAGGTCCCTTGGAGCAGCATAGGGTAAAGTGAGTTGCTCAGTGGTAGCAGCAGGATGTATTAGTATGGGGTTCACTTGACATGGTATGGAACACTTTCAGTACAGTGAAACCAGTTACAACTAGCTACAAACACAAGTACCCCCCCACTCCACCTCCTTGGAAAAGAAAGTGCGTTTGCTCAAGAGTGACTTGATTAACCCCTCAGAAAGGTTCTCTCAAGTTTTTTCCCTGCATTTAATTTCAGCAGTCCTCTGATTTCATTTTCGCCAGCTCCGTGGTGCCCATCCATCAACCCTTGCCTGCTTCCCCCCCTCTCACTGCCCGTCCGCTCCATCAGGCTGACAGCGTGTTACCAGGCAACGGCTCGGAGCAAAGGGGTTAACAAAGGCATCCTGTGTGCGGGCCACATCAGTGCACAGAGAAGCCGTGTGGAACAGGGAGATGGGGCTGGCAATGGCCGACTACTGAACCACACTGGCCCCCCAGATCAAAGCAACACACTCTCGGGGAATGAGAGATGGAGCAGACAGAAGCCCTGGGACTGTGGAAGAAGACAGGACACCCATGGAGGGGCCGATCCACCCACCAGTGACTCTCAGACTCAAAAATGGCGCCACACAGATATCCCACAGTGCCATTGTGTCGAAACAAAGTGAATAGCTCTGTCTAACACTGTCTGCCCATTGTAATGCTAATCAGCATGTCAAAGGTACAACAGTTTCCAAATAGCACCCACGAGTCAAAGGGCCTTCGTGATACAATCCAAATTGGAAGTGGTACTGTTCCCAATCCACGTGCATTAAACTCACCATGGTATTACCACGCTACGGATTTGAAAGATTCCATCGAGCAGGCAGGAGATCTGTACACATATATTAGAAGTGTTTCATGTGTTGGAGTAACCTGTTGGAAATTAATGAGTGCCTGGGTGTCGCTTCAGAGGCACAGAAATGATGATTTAAAAGTCACGGTTTAAACCGTGGAGACCAATCGTGGATGAAGACCTGTGCGGTCAGAGCCAGTGTGCAGACATCTAATTATCGTAAAGCCAAGGTCATAACTATCCCATCCTGGAGATGTTCCACGGTGAATTCCATTGTGCAAATTAAAACTGGTGCTATTAAGCTTGTCCTTTCACCGGCATAAGGACCTCGGAAGGGAGAGGATGGGTGGTTACGGTGATGGAGCAAAGCTTCACTGCAACGATTACAGGATTCGGTTAATTTTAAAGATGGGAATACAAATTAGTTGTGAGGACCCGTTCCCTTGAAAACATGACGATCAGACCACATTAATCTAGACCACATTTATCAGCCTGTGAATGCAGTTAATGTCTTGATTTAATGCAGATTCTTATTCGGTACAGCTGCGGTTTGTGTTGATGCGTTACACTGAAAGCCGACTTTATATCAAGCATGTTGTTGTCATGTCACATTCAGACACATGCAACACCTCATCTATTAACACTGCATTCTTATTTGTGGTAAAATGTCATTGCAGGAGAGGAAGGAACGGGATCCTTGTATTATAACATTATGAGCTTAATTCCATTTTCGCTCAGGGTCTAGTAAATACAAAGAGGTTTAGCAGTCTGCCCTGCCTAGAAGCTCCAGTGTCCATGAAAAAAGGGGGAAAAAGCACTCAAATCTGAATGAGTCTGGGGCATAGAAAGACGATCCTGAGCATCTGGGTTTCGGAGCTGTAGTGGTTCGTGTTTGAAGCGGACGCCCTTTGATGTAAACATTACAGATGTGGCTGACTGAACATGGTGAGCATGGCTGTTCACGGCTCGATGGACACTCCGTACAGACGAAGGTCCAGGACGGAGAATGTGCCATATGGCGACCCTCCCCTGGTATCTATGCCCCTCTGCTGCTGCTTAGCTTTTCCTGTGGGCATGAAAAGTGCCCAATTCCCCCATGGCCTGGATAGCCAGTAGGGAGTGCATGCTTGTATAATATTCATTGCATATTTATTTTTTGTCCTACTTGTGTAATCATTACTCACTAACATGCTGCTACTGAAGGAAGATTTTTTAAATTAAAAAAAATTCATTTACAGCACCACAAAAAGTGTACTTTTTATAATAGCATGCTAGATCAAGCCCTTAGTCACTATGAACACTGGGCCCATCATAAAGGATTGTTTCTTCCTGCTTCTTTTACACTTGTTCTGTTACGCTGAGCAACACTCACGGTCCTATTTTCACTGGGCCATTGTGCACCACGCGACACAGACCAGACACTGAACTTTTATTATTTTACAGGCTGTGACAATGACTGTCCCAACACAAAAAGAATGTCAACAAGAGGGAAATCTGCAACCTCTTTTGTCCGGAATTGGTGGGCATTATCTAAAGTGCCCCCGGGCACACTATGCGAGGGAGCAGGGGGTAGTGTTGTTCATCATTTCCTCTCTAAATAAAGTGTGACTTTTTGGCATTGTTTTCTGTTATCTAATTCAATTCCCAAGAGCTGTTATCATCATCCACTCTGACGGGTAATTGTGCTGCAGTAAGCAATGGTTTGTTGTCCATTGAAAAAGTCTCCAATTGGTGGGTCTAAAATAGAAAAAAAAATTAAAAGGGGGATAGATGTTGTAAAATGCCCACACTAGATTATAAAGACTGCCCATCCTAGCAGCTTAATCTAAACCAACCATTTAAACCAACATGGACTTAGTGAAAGCTCCATATATTATATGATAGTATGAGAATAGGCCAATGGTGTTTAATGTTTTATGCATATTCATAATTCATGTAGATTATTCATAAAAATAAAAAGTGTGATTAGTAATTAATTTAGTATGTGATTTCATATTGGTTTTTTTTTTTAGCTTTTTTCTGGGTGAACGACATTTCTGGTGTCCATAGCATTAAGACAGGGGATAACAAAGAAGAGAAATCCTGTATGGAGAGTTTGCATGTAATCCTGCCTATTTGGGCTTGTGGGTTAAACTAGGCCCAAGTTAAACTAGGCCCATGTTCAAGCTGTACTAATGGATGGGACTAGATGGGAATGACATCTTGTCACTGCAACATGTCTTGTTACTGCAGTTGCTTTTATTTGGTGCAATTTATTTCACTGTATAAGCCCTTTGTGTGCCTGTTAGCATGGGCAACAGGAATATTAAGGCATTTAAAACATTTCTAATCTTTCACATGATCAAAATAACACAATTTAGAACAAAATTATTTCAAATACGATGATTCTAAAACCAAAGTCCTTTGTATTGAGATGTCATGGGTGAAAGTGGATGAAAGACAAGACACCCACTTTTATCTGACTTTTTAAATAAAGCTTTTTTAATTGAGGAAAGTGTGTTAGATCAGAGAATAGGGCTATTAATAATATTTTCTTCGTTTCTTCTTTCCTTTCTATGAGTTTATGCTGCAGCTCTTAATTTAAAAACACTTCCTGAAATGTAAGAGATTTATCTGGAGCAATCTATTTACCACAATAACAAACAAATAAAACCACCAAATGATTTTCTGTTTTATATGTATGATTATATTTTCCCTATAATTTGATTCTTTGTTAAATTTTGAGACTTGTGTGGTGTCTCAGACTTCAGTCTTTCCAGGTGGGTGTCACAGATTTTATGAAATGCAAATGCCCTCGGCACAGAAAATCAATTTAATAAACCAAAGCTTTAATTCCCACTCACAAATCCCAGGATAACATCATTTAAAACCTTGTTAATGGTCTTACAATCGGGAGCAAATAATTTGATAGAGCTATGAATTAAAATGAGAGACTCATAGTCTTGCACATAATTTCATAGATAAATGGGGTCCATTAGTAAAATACAGTGGTAATATATTGCCCCCCCAGAAGAGGTTATTCAATTTATACATATATTATTTGGTTATTCTGCTTAGTTTATGAACAACCAAATGCAATGCCATTTGGAATGTGTTGGGTGGGTGTGTGTGTGTTTGGGGAGGTTGTAGTTTCTGTCTACCATTTACATTTTCAACTCAAGCAGTGTCAAAATAACCGGTGTCAATCTGCTGTATGATTGCAGCCATCAAAGGCAAGCCGAAGAAGATCAAGGGGAGGCAGAATGAGATGGTGCTCGAGTGTGATGAGCTGTGCATTTAGAAACATCCAATTTATTTACATTTAATGACAATTTCGCCCAGCCAGCTCCAGCGGTCCAGACCATGTCCGGTTGCCGATCACGTGGCCATGATCTGGTATGAGTGGCTTGAAATGAGCTGTTGATCTCAATCATTTTAATCAGTCTGACTAATCCCATTTTGAATACTGGCAGATAGGACGGAACAGAGTCGGTGCACAGACGGCTGCGAACGCAACTGTGGCGAGAGCTGCCAGGTTTTTTTCTGTTAATTTTGTCCTGGAAGATAGTCAGGGGCGCATGCAATATGGATGTAATTATCTTTAATTTTGCGCTCTCAATAACAATGAAACATTATTCTACTCCTTTCTGTCTGAGTGAAATCAAATCTGTGCTTCTCCACCGTTATGAGCAATTAGACATAGCATTTCACCCAATTAACTTAGCAAAATTCAGCCACTTGCGCTGCATGGTAATGCCTTAGTTACATGGAGAAATAGTGGAACGGGGAGAAATACAGATTAAGAAATAAGGAATGTCCGTGAAATTGATGGATAGACAGAGACAGACAAAAAGAGATTGAGAAGAGACAGACGCAGACATAGAGACGGGGAGGGGGAGGGAGGTGGTGGGGAGGGAATTCATATTTGTCAATCAGAGGAAAATCTGGTCGGATGACAGGAAAGCGCTGACATCTTGGCACTTGGATAGGCTGGCCGAGGATTAGTTTCTAAATTTCGGGAATACACGATGTCAACGTTGTAAAATCAAGCTTCAGTGTCAAAACCAGCCTACACCAAATGAATTAATCCTTGTCATTTTCACATGTCTGACTTACGGTTTAAAATTTTTAAGGTGACAATTTCCAATTAATTATGCATAATAATGAAAGTGCTATGGGCTGGTATCAGCTGAGAAACCATTTTAGTGAGGAGTGTATCAGTCAGAAAAAGAAGCAATTCTGCACTGCCACCAACAAGTCACGAACAAGAGATTGACAGCCTTCGGGGGGGCTTTTCAATATTTAAGCGTGACAAGGCTATAGGTGATGTCTAATCTGTACCTCTTTAAACAATGAAATATGGGCTGCAGCCTCTGTCAATTAAACAGAGCAGACACAATACAATCAGCGACTCTCTAGATTTCTATTTTCAAGTATCGCCATTGTGCATTAATTTGATAAGAACATTGGGACTTGATGGCCCAAATTCTTCAAAAGGTGATCTGTAATAGAAATCGTCCTATCTTCCTCATAGAAGAAAGGATTCACCAGAGAATTTAATTACATTTGACTCTGTGAGGGGTGCAGAAGGACGTTTTAGGGGGGGTCGCTACAGTTTAGATTTGCTGTTAATGGGCAATTACAGTGATTGTCAACTTGGTGGGTACCATTGCAACCCTTTGGCACCCCTATCGTGGTTATTTCATCTGAGACATGGACCCCAGTGGGTCTTCTCTTTCTTCCTCCCAGACCCTGACTTTCCACTGGCTGGTTGACCTGAATAAGAGCGATGACAAAAGTCAACCCAGCGTATCCAGGTTAATCTTCCTGGTGATGGTCCTATTGGTTAGAGAGAGTGCATAGAAAGTTCATTCATTGGCCTCACTCATGCCTGCAGCCCCTCTATCAGACCCAATGTGCTCCTTCCGCCTCCTGCAAACCCCTCCATCCTCCGTTCCCCTTCCCTCATTGTTGGCTTGAACATTAGAGGGGTGGTGGTCGGGGATGGCAGCCTGTGTGATTCAGAGAGGCTGCCAGATGAAATCCTCTGGGAGAGGCCTCTGATGTTATCTTGTGCCCCTTGTAGTTTAAGATTTGATCTTGGGCTTTGCGAGGAAGGAAAGTGTCAGAAAAGTGAAATGAAAAAATAAAAAGCTATATATATACACCCACAGCAAAATCATTCTGATGTTGATCCCTTAATCTTAAAATGATTAGTATTACATGTTATGTCAATTACTTAGTTAATGTTCTTGATCTGACGAAATCACTGTTATAATAAAGTTCCAACTGGTATTATTTTCTATTGAAACCAACAAATCCAAGAAGCCTCTCAATAGGCTGAAATGAATAAGGTGGAAAGTCCATTCCTCTCATTTACTGTAGTGGCACAGTGCACAATGTTTCAGCCTCTTCATTTTTTAATATCTACCACAATTCAACTCCAGAGCGTTGATGCAGAATAACACGAGGCTATGACTGGGAAAATAAAGGTCATGAATTTTTGCCATAAATGTAAACTACAGTTCCAACTGTCATAATCTTCATCACACCAATATTAAATGATTATATAAATATTGCAGTTTGTTACTGAACATCGGCAATGCACACTGCTAAACACTTTGTCTGGAGTGATGGATTCAAGAGTACAAAAGATAACCATACAGTCCATGGCATTTATTGTGGTCTTTTTTACCCATAATGCATTTTTTAATTGGTCATCTTGTTTTTAACAGCCTTAAAAGCACAGTGCTTGAAAAGATTTGTTTTTCTTCTCTTTCTTCATCAATTTACTTTATGAATCATCATTAGGAGGAAGAGTGGGAGATAAAGTTGCTTCTCACTGCCCTCTTTCTCAAGTGCACAAATGAAATAGAGGTGGTGATATTTGCAATTCTTAAAGAAAAAACTTCAGATGAAACATTTTAAGCCTTGTAAGATAAGCATGTAGAGCTAGACAGGGTTGACCATTGCTTAGTCATTCGCAACCCACATTTACCAACACACACACAATCTAACTCTCTCTCAGACACACACACACACGTCTTGATTCATTTCAGACTATTTTCATAATCAAAACAGAGGTATATGATCTCATAATTTTTCTTCTTTTACATAGGTAATATTTGTACATTTTACAATAGTATTAATACAAATGTTATCACAACCACTGTTTTTACCATTACTACTGTTGCTTATCTGATGATAAATTAGTAAAAAGGTATATTTGACAGCTAATATCACTATCACCTGTAATTGATACCTGCCTTACACTGAATAAAGTTTGAATACCTCACAAAGATTTGGAGACTGATTGATGAGGTCATCAAATCAAAACATGTTTTATATGCAAAGCAGTGCAGCATAATGTCATAATCCACTTTAAAGCAGATTCGATTCGACTCCCACACAAAACTGCACAAAATAGATTAGGGTGTGTAAACCCCCCAGCTACACAGTGAATGTTTCTGGCTGGATGATCACTATTGCCAGCCATAAGGTCAGACACTGCTACATGCATTATTATAGTTCTGACAAGTTTGGCCTCCTTTTAAATACCATTCTAATTACACTTCTGCGGAATGGCACTCATCATTATCTGCTAAAGTGGGAGTGCTTGATGTTAGCAGGCTGTCATACTACTTTTAATCACACATCTGCAGGCCTGAAAAATTCAAGGCAGACACAGATTTTAAGACACTTTGATCAGGTGGTGACCTTATTAGCAGTTTAGCAGTATGTCATTCGCCTCCTTGCAAGCACAGTAGCTCTGAGTCACCTTCCTACACATCAAAGCTCTCTCATACCTATTCACACTAGGTGTTATTTTTTGAAAAATGTCAAAATTGTGTCACCAATTGTGATCAGTCTCACCTATTTTGGGTGTCGTAGCAGGCATTGGGTTACAGTTATGCTTCAATATGGCTCCCCTATTCGCTGAGCAGCTCTGAAAATAAACAGGACAGGTTTAAAAAGGTTCCATAAACCTCGGCGTGAGTGTGAATGACACGGCTGTGGGACTGCTGTCCTCTGTGGATAAGGCCTGGGAGTGATGCGGCGATGCCCTTGTTGAAAGGAAGGGGTGGTTTGCTGTTATCTTGCCTTAACACGGAAAGCTCTCCGTGGCTTTCACTGCTCCCACAGCCCTGGCCTGGTTTTTATCTGAAGATGAGCGGCTGAGGTTTTGGGGGAGGAAGAGCATGAACTGTCCTTTCCTGTTATCGTGTTATTTCGATAAAAAGTACTTTGGCAACTAAATGGGAAAACTTCGCCAAGCAGGTTTATTGAATGAGTGAAGTCTGTTGATATTATGCACCAATACTTGTCGGGTTGCTTGTCAGCACTTCGTTATGCATGCCGTATGCTGAAATGTGCTCATGCCAAACAGCGCTGATGTGTTTATATAGGGCATTTTTAAATAACATCGTCTTGGAGGAGAGACAGCAGCAGGCTAAATTGATTTACTTACTTTTTACGTATTTTTTTAGTTTGCAGATTCTGGGAATAAGAACATCAGAGAGTTGGCAATACATGCCTACAGTGTCAAAAAAATCATCAACTTTGAAAATGTGACTGGTCGTTTAAATTCTGATTCTGATTTGATATGACGTCATTAAAAAAAACATGCATGCATTATTGGGTAGACCTATGTAACTTGTAGTAAAGGTTTTGCAGATTGTGATCCATCCACTTACCCCTTCATCAATGGTCTAACAAAAGACACACAACTGATTATATATCACCATATAAATGGTTTTGGAACATCCTCAACAATGGATTGATACCTTGTGTTAGATTGTGGAAAGCTGTATTGATCTTTTAACTCATGTAGTGCAAGCATGTCAGCTATAAGAAGAGGTTAAATCTAATTATTCAGGATCATGGGTGTCTAAACTTTTTAAAAAGAGTGCCAGATTGATCTATATAAGCATTATACAAGCAATATTGAAAGGATTTTATGTTACTGAAAACTTTAAACCAGTATTTTAATAGACTTAATAGGTATTCATGACCGCTATTCAATTGAATGAAATGCTAACTGCACAAACAGAACTTTTGCCTAACGTGAATACAGTAATGTATTATATAAATCTAGCCCCAAATAATTATTTAACAATTATCATGCACATTAATATTCCTATTCATATATCTTATATTTTATGTGTAAAACATTGGCACAACAACAAAAGTCCTTCAGTAAAGAAATACTCACTCATCTATAAACAGAAACATAGAATACATTTACTGCAAAATATTAAATAAAAAATTACATTAAATAATGTGTATTTTTTGGAACGCTTTAGCAAATGGGCTAGTAAATGTTTTAGTATAAGGTATTCGACCATGTTCAATACAAATTTTTCCTTTGGGATTTAAAGACAAGACAGGCCTTGCAATCCAATCATATATTCTTCAAGAAGGCACAAAAGAAAGTATCAGAGTGCATTTACTTCAGGTCCGTATGTGTTTAAATCAGGATGATAAAGCAGCTATTACTATAAATATAAAACTGGTTTCATGCGTAAGGACTGAAATTGCAGAGGTCTTTAGGGAGTTGCTGGTTGCTTGTCTGGTAGCTGTCATCAAGGTCAATAACGGATATTGGTAGATTTGGGGAAAAGTGTAGTTTGATGTTTTAACCATAATAGCTGAAAAGTCTTCACAAGGTCACAGCGATTTTGCTATTAGCCTTGTCTCCCTAGCCACTGGTGGCGTAAACCAGTGCTTTTACAGCAAGTAAAGAGAGAAATATCCATGGAGGAGGATGTTGTTCTTGCTATTTATGGAAGCCACTGATCCAAGACAGCTGGAAAAGATCACATTTTTGGAGGCTTGGGGAACAGCAGACATTTCAACAGAATTGGCCACCCACCCTAATTTCTACTTAATTTAGTTTGATAGAAGTGAGCCCACAGCGGGGGAAATGACAAATAACACAAACCTGAAGGCAGGATGAAAGTGGACTGCTGTACCACACTGGGGAGAGACGCCAGCTGCATACGCCTTTCTTTCTTCCCTGGTCTCCGAGGGCATTCTTCCCTCACATCATGTAGGCTGAGGTCTGAACAGGACCACAGGGGCCAGTCAACAGTATAATGAGTTCATTATCACTAATCATATCCACAAAGCATGTTTCATAGGCACCCACTCAGTGGAAAACCAAGGCGAACAAAACTTAAGTCTTTGTTTTTGCTCAGTGACGATTATCCTTGCGATAAAACAACGTGTTATTATAGTATCAATACATGTGAAAATAGCGTTAACAGATGCATGAAAAAACATCAATGTCATACAAATATACAGTATGAGAAGATAATAAATGGCACCCCTTTCACAAACAAAACCAATTTATGCAGAGGGTGGTGGTAGCTTTGTGGACATCCAAATCACCTATGACCCAGACAACCAGGAAAATCACTGACTGTCTCACATTGGGTCACCACAACAATTACAATTAACTAATTAAAATAAACCTCTCTGGATGAGGGTGTCAGGTTTCTATTTGGTCTTTGACAGCAGTTCACATTAATTAAAGGTGTGTAATGACAGACAATTGTGGAACAGCATTACATTTCTGACTTGCTTTTATTGGTAACTGCCAGGTAACGATCATCCATGTTACCAATGAATGCATATCATTTTTGTAAATTATTGCGATCTATACATCTCAGTACAGTCGGCCAAACATTAGCAACAGACAATGGTAACTAGTTAGCATTAACCAGCTGAATTCATCCCTGGTCATCCCTGCAGCAGCAGAACAGTGGGAAATAGATAGCACTCATTGTGTGTGGTAACGGGATACAGGATAATAATTTGGGACAATGGCTGGCTTTCATCACACACCATTATTGAGTTATACTCCGATCGAATGCATGTAGCATTGTGCAAAACACACAAATAAATGTATTTTGTTAAGCAGTATATCCTTGTATTCTCAATGGAATAAATGTCATCTTCATTGACAGGTCGAAGAAGAACTTACTGGAAAAAGTGAAGTGCAAATCAATGAGGTTAAAAAAGAAAGAGAAACATTGGAATCCATGCTCTCTGCTGACCTACTCGTTCCGTGCCATTCAAGTTAACTTCTCTTTAAAGTGCATTAACACGCAAGACACAGCGCGAACTTGCCATGGCAACAGAAAACGTGAATGATGGAGCCACTGAGACTTACGTGCTTAGCTGGTGCATACTATGTACTTAGGCAAGCACTGAGCGAGCATCCCCTGCTAGTTTTGCATCGACCTCTGTGTCACAGATAATGCTAATGGGAGAAAGATTAATTGCCCAAGTTGCCAGAGATGGTTGCTCTGTCCTTCAGTTCATGGAGGGTTAAATGTTGTAGGGTCGATAATGTGTGTGATACAACCTTTCGAGGACTCTCTCCCGTATCGTTCCATGGCGGAAAGTCTAACAGTGGCTTTATGTTGCAGAAAGGCACAAGCGCCGCCGCAGATAACTGTTCACCAAAAAAAAAAATCCACTCAATTCACAGCAACAAACTATCATTTAGATGAAGAACAGATAGAGGGGGTGGAGCAGCCGTCTAGCAAATGTGATTTATGGAAAGCTGAAGACAGATACCCACAGAGGGGGGCAGTTTCTCCCCGACTACCTTCAGAGAATAATGGCCGCTCAGTTATTCTGGGAATGACACACTCGTCAGGGGAGAGGGGAGCCTGCCGCTGCGCCCAGATCATCGCCGCCTCAAACCTGGACTTTAAAAGCCCCGCCCCAACCGCAAAGCATGCAGACGACTCCCCCGGCGCTGATCAGCGGGCCGAGGTGGGGAGTGATTTACTGGATGGGGATGAGCAAGGAGCTGTTCTGGATCAGCTGCAGACAAGAAGCCGTGGGGGTGGAGAGGGACTCCCTTCTCGCACCGTCTTTCTTTCTGTCTTCGTGATCGTTAAGCAATGGTGGGCGTGGCCAAGTAAATCTGTTCACCTGCCTGGGAGGTCAATCTTTTATGCTCCTTCTACCAGTTCCTATTCCCTGCAGAGTCTCTAGGCGTTGTTTTTATGCATGTCTTTCTTTCTCTTTTTTTCCCCCCTTTCTTTCTCATTATTAATCATTTGGGTGCAGACACTTCCCCTGTCCTTGCCATTACCAGCGAAATTTGCCTGAGAAGTCTTTTATTATACTCACAGAGCAGCCCCACATTAGCCCATTTCCTGCTCCCCGCAGCGACTCTAGTTGTTAGTGATGTTTTGTGCTGGACGTGCCTATTTGTTCGCTTTCTCTTTCAAAATGGTGGTTTGGTTTTAAACTAAACCGCTGGTAGAATATTACAGAATTCTATGGGCAAGACTTATAATGTCACTTCTGTTTCAGTTTTGTTTCATTTCTTGTTTGAACCCAAGAAAGCCAAATCAGCGCTGAGGGTGGTCGTATATTCAGCCAAATCTGCAGTGGCTCTGGGTGTTGGTTTATGCATTCCTCACATTCAGGATGTGTGGGCAAATGTTCTCTCTCCTTTTCCTTCTCTTTCATTGCAACTTTAAATTCTTTAAGCGATCCCATGCGAAGACGCCTGTTTATGTGGGATATAAACCCCGGACAAAGGATTCTGGAGAGGCTGCAGACACAGTGCACCTTGATGTAACATTCCCCTCTGTTCTCTAAATGGCATCACATCCCGAAAGTTTCCACACTGCAGAGAACTGAGGGAGGGGGAGAAAAAAAAAACACCCCGTCTCAACATGAAAGCATTGTTTAGCTAACATTAATGTACAAGGCCCAACTGAAGCTGAGGGTTTGAAGGGAAGAAGCAGAGAAGCTTCATCATCTTCTCATTTCTCACATTTTTTTAAGGACTGGATTGTTTGAAGACGGCACCGTTTAACACCCACTCTCCTACGGTTAAATCTGTTCTGTAGCCACAGGGCCCGGTGGTTCAGTTCCAGCAAAATGTGATCCTGGAGCTTCAATTGAAGTCAAAATCAAATGTTGTCAAACAGCAACTTGATCACAGGCACCGAAGGCTTGACGACCTTCATTTCTGGATAATGTTTTAAATGACAAAATATGATTATTGTGTGAAAAGTATTTGGGATTAACTCATTTTATCATTAAAGGCAAGAGCTGCTCTGACAAATGTGAGCTTCTCAAAAAACAAACAAGAAAAAAAGGTTTGATGAAAGTAGATTAATAATACTAGCGAAAGCACAAGAATAGTGAGTTTATTTTTGCTTCTTCCAAAAGAAGTTGAGTAATTAAAATAGAGGTGATAGAGGAATGAAACGGTTCCCCGAAGGAAATCACAAGGAAGTTAACCTGTTAACAAGTTAACAACATGTTTAACCTGTTAAGTTTTCTTATGAATGCTCTCACTAGCTGCCGAAGTATCACATTAACAGGAAAATTGAGATGTTCCTTTCGCTCACAAATGCTGTACATTTGCAGTGTTTTGACTTAAACACTCTCAATTGTGTGAGTGATAATTTGCTGTTTTCAATTTACATATTTATTTTTATGGATTTATTGCAAAAAAAAAACATGTAATCTGCCTTTGCACACTTTTGGGGCAGAGCATGATTGAAATGTGGGTATGTCTGATGAAAGCAAGGGTGGTAGGAGCCTAGTGGGTAACACACTCACCTTTGAACCAGAAGACCTAGTTTTAAACCCAATCTAGTACCTTGTGTTCCTGAGCAATACACTTAACCCTGAGTTGCTCCAGGGAGACTTCTAATAAAGAAGGGCTTCTAATAAACGTTGAAAATGTATTATGTTCAGTGACAGCAGTTTTTCTAAATCCTTTAAAAATCCATGCATTGTCTCTCTTCGACTGGGTGCAGATGTTTTCTATCAGAAAGCACACAGCTGGAGAATTGGAGCAATTTCTTTGTTGTTTTTATGGGAGTCATTGTCTTTTTTGTGTGTGAACTTTAATATCCAGCTATGAGGCAAAATCCATTCTGCTGAGCTGGACAAGAGCTGCTTGACCGCAGAGAGCAAATACTTTCAATACAAAACCAATATCATCTTCCATTGTATTTGCTATGAGCATGGCTCTCAAACCTGAAAACAGTACCAAAGTCCAAGTCCACTGCAGGTCCACTGCAAAATGTATTTATATTAAAATTTACATCTGTAATTTATACATGTAAGGTTGTATTGTCTAGATTTGAATTCATTTTCAACAAATTTTGGAGGTGTTCTGTCAATAACTTGCAGAAAAAAAATTTGAAATGTATTAGATATCAGGAAAGGAACTTTTATATGGAGATTTAACTTTTCTTAAATTTCATTGAATGTCCATATGGGGTGGTTTATGCATTTGTGCTTGTGTATTTAATTCTTCATTTAATCCAGCTCCTGCTGAACCGTCCAATTTCATTTAAATAAAATGAAAACATGATACATTTTCTCTGTATTATCAGTCAATTCTCTTCATGATGAATCCAAAACATATTACAAATAAACATGGACAACACCTCATAAAAAGAATAAAAAGATAAAGATTACAGTATTTATTTACAGTATTTGTATATGCATTCAAATATATATATACACACACACACACACACACACACACACACACACACATTTTCTATATATATATAAAATGAATAAATAAATCCATTAACACTTTTGTTTTCAGAAATACCATAAATACTACCATTTCACAGAAACTACAATAATAAATTGTAATATGTGTGTATAATTGTAGTTTCTGTAAAATGATGGTATTTATGGTATTTCTGAAAAACACAAAAGTGTTAATATAATTATTTACTCATTATTCCCCTGAAACATCACCACCCACCTGCGGTTTCTCTGAGTCAGCCCATTGCTCAACAACAGGACAAAAGTCCCCTAATCTCTGAATAGGGACAGGTTCTTCGTGAATGATTCAATTTCCTTTTCATTGTCTCTGGACAAGGACTCAACACGTCTCCAACCCCAATTGTCCTTGTTGGGGCGTCACCTCGTCACTGTCAACCTATTTGATGACAGGGACCCCAAAGGGAGTTTAATCTGGTACAATTTGTGAAAGAAAAGTCCTCCATAGCCCAACGGGCAGTCAGGGGGAAAACATCCGCTTTGAACATCCAAAGTACCCTGTAGCTGGCCGAAGGGAGCACACTGAAGGAAATACTGCCCGTTCTTTTGTCTGCTGCTGTGATGGCGGATGCATAACCTCGACCTTGCCTTCACCTCACGGTTGCACATGCACCCCATTTTAATCAAGATGTATGTTGAGTCAGCCACAAGGATCTCCTGCTCCAGCATTCCTTGAGCAGGACTCACCGCAGATTCCGCGACGCCAGAGTCAGGCTCTGAAGGGTGCAGCATGCAAGCAAAAATCTGCAGAGTACATAAGGTCCATGGTTGCTTCAATTCTGCTTTTTGTTCTTATTTTTCTGGTAGTCATTTACATTAACAGCAGGCTCTATTACGATTTAATTATGCCTAAATTGTTTATTTGTGAAGGTCATTGAGTTATAATAAAATTAAACAGTTAAGATTAATTGCCCAGCTGCTATAGCATAATAGGGGCAATTTTAGAGCAATTTGTGACCAACACCTTAGTAACCTTGTGACCCCTGAAAAAAAACTTGACTTGGCAATTGCCTAGAAGAATCAATTGGGAACATGTGTTACCCATCAGGGGTAATGGCACCACTATCATGCTGATCAAACACAGTACCATATGGATGCTCCCAATGCTTGACCAGGCAGACTTGACTTGATCCTTGCACCATGTCCTTCAGTCTGCAGCAATTTTATCCACAGATTTAACAAAGCACCCACTTCTTTGTGAGAACTGCTGGCATGCCTGGGTAAGGGAACGTCATACCATTTACTATCGTTTTGATGTGAAGTTTGATGAAACACAGCAGCTTCCTCAATTATCAAATTACAGATGAAAGCTGGAGCTAAACAATGTGTCAGATTAATTGCTATATGTAGGTTAAAGTCTTGTCACAATGCGGCAGAAACAGTGAATACTCCTTTTCTTCTAAAATCTGTAACAGTTTCACATTTTGTAAAAGTGCAGCTATTCAAATAATTTGTGTTCCTTTTATAGGTTTAATAAAGTTCTGAAGATCGTTTTTAACTGTAAAATATGTCAGCGTGACTATGAAGTGTCTATGTGTAGGTGAAGTGTGTGTGCGCGAGTGAGTGTGACCTTTCCTTTCCCTACATTTTCATTTGCCCCAAGTACAGCCCTAAATATTTGTTCATCCAGTTTAAATAAAATGCGCCTGGTTCCTCGCTGTCTTTGGTGACACCGTTTTATGTTTAATGTCATTCTATAATTATGTCGTATAAGTACATTACCATAAAAAACAGCAACATACAGCAATCATGTTTTGAATCTGGCTGTATTGTAGCACAATGCAGATTCATGCAATATTACTACTGGTCTATGCTAGCCCACATTTGGCCCCGATGAGCATATGAACATGTCGTCCTCATCTATCCCCACACCCCCACAATGGTAAAAGTCAATAAAAAACTTGATCTCTAGACATCTGTTCCTCATACAGCATCGTCTGGTATGAGACAGTCCAGTGTATGTGAGGAGTCCTTCTCCACGATACCTGTTTGATTTTCTACACGCTGGATGGCCATGTGTCAGAGCGCTGAAGCTTCTCAAAAGAGCCAATCCTCTCATTGTGCGTCGCTAATTAAACATAGCAGGAAGTGCGTAGGGATGGCCGAATGTTTGAGCTGCTCAACAAGCACAGGATGGGTGCAAATTAGCATATTGTGACAGCTAGGCTCTCTCTGAGCAAGAGATGTGTTGCGTCATGCCAAAAAATGTCAAGTGAAGACAGAGTGCAATGAAGATGACAGCAAGTGTGCACTTTGAAGGGTTAAAACGTGTTTAAAATGTCTGAGTCTATTGGGAATCAACAGAGCTTCAGGTCTGTCAGGAAACCTGAAAGCTCCTCAGCCTTCTGTTGCCGCTCATAGTTAGCTTTGTGAACATTTGCTTCAGCATCACTCATTTTAAACCGTT
Organism: Denticeps clupeoides; assembly: GCF_900700375.1. Taxonomy (NCBI): domain Eukaryota; kingdom Metazoa; phylum Chordata; class Actinopteri; order Clupeiformes; family Denticipitidae; genus Denticeps; species Denticeps clupeoides. Next base: position 17,628,326 of record NC_041710.1, read on the forward strand.
TTGACAGGATTATCTGCCAAACTCTGAGGAAATCACCGGCAGAGATGGGTAGGGATGCAACCAATATGTTAAAATGTTCTGTAACATCCATCAGATCCATGATTTCTGTTCCTGTTATGGGAAACAGCTGTTTCATCCAGCTGCCCCGTACTATAAACCTGTAAAATTTCCTCTTGGGTTTTACCCAAACCCCTGATCAAGGACAAAAATCTCGGGAGCTGAAAACATTTTTTAAATAAAAGAAATCAAATAAGGACCAAAATCCACATGGGAAAAGAAAAGCTTTCCAGGATGCACAGAATGGTTTCCTCTTGAGAAAGTGCCCTGTGGCTCATAGTGTTTCTACCCCTGGCAATGTGCACCCAACTGGGCTTAAGTTGTCAGAGGATTATTGCCAAGGAGATGGCAAAAAAGGCCCTTGGCTCTATGCTCAAAGGGCCCTGGAGGCTGGGTTACCCCCTCCTGTGTTGAGTTCTTGGCTCTTGAAGGGCTTGCCAGAAGCTACCCAGAGAAGCGACTCCCCCTCTGACGAATGGAGACAGTTCAGCTCGATCTTCTCCCCTACTGTACAACACCACACAGGCAACTTTTTGAATCACAAATAACATAATACATGAACCAAAACACAATCATTATTATATGCCGTACTTAATGACTAATTCAAACATGTCATCGTTACATTTCAATGAAGTATCTCACCAGCAGTAACCAGGTGTACATGCATTGGCCTCAGTTCGTCAAATGTCTTGCATCTCTTTGTAATTTACAATGTAAAAGTGAAAGTAAAAAGACTGTCATTGTGAAACACTGCAGCACAGCACATGGTGCACAACAAAATGTGTCCTCTGGTTGCCACTGGTAACACCAACACAATCTACTTTGTAAGCAAGTAGAGGCACTTTAACTGAAATGCTAATGAAAATGAATTACTGCGAGTTAACATGCAGATACTTATTCACACATAAAAAGCACAGTCAAGAATCAGATTAGGCACTGCAGTGCAACCTAGGTGTTTTACATATTTGTGCCACAACACAATAACGGCAGACATATATGTTTTTTGATTAGTACATAGATGAGCAGCACTGGGATGGGCTTTAGAATAAATGCAATAGAATTTGTCAGTAATAACGCTGCATACATTTTTTCACTCATAATTATTTGTCAGTAATGTACACTGCATGTAAATAAGAGTACTTTGAGTCATCTGTTCATGTCACACAGTCGTTACCGGACTGCAAAGGGTAGTGTCATCCAGACTTTTTCATCTTTGCAGCACTAACAAAAAATGTGGTCAATTATTTCACATGCTGAGAAGGATCCAGCAGGCCATATGCCCCCTCTCCACAGACTATTTATTTTCCATTATTAAAGTAATAGCCACTGGGTAACTTCAGCCCCCCAGAGTGATACCAGCAAACATCGGCTCCAGTCAACAATTTACGCTGTCATTATTTATTTAATGACTGAGAAGACCTGATCATCAGACTGCCGTGGAAACACTTCCTTCCCACCCGAGCCTCGGCAGACTCACCTGATTAGATGTCGCTTCCGATAACTCACGTTCATGGCAAAAAGTCACCAAAGAGCACAGCCAGAGTGCAAGGGAAATAGGCCCTTCTAATTATTGAGATTTAGGGCAAGAGGTCTCATGCTACGTGAGTAATGGGTGTTTAATGGAGGGACAGTTGAGGAAAAGGCAAAAAAATACCAAATTGTAAAGAAGAAAGAGTGAAATTCAGAAAAAAAAAATTCTGTTCTCCTGGGCTCAGTGATGGGTGGTGTTGTGCTGCTACCAGTGGTAATGGCATCCCACGGTGACAGTAATGAGACATGACGACCAGTTGCTGGGAGAAATGGTAATTACAGGACCAATGGATTGAGTTAGTCCACTGCCCCTCTCTGCACTAATCTTTTTGCTCTCGTCCTCTTCTCAGCAGGTATCCAGAGTGAAAAACTTCAACCACCCGTCCCCTCCTACAAAAGCACTTTCCTGTACCGTGCTGCTCTGCACATTATTCTTCACTGTAAAAAACTTTCAAAATTTAAAACATGCTTGCATTTGGACGGGAATCAGTGGGAATAATATATATGTTTATTTGCACCTCGGCATACCCCCTCTCTTTTGTGATGCAGATGTTCGAATGGGTGCTAAAATTTGCAAAAGTTAATCAATCTTTTGTTCAAAGCTCTCAGATGCGGGAAGAGATTAATCTTGCGTTTCAGGAAGTGGCTGTGTGGGGTCTCACCATGATGATGTACGATCTGCGGTGCTGAAAGGTGGTCTCTGTGGGTTTGAGAATCCAGGCATTTCATTTGGCTGCAGCTTCACGGTCATGTGACCTGGGCCTGTTTGAATTCATTGCCACGCCAAACCCTTTGTGATATATCATGAGTCTGTCACTGAGGGAGTGAACATTTGGCAGCTTCCAGAGCCAACGTCTTATCAGCTAAATGAAAATGGCTTCATTCTGTCCTATATTTAGCCAGCACATCCAGAAAGGCTTTCCTTCATTGCTCAGTTATTTGTCAAACATTTTTTACTTTAAATACAAATTTGCAAAAATTGTGCATCTTTCAATTTTGAATAGAAGCAAATGGAAAAAATCTGTAAGAATCTCAGTAACCAGCAGCACAAGCCTTGTGTTTAGTTCCAGATCAAACTAAATTTTTGTCTTCGATTTCCATCAAAAACATCAGTTTTATTGTCATCTTTTCTTTGTGTTGCCCCTGCCACATCGCTCCAAACCCCCTGCACTTTGCTTCAGTGAGGTTTTCATCTGTTAGACCTGTAATTGCTGTTCCCACAATAAATCTAGCATTACATGCCAGATGCTTCCTGAAAAGCAAGATGGCGCTTTAACCAGGATGGATGCGAAAATGATGACTCGCATTTTCCGAAATTTCCCCCAAACTACCTTTAATGTTTTATGGGCCGGTCAAGTTCACACACGCCTTTCATTTCCGCGGCTGCATTGCGAGGTAACTGACGTGTGTCAGACCGACTGCTCCCTGGCGGCAGTGAGCAGTGAGGTTACACAATCCGTGTTCATCCTGACCACCTTTCCCTTTGAAGTAGAATGGGAAAACGACATCTACATCAAGGGCAGGGCAGTGGCCCCTAAAGCTTATGGACTTCTTCAGCAATTAGGTGTAGTTGTGCAGAAGTCTGGAGGAAAATGGGATTGGGTTCACCTCTCCTTTGCATGGAATTCCTGTCATCCCCTGCAGACAAGTGTTCGATGCAACTGGACACGCAACGGCGTGTAAGAATCACATGTAGGGAGGAAGCTGCCTGAGCCAAACCATGTGGGGAGTGCTGGCAAGAGTCAGGGCTGGATGAGCAACAGTCAGGAGGAATCTGTGTTGCTGGAAGGGGACGGCTGCACTGCATGATTCACAAGTCTTACTTAGAAATCTGCTGCACACCGGTTCTAAAGAGACATACTGAACACACAGAGGCTGCTTTTCAAACAGGAGAATGAACTTTTACCCTACCGCGTAATTACTGCATTAATAATATGTAATTACAGAATTATTACCGCCAAATATGTCTGCAGATCGCCAATTGAAAAACAGACCTTACCTTAAAGACCTTACCTTTACAATGAAACATTGGGAACATTGATTTAGCGCAGGCATAATGTTTGGAGTAAGTGGGCTAGATTCCCTCATGGTTTAGCAATAGGAATGTGGCCTATATTTTTTGGCACCATATTAGATGAGCATGTGGCAAGTGTTTGGTTAAGTCAGATAGAAAAAATTTAAATGAAAGCTCTAATAATTTAGCTGTGGTAGCATTGCCCCAGTATTAGAACAGTGATCGTGTTGGTTATGTTCACTGATACTCCTGTGAACAAAATGTATTTGCTATCTAGAGAACAACAGGTGTCAGAGAAGATGGATGATCTTCAGAGAAGAAAAGGGTGATCTGTTGATGGGAACAGGTTTAAATAGCCCAGAATGAGGAAGGAGGGTTCATTAGAGCCGTCAGTCATCCCTGCGGGCTCCTCCCATTTTACACATTGTGGTTTGCCTTCGGTGGCTGGGAGGAATATGTCCAAATGACTAGCAGGCAGTCCTCTTGTTTGTATCGGTCTAAGAAGTACTCTCCATCCACAACCCATTCACAAGTTATGTCACGTTGTCGTTTTATATGTGCTGGTTATTTCAGAACAAAGTGAGGTGTGAGCAAGTGTCTCAAGTCTGATTTGCTTAATTGCACAGTGGTTAAACACTACCAGCAGCAGTCCCATGTTATCACCTGGGTGTGTGTCGGTGAGTGTGGCTAATAGAGATGAGCAGGTTGAATAATGTAAACATACAAGCAAACACGGCGCCGGCCGTAATTACACAGACGGAGAGCGACTTGGAGCCTCCTCACAATCAGAACCAGAACAAATAGAACATGCTCGGTGATGAAAACAACATGCCTGTCAGGCAGCAGCCAAGCCCCTGGAGGGACTCGACGGGGAGGGGAGAGGAGCTCCCCTGGCTTATTAATGCACACATCTCATCTGACTTGCCTTTTAAATGTCACTGTCACTTTTGAGCTGCGGCGCGAGGCAGGATTCATTTCCCTCCGTATGGCGGCGGAGTGCCTGGCTGCTGCTGTTTGCTTGCCTCCCCTGTCTTTATCCCCTCATATGAGGCAGGTGACATAAGCTCGGCTCAGCGCATCCGCCTGCGCGCGGGGCTCAGGCTGATTCGGCAGCGGCGCCGAGGACAGGCACTTCTGAGCCGCTGGCTTGTTTGGCTCTCCATTTACACCTGTCACAATTTAAATTAAAACTTGTCCCCGACGCTCACGAGCTGAACGCAACAGCGGGGCAACTTTGGGGTGGGATTTCACTCTGTTCTGGGGATAGGCCGATACTCTGATAGAGTTTATCGCCTTCTGTCTGGAGGAAATGGGGAGATTTCACCCATGAAAATAGGCCATGGGCGGTTGCTGCAGATAACAAATGGTAGGTCTGCATGTGCATCATGGGAGACATGGGATCACGATGAGCAATGACATGAATGGACAGCACACGCTGGGAGGCCAGGAAGGTGCGTGACAGGTCACTTCTGTCTCTCTTCTTCTCTTCCTCTTGTCCTCTTCCTTCTCCGCCCCTCCCTCCACCTCTACCTCTACCTCTACCGCCTCCTCTTTTCATGTAGGTCAGGGTCTGTTGTGGATGGACAGCTTTTTTCTAAACGATTCATTCATTCATTATTATTCTCACTTGCACGATGGCCACACAAGGCCACAGGTAAAAAAAAAAAAGTTCTGAGAATCTAGTGGAACATTTTTAATAATGTAGGTATATGGCTGTATTTTACAAGCACTATGTAAGACGTAGCATGTCATGTCAAGTATGAAATAGCAGAAATAAATAGATACAAACAATCAAGAGAGCACTTTAGTGAAAGTGAAGTGATTGTCATTGTGAAACACAGCACAGTACACAGTGAACACAACGAAATGTGTCCTCTGCTTTTAACCATCACCCTTGGCCATGAAAGGTGCCTAGGGAGCAGTGTGTTGGGATGGTTTACTTACTGCCCCACTGCCCCGTCTTACTGACCTTGAGGAAGAGGATATAACAGCTCTTCCTGTTTGTATATCATTATTGTGTGTAGGATGAACCTAATCAGGTTTTTATCATAATTTACCCCTGCTCCTGTCAATGGACAATATGCTACACCTAGGTGTAGCATATTGTCCATCATCTCCCTTTCTCCTCCACTTTGCCTCTGCTGCAAAAATATTGAGAATGATTTTTGAGAAAAAAGCCTCAAATTATCCTACCACATCACACCATTATCCTGTACTTTACAGAATATTTAGCCTATAAGTATTACCTTACATTACATTCAAAGGCTAAACTATTAATTTCATGGACTCTAGACTAGTGTCAAATATAAAAAAGTGTCAAATATATAAAAGAAATATATATTTTTTAAAAGTTATGTTACAAATCATCCATTGTTACTGATGCATGGTCTTGTCCGCTAAAGTACTGTGTTATATGGTATTTTTCATTGTTCACCTCCTCGATCCCCCCACACACAATGTTATCACGGAACATAAGTGACCTAATACCAGCATGAAAATAGGAAAGGTGCCATAGATTTATTCAAAATCCCTTTGCAGGCTGTTACATCAGATGCCTTCTCTGGCTCAAAGTCATTTTTTTTCTTCTTCTTCTTCTTCTTCTTCTTTCCTAAGATGCCAATAACCTACATCAAGACAGGATTTTGACTCATTAATTTCAACAGAACTAAAACTCACAGCTTGCCGGTGGGCCGTGCACACATGCAAATGGACTCTGCAAAAACAAAAGAAGAACTTGGAAAAATCACACAACAGCCGCGATGGAAAATGCTGAAGCTTTCTGACGACTCCCAGGCAAAAGCCTGCATCCTTAGCAGCCCACGATGCTTGTGGGTTTTGCAAGTAAAGATTGCTTTTGCTCAAATAGCTTTACATGCATTGACACATAGCAAGAGTGGCACGTGGGACCTTCAGCACCACCTCCACCTGTCTGGAGAAGTTGCACGGCCTCAAGCCGCCTCTGCCCGTCTGTGTTCCTGCAGTCGGCACCTCTGGCTGTCAGACACTTCTCAGAGCTCACTCTATGTTCACTCTACCTTCCAGAACCTCTGAGCCCAGTCCCCACTGGCAGCTGCGTTTATGTGAGAAATGTAGATCTGTGGCCATGCTTCATTACCCGGTGCACGCCTCAGAGTCATTAAGCTCCTCTGCGTCTCTGAAGAAAATGGAGAACCAAACCAGAATGCCTCAGCGTATGGACAGAGTTATAGCACGAGTAGAGAATTACTGTAACAAAGCACAGCACTAATATTGCCAAATACATACAGTTGACATGATGCCCACCCAGCATTGATTCCGTCGTGTTTGATGAAAAAATAAATCCACAGTCCATATAGTGGCTGTCTTATCACTGGTTTCTCTCAGCCTCCACTTTCATACGAATTATGACCCTCTTAACACATCGAGGGTGACAACAGATCAATACTGGGGCCGCGCCACCGTGTGGGTGGGGTGGGGTGCTGAAGGGGGCCAGTCAAAGAGAAATGACGTTTAGATAAGTTGAGGTTGTGCGGATGGTGTTTATTGTGGCAATGTCAGACGGCGCATTGTGGGGAAGGTTTATCAGACACACTGTGCTGCCTCTGGAAAGAGGAGTCACACAATCACAGAGCACTGACAGTTCAATTTCACACTTCATTATTGGGCTACAGAGTCCTTTGAGCCCCTCAAAGAACCACCATTGTTTTGTTTGGGGACTTTGATGCTGTTCATTTTTCTCCCCAGATTAGTTTGGAACATAACATTACCTCTGAGGAGTACACCCGGAGAAGAACAAAGGGCCGGCTGTCTTATCTGGAGCCAGTTTGGGGGTCTTACCAGACGAGGCAAAAATTATGAAGAGCAGATATCCAGCTTCATCGTTGCCGTGTTTCACAGTTTCGCAATGTTCCAATACATTTCATTTTGTAATTTGCTATTCGACTTCCTAAATGCGTAAACCATAACAACCGTCACTATGCTTTGAAACAAGTGTCACACTTTCAATTGATTTACCCTTTTATGGGTATGATTTTCTTTTTTTTTTTTTAAAGCTCAATTCAGAGAGAAATTGTGGGATAAACACAACCTTTCTTAGCATGAAATCAGCTATAATCAGGTTCTTTAAATAATCTGGATAATAATGAAACAGCCACTGCAGTCAAAGCTGGTGAATTAGGACACATCCTACAAACCTTATTTACTAATAAAAATTAGAAGAAATAAAGATTCTATTTCTTTTCCCAACAGAGGTGACTGATGGCTGCTACTGCTGAGGGGGTAATTTAATCAGACTTTTTTTTGTCAGATGTCATTGAGTCCTAATGTCATTTACTGATAAAGTTGCCTGATTGAATTGCCCCCTAAGTCCCTGATATTGCATTACATTTTAAGTGAGAGAACGGACCCAGCAGGAGCGAGTGCACTCACATTATAGGGCACTTTTTACTGACACAAGGTGGTCATGGGCAATGTAATAGTCTGTAAAAACTCAGCTGAGCAGCAATGGTCTGTCTGAAAATCTGAGTTATTTATGCGTGGAGTATTTGTATTTTGAGAGATGTTTATACACATGCTGATTGAAAAGCAATATAATAATAATAATAATAATTAGTAGTAGTTGTGGTGTTATGTGTGATGCAATGTTGCATCGAAAAATGAAATTTATTACCTTACCCATCCACCATCCATTTTCTGTCCAATTCGAGGTTTTGGGAAAACTACACTCAAGCAGTTTTCAGAGGAAGTACCTCTGGAAAGGTTATAAGAAGATAAGAACAACAGAGTGACCACGTATAAGAACAAGGACTAAAAACCAGGGCACATTTCCATTCTGAAACTTAACACATACCTCACTTCGTCTGGTCCATTTAGTACTCTGGTTCCAGTGAGGACAGTACAGACTGATGCAGACTGGTTGCACACTTCAAGTCACCATCATTACTATAAAGTCACTTACTACCATCAAAACTGAATGCAAAGAAAACCCTAGATGAATGAAGAAATAAAAGCACTGATCACCATCTGGGCATAGGATGAGATGAAACATGAGCTGGATAGATTTAAAAGAAAATATCACAGCACACAGGGGAAGTATGCAACTTCAACCTAGATCAGTCCTGAACAGAAAACAAGACTTTTTTACCTCATCCAAGGAGGTTGGTTTTTGGTGCCAATTGTCTGTTTATATATATCTGTGTGCAGGATTTTGTGACCACAAGCCTGATTCCATTTAAACTGGCTGGACAGATTTATCATTGACCAAGGAACAATCCATTATCCCTGTCACAGGGTGGATCCATGAATTTTGTTTCACATGCCTATAGCTCAGCATGTGATCTTCCAATCCTATAGACAGCGGTTAAGTTCCTTCATGATGAAACAAAGCTACTGTTGGAAATATGACAACTCTGAGCAAGACACTTAAAACTAAGTTGCTCCAGGGGGACTGTCCCTGTAACTACTGATTGTAAGTTGCTCTGGATAATGCCGTCTGATAATTGCTGTAAATGCAAAAACTAGCAAATGACAGCAGAAAGCTAATGGATGTTTTCATGGATGTTCACTGGCACAGGAAAGGTTCTCACAGCAGTTTTACGGCCATATGTTTTATGCTCTGGATCGAGCATGTAGTGGAATTGAGCATCTAATACAGCATTAACCACACTTCTGACTGCAATGCATGATGGTCAGTGAAGTGCTATTCATTGTTAATGAAATTTAGAGTGAACAAACAGTACAAAAAGGTAGATCAACGAGCACTGCGCAGGGTATATCACAAATATCTGGATAGTAAAAACCTCAGTAATTCAAAATCACTCATTCTAGCAGCTATGCCATTTTTTCAGATAAATGTGCTGGTTTTAAGATTCAAGATTTTTTTAATTCTTCACAGACATTGTTCGACCTTTACAACAAGCAGTGAAATGTATCCTGAATGGCTCAATTTATACTGTGCGTTTTTAAGAATAAAGTTATGAAAATAAATAAAAACAGAACAATGGGGGAAAACTTAATAAACGAGGAGAAAGTCTAGTAAAAAAAAACAGAAAAGGTCAGCAAGCTAAAATATTAACGTTCGAGGAGAACATAAGACACAGACAGACATCACTGGGCGCTCACTATGGATACCATACTGACACAGTATGACAAGCAGATGTACTGTTAAATAGGGTACTATAGGGTACTAAATAGGGTACTATAGTGAATTATAAAGTACAATAGTGAGTTAAAGTGCATTGTACATTGATTGTGCAATATCCGGTGTAGGTAATGATGAAATGAACAGACAACATTGAACATTCTGATGGTTGGGGTGTGAGGTGTGAGATGTGGTGGCATGTCCTGGTTCAGCATTCTAATGGCCTGAGGATAGAAACTCCTCCTGAGTCTCTCAGTACTGACCATGATGCTTCCGAGTCTTTTGCCTGATTTTGGATGCTGGATCAGACTGTTGATTAGGTGTGTAATGTATAACCTTGATGGCCCGTGTCCTGCCTCTCTTGGTGTAAATGTCCTGCAGAGATGGAAGAGGTGACCTGCAGCCGCCTTCCCCTGCAGGGATCACCCTTCTAGACATAGCTGTTACCAAACCATGAAGTAAGGTTCTGTGTCAGGATGCTCTCCACAGCGCCTGTGTAGAAGAGATTTTAGCAATGCCTGAAGATACTCTGAACTTTCTTAGCTGTCTCAAGTGATACAGGTGCTGTTTTGCCTTTTTGGTGTGATCCTGGATGTGTTCAGACCATGCCAGGTAAAAAATTCTGCAGTAAATGTACATATCATAAATGACTATTGACTGTTGTCCTATCACCAGACATCTTTGTAAACAGAACAAGTTTCTATCAATGAAAAACAACCACAGCGTGTTCTCACACAATAGCTTTGAACCGGAAATCTTGACACACACTCCATGCCATTAACATGACCTCACTGATTCAAATCTATGCAGACTCTGGTGACTGACAAGCTCGTATGTCATTTCTGCCACATTATTTGTTTTATTTTTGTACCTTTGGCCATTTGCCCCCTAATCAGCAGCTGATTCTGAAACCACTGACATTTAAAAACAGCCCCGATTCCGCTGCGAGGATAACAGACATGACCTAAACTCTTTTTGATGATTTGGGTCAGTTGCTTAAAAGGAGAGTCATCTGCTTGTGCTTTCATTGACCTTTGCAAACCCGGCGCACCCTAGAGAGGCAGATATAAATCTTTGCCATTTTCACTTTGTGTCCAATATCACATATCGAAAGCAAGAATTAGCATCAATCCAAAACTGATCTTGTGATAGTGTCCTAGGAGACATGACTAATAAGTCCATGAAAGTGCAAGGTTCACTTCTCACGTTGCTGGTGGAGCGGTCAGCTCCTAGTAAACATTAAGAGCATGGACATTTCCACTAAATCTGTAAACACAGATGTCATCTGACATTTCCTCAGGACACAACCTGCCTGGATTCTTCTCCTCGCTGGTTGCTGTATCAACTCTTCTTTCATTCAAATCAAGGGAACAGCAAAGACTTTATTGAACTAGTTTACTGCTGGAAATGGTTGTATATTCTCACACATGGGATTTATGTGCTCTTACTGTACTGCTGGGGAAGACAAAGGCATCCAAAGGCACATAACAGTAAGAAGATAATGATTGTTGACACTTTGTTATATATCTGATCAGCTCAGTTTGAACAGTGGTTCCGATGTTGTTCTCAAACAGTAAAAAAAATAGGAGCGTAGCTTCCGTTCACACTGAATACAGTACCCCTCAGCTTCAGATAGTGCCTTAATCAATACTCACTTTATGTGCCTATATTGTTCTAACAGTGGACCTAGATAAGTGGAACAATGCTAATCAGCACAAACGGGGCTGAAAGAACAGTGGGAACCGGTGAGCAGTAACTGATAGCAGGAGGGCTTGCTGACAGTTTGTTCACCAGGCGCTCTTCTCACAACTCCCCATATCTACTTGAGCGCAGGGAGAGACGGGAGTGACAAGGGATCGCTTCCCCACTTCCTTAAACTCTGTCACATCTGATAATGCAGCTGGAATAAAACATGACTGCTCTTTTGGCTCCTGGAAAGATGTGTTTGCAGGTTTCACATACAATAAGTTTAAAAAGCAACATAAAGGGCATGCTCAATCAAGGATGTTCTTATTTATTTAGTTCATCAATATCTTCCAATCCTGAAACCATAAAGATGAAAGATGTGTTGCCTAAAAATGCATTTCTATCCTCCTTCTCCAAAGAAGTGGAGTGGCCCAAAAAAGTGGACAAAAGCACAAAATAAAGAAGTAGAAAGTGGAAAGTAAACTCTTTTCTAACAACCATGAACTGTGGAGAGGGCAGGGGTTGCGTGGGTAAATCTACTAGATGCATACATATATGAAAACAAATATGAATATGCAAAAGAGTGTGAAATTGATGTGTTGCATCTCCAAGGCATTGATCTTATATCTGAAAATATAATTGAAGCTACTGTACCCTAAAACAACTAGATTTACATTTATGTATGAATATATGTATATATGTATGTATGTGGGTGATTCTAACACTAATGTATAATTTGTGTCCCTCAAATGAAAAAGCACCATATATTTTTGTTTTATTGCACTTACATTACTTTAAAAAGAAACAGTTAATAGTTTTTAGATTTTTATTATAAAAAGAGGCCTTTTATGTTACTATGCTTTTGCTTAATTGAAACTTTGTACTTTTTGAATATATCTTTATTGATCTTAAAATGAATTTTAAAATGAAAATGAATGTAATAAACAATTATTACATTATATAAAACACAAAATTTGCATGCTACATGGAGCATTGACTCAAAATTTGGAATGGGTCCGAATGTGTGAGTGAATGCCGTGTGTCCATTGCAGTGACATAGGGTGCCTTGAGACCTTTGGCCTAGGATTGATTCCAGCACCCAATACACAAGTGTAGATTGACATAAAAAATTAATTGAAATTAAAAAATTAACTTAAATTTTAGATATTTAGAATTTTATGATGCTTTCACAAATAACATGTCCATTCACCCTGGTGCAAAATATCGGTAGAATCATTCTGTCTGTCAGTTTGAGATAATTTCATTTAATCATACTGTCATGCCAGGACACCCTTGGCTCACCAGGTGGCACGGGATCAAGCTGATCCTTATTGTTCATGTTTGCCTTTTGTGTTGTTTATTATGTGTGTATATTTGCCCAGTCCTCTCATGCTACCTTGTTGTGTCTTGACCTAAATCATGCTGTGTTGTTTCTTTGTGTGATTCTGGCCATCGTACCTTGTCTACTTTTTCATTTATTAAAACCCTCATACCTTTCACCCTGTTGTGCACCTGTGCCTTGTCCTTCCCCCATTGTGGCATGAAACATAGGTTCTATATGTAAAAAAGGTTCCATACACATTTGGTGTAGGATGTTTTACACTGAGCTGCTAAATTTCCTTCTTTTTAAAAACAATTTATTCACACTTGAATGATTTTTACCAGGACTAATCTAATGACAGCAATAATCAGCAACACTGCAGGGAGTCACAGTCATGACCTTTAGAGAAAATCACACAAAAAGTTGGCAAGTTTTGACATTCTGAAGATGAGTTGCTGGCAAAATTCTTGAAACTTCACACCATTCAAAATTCCCTGTTAAACATGTCAAACTGAGGAATTTTTTTAGTGTAAACAGAAAAGTCTCTTAAACCCATAAATTACAATTAATTATATAAAATCTGGACTGGACAGGCTTAGCTTTCATTACAGAAGAATGTCAGGCAAATTTAACAAAAATACACTACACTGGTTTTCAGTCCATTCGGATGAACTTACAATCACTATCTAGAGGGATGGTCCCTCCTTTGATCCTTGTTTGGGGAAACAAAAGTAATTTCGTTTCTGGTAAAGTGTGTTAACAACAATCCTAAGAACTATATCAAATGTGTCTTCAGATGGAGATGGGTTTCCAGCACATTTTATTACATAGTGTCTTGCTGAGTTGTCACCTGTCAATGGAGCATTTTTAGACAGTACCAACAACAATACTCATAATTTCCTTTTCTTGTTTTGGCTAATGCAAGTGAAGTTTTTTAAGTGTTGGTGTCATGTACTGCGGCATGGGATTTCATCGATTATTAGTATAAATGGTTCCTAGCAGTGTTCTGTCCTTGTGCTGTCATTTGTCTTCTACGACTGTTTCATGTCTAATGTCTGTGTGAGGGTCTTCTTACCCTTCTTATTTATTATTAAATCCCCATGTTTGCATCCAACCTTTTCCTGCTTCACGTCCCTGACAGTTTGGTTAAGTGTGGTGAAAATGAAGCATTTTAATCTATGATTATTGGAGCATTAATTCAGTGTTCATTTTTCATGTGGAATTTCATAAGCCGCACTATGCCCTACCGCCTTCCTTTATGTGCAAGTATAAGTAGTAGATATTTTCTCCAAACCTGCACCAAACCGTTCACCAAACATAGAGGCTGGTGATGATCAGAACTCTTTTGTCTTCCTCTGCTCAGCATGCCTTGGAGAGATTATTATTAATATTTCCAAATGAATAATTCATTGAAAACCTGATTTGTTTTTATCTCTTTGGGATCTCCACACAATATTAAGATGAAATAAATAATAAAAGATAGCAAAGCAATCACTGTCTTCACCATCATTAAGCGTGATAATGTTTCCCCATGTTTCTCTTCAGATACTTCAGTAAAAAAATCTAACAAAAGTTGTGTAAGTGGCGTCCACTTTCAGTAGGAGTGTGATGATGTTTCATTTGTTGCATTCTGCAGCATTCAGTCATTAAACCATAACAATGTGCTGAAATGTTGCTCTCTGCCTACGTCTTTGTGCATTGAGTAAAGGCATGCACTTGATCTCCCAGGTTACAATCCATCTACTACTCTGTCCTTACATACTCAAGGGACTTAAGATATTGAAGTAGTTAAGAGTCGAACCCAATGGATTGCTGGGTCAAGTGCACTTGTGACCAAAGGTTGCAGCAAAGTTAATTACTGCAGATGGAACAGTTGTTCTGTGCTTCTCAAGAGATTTCCATGGCTGGAGAGTAAGGCAGTGGCTCGTGAATTCATGACGTTTCCTGGTTTGCATCTTTCTTCCTTTTTTTAAAGCAATAATCTCAATAAATCCTCTGCCGTAGTTAAAGGATGCTGTGCATTTACGGCAACTTTGCTCTTCCAGCTTAAACGTAAGCCATTAAATTTTACCCTTCACCCACAAAATAACTGGTCTTTGCTTCTCTCATTATAAAGCAGAGCTCGGGGTGGTCTCCTGCCTCCACTCTTATATCTCCAGGTCTGTATCAAGAGCTGGCTCCCAGTACTCAGGGAAGATTAAATGCGACTGATTTTTGTACCTCTGACACCTGAAAGAACTCATGCGAGCTGTAGACCGGGAAGCATTTTTAGCAGCAGACTTTTTTCATTGCATTTCTGCATCACCACTCTTGACCCTCCACCTTTTATTAATCTGGTGCAGGGTTTAAACATACCTTTGGGATTAATTTTTGAGTATCTTTGAGTATCTAAGAAATTTTTTTTTTGTAAGGACTTCAAAAAGCCTTAACTGCAGAAGTGTTTAAAGTGATTTACATGAGTGACATGAAATAAACATACTTATTTGCATTTAGAAAAGTATCGTCTAGTTTTTTTTTTTTTTTTTAAGAGGGTTTGGCAACTGTGATGCGTGACCTGTGTTGATGTCAGAGCACAATTTGGCTTTTAATAGGAATGGAGGCTTAAGCGGGGCATTACATCTTTCCTTCCTCTTGAAATTGTCACTCCATAATCCCTTGGCAAAGAGTAACGCAGCTAGATTAGTGGGCCAAACCCGAGCTTCTAAATTATCATTGGAAGGCCCACAAAAAAGGACCTCTTAAAACCTATTGCATATTTGAGCTGACACGATCCAAAGTCGCTCCTTTTTATTGTGCTCAGACAAAATGTATATATGTTATTACCATTGCAACGGGTGTGAGTTGGAGATAGAGGGCACCAGGGGCTCCAAAACTTGTTGATGATTAGAGCAGCAAAACACTCAGGGATTTAATAACAGCGAACAGACTCGGTCCATCTGGGCCAGCGGAGGGGGGTCGATTAATCCCTGTCTCTATAAAGTATGAAGGAATGTTAAGAATGGCCATTGGAAAAAAACTAAATGGCCTAAAACATTATTGTTTTTAATTGCAATTATTAACAACAATAATTATTGCATTGCAAAAATGTCTTGTTATTATTGTTGTTTAGTTATTATTTTACAGCAAGAAAAATATCAGATTTTGCTCTGAGCCATTCATCTTGACTGTAATTATGTAATTATCAAGTCACCTTCTCTAGTGAATATAACACATTATCAGCTGTCAGTGGTATCAATACATCAAATGACAACTGAACCTGCCCATCGATTTAAACCCCAGCTACTTTAACAAGATAATTAATATTATTCATTTCATTTGTTATATATATTATATTGTTATCTCAGTATACATTCCTCATTCATTGTGCTACTGAACACATATAACCAGTATGAGTCCAGTTACATAGATGTTTCGTTGGAACAGTCATCCTGTCAGCCCTTCAGTAAATACAACCAGACAAAGTGTATTAAAAAGAATGTCAAAGACATTTCATCCTTTGTGTCATGATGTCACTTTAGGTCGTTGGCCACTGCTGGGTATAGAAATTGCATTCTATATGTTGACCAAGTCCGTCTCAGCAATTCCCCATGTTCAGAGCAACTGCTCTGTTCCCATCAGTGTCCCAGTGACAGGGAATGGGATCTGTTGAGAGAACTGTGTCTCGCTCTGCCCCCCAAACCCCCCTCCCCTATACACTCTCTCATTTTACAACCTGCTGGTAAACATGCATTTCAAAGCCATGCCAATCACAAGCACTGGGAAACTCCCCTACTTTCCTTTAACAACGCAGTGACGGTATTTATGAAGTGGATACTGTGTGTTTACAACGTGTTGACTCACATTGACTCAACACGATGAGCCTATATGTAATTAAACACAAGCACAATAGACAGTCACACACAACACACACACAATCACATTAGGCGGCTCACACTCTGCCAGCGACGAGATCCAAGCCACTTATTCTTTCACATCCCTGACGCTGCTCCTTGACTTTGTCTTGGGAGGTAGAAAGCATAAGCCTGAGCCAATATGCTGTTACTGATTTAAAGCGGATTATCATTTCCTGTCCTACGCTTTGGAGAATCCTCTAAAATATTCACATTGGCATCCCTGGATTAGTGCAAAAAAAAAAAAAAAGCAAAACAGATCTTTTTTATTTTTTTTTAAACCGCATAGGGCGGTTTTCCTCTCAGTATTTTTCACTCTGACTTAAAGTTATGATGGTGCTCAGTTAGCAATGACTCTGAAGGCTGTCTTATTCACGAAGTTGTCAGACTTCACACCCATTCACTTGCACCCAGTAAACGGGTCTCAGTAGCTGCTAAGATGAAAAGCTGCAGCTGCTTTCACCATCCAGAAACATGTCTGTTTGACTTTTCATGCACGCTCCTAGACTCCTGCCTATTAGCAAAGGCTTGCGTCCATTGTCATGTTTCTACGGTAATCTGTTTTAAGACATGACTTTAATTCTTGTAAATGCATTGCACGGTTACATTGAGCCTCTAAGTCTGCACAAGACAAATATGAACACTCAAAATGTTAACGTGGCATTGTTTTTAATCCATGTTTTATCTAAATAGTGCAATATAATAGAGCATCATTGAAAAAAGAAAAGTTAACCTTTTAACACTGTGAGCATTATCATCATCAATAGATTCGATGTAATTTAATAACAGAATGGGAGTCTGGGTCCCATGGCAGGTGCTGTAAAACATTTAAGGGGTTTTAAAAGCACAAATGTTTAATGCTTGAAAAGCATATGTACCAAAAATGTTCTGTAGTGGAGTCCTGATTGAATATGCATCATAAATACAATGAGGTGGATTTATGTGACATTTTTTCCATATTACAAAAAAAAACCTATGCATCAACCATGACAAGACTGCAGCTTTATACTGTACGACCTCTCCACCAAACATTTTTGAGGCTAAAATCAACACCTCAAAGTTGTGTGTTCCTCAGGCCATTGTTCAACTACTGTGGAAGGGAACATTAGCCTTCTGAAAGAGGGTACTACATTCATGGAATACTGTTTAAAGCGTGAAGTTGGTCAACAATGTTTAGGTAAATTGTGTGACAGCTACATGAATGCAGGACCAAAAGATTCCCAGCATACCATTGCCCAAAACCATTGCATTGTGTCCACCAGCTTGCCTCGTTCCTCTAGTCCATCCTGGTGCTTTGTCTTCCCCAGGAGAGTGACACAAATGCACCCAGTTACCTATATGATGCCATTCATCAGACCAGGGCACTTTCCTTTATTGGCCTATGCTCCAATTCTGATGTTCAGATACCCATGGTAGTCACTTTTTGTGGTAGACAGACCCATCCCCAACAAGCAGTGATGTACTTTTCAGACTTTTGAGCTCTTTTATTGGATGAAAGAACATGGGACAGCCTTTGCTCGTCATGTGCGTCAGTGAGCCTTGGCCTACCATGACCCTGTCACTGCTTCGTATTTTTTCTTTCCTGGACCACTTTTGTTAGATCCTGACCACTGCAGACTGGGAGCAAGTGCTACAGCTTTGAAGATGCTATGACCCAGTCGTCATCACAATTTGGACCTTTTTTCTGCTTTCAGCACATCAACTTCATGTTAAAAACAGTCTCCTGCTCCCCTGATTTTATTGTCAGTTATCAAGATAATCAGTTAATTAATTTCACTCGTCAGTGTCTTTTATCTTATTGCTGTTAAGAGCTTTTATTTTAAACAATTAAACATGCACAAAAATGACAACTGAATACTCATGCTGTTAATTTAGTAAAACTCACCAAAGTGTGAGAAATTTAGGGTTTATGGTCCATGTTGCATTCAAGGGCACCTCCACCAGCATCAGTAGCTCCAAGGGCCAAGGGGGGGATTTGGCAATGTGTTGCAACGTCACCCTTGGTTCCTCTTTTCTCATCTTTCCTCGCTCCTGCAAGTTAAAATTCGGAATTGATAGGTGGCTTGCCTACAAGCTACACGATGGTTTTGAGCTGCACTCACATCTGTGCTCTTTGAAGAATGATGAAATACGGCCTGCCGTTCTTCTCAGATCCCTTTTGCTCAGTTGTTGGCAGCTTTTCGCCACCCTTTCACTTTTAGCACGGGCTGTTTCGTAATACAATTTCACGTTGTCATTGCTTCATCAGTGAAATCTGGAATTTCTGTCTGGGCGCACATAAGCAAACTCATTAATCTTCTCTCTGCTAATTTTAGACGTTGATTAATACTTCCTCTGATAATATTCTGAGAGTTAAAGTTCACACGTAGCCGCAAACTGACAGCTGCGTTTTACGTTTGCCACTCACTTGTCTGTTTATCTTTTACCTCGCCGCCTTCATGCAATGTCCTTGTTCTGTTTTGCATTGTCGCTGTGTTTCATGCCACCAAACAGCAATGCCATTTTGTTCCTTTTTGTACAGGACGCTGGTCGTTCATGCTGACTTGAGCAAGAATTCCTGCCCCATCAGCAGTGAGAATGCGCATCAACTATGTCAAATACTACATTTAGGTCATGTCAGGATTACATCACGTACAATAAATCTAGTGTGTGTGTAGTCAGCTGTCTTCTTTCTCTGTGGGCATGTGAATGGCTGCGTTTGTCACGGCCCAATACGTATAGTGATGGACAAGCTGATGGATTTTACCTCTGTATGTTTGAGTGGGGTTTTTTTTTGCATATACATGTCGAGTACTGGCAGATATATTTCCGTTATCCAGTAGCTCAGGCTGCAGCCAGTGAGAAAGTGTCACATGCCAACGGCAATGCTATTCTCACCATGCACTGCATGTCCCTCCTATAATCACGGGTGCATTTGGACCCACAGTGCTAATGACCTGCCGATTAGTACAACAGTGGACAGGGTGGAATGTTAATTTGGTAGAAGGAATTTGGTCTCGGGTCAGCAGGGGGGAAGCCTTCTTCCAGTCAAAGATTAACAAACTTAGGGAGGGAGTCAGTCTGGTGACTTTCCAGCACAGAGGAGCACAGAAACAAATGGACACATTACACCCGTGTGTGTTTGTATGTGTGCTCGTGCACAAGTGTGTATTTGCATTTGTGTGAGTGAGGCTATGGGTCTATGTGCATGCAAGCCTGCACAGAGGACAGGAGACAGTGACAAGGTGAGCAGATCGTCACCCTTGTCTGACCCTTCCAGACTGTGGGCAGACTGTGACAGCTTACAGGTAGCAGCTCCAGCCCTCAGCCCCCATCTCTCTCTGGAACACGGCCATCTCCCCTTGTCACACAAAACTCCTCCAGGTCCCTCCACCTCCCAGCTCCAGCCATTGTGCTCAGAATCACTATGCAATCCATGGCAGGGCAAGTTGCACTTTGCATGTGCAGACTTTGTATTCCATTTCTGTATTTTTTAAATGTTGCTTGCCTCTCTCTTCCTTAAAGAAGCAGCACGCTGCCGATGATACAAGCTCAGGTGGGCACAATTGAAGGTCTTCGTGTATTAATATCTAAATCACAGTTTAGTCCAGATCATCTGTCATCATTTAGTCAGCCTGATCAGAAATTGTCATGATCCCCAGGAATGTATAATGAAACATTATTTATACATTGTACATTAATCATATAAATTATTTAAATGTCTATGGTCTTTATGTGTTGTTTGTGAGGTCAATGGATAGCTTTTGAACATATGCTGGCATAACTGTGTATCTATAGTATAAGACAGAGAAAAAAGAATAACGGGAGAAAGAGGGGGGGACAGAAGCTCTTCAGACTCCACTGATGAAGATGAGGAAATCATTTTCAGGCAGAAGGATGGATGGACAGTCAGTGAGTAAGGATTGAAAATAGTAAGGAGGTCAAAGGTTCAAAGGCCAATGGCTTACTTCAGGGAGTAGATGAGAAATCTTGATGTGAAAATACAATGTGAGGGAGATGACTTTGATGCCCACCACATCCCTAGAAAATCTCAAAGGCAGTACATGTGCCTCTTTGTGGCAAATGCCTCAGTGTGCAAAAGCACAAAAAAATGTCAAGGTGTCCAGGGTGGAGATGCACTTCTCTGCCAAAGACTTTTCAAGAGAATGCCTGCCAGATGCATCTAAAGATCAGCAGCCTCGAGACATACAAATGACATCTGCTATGATCAAGTGGATCACTCCCCAGTTTTCTTCTGAGAAGGGAAGCTCTGGGTTTTGCACAGAAGGACAGACTCCTGTTAGAGGTCTGTCGTTCATCTGTCCTTTAGCACTTTGTTCACATAATTCCATAATGGATGAATAGAAAGACAGGGTATGGGTATGCTCATGGGTATTGTTCTTTGACATCAACATGCTTTTACTCTTTTCATTTTGTTTCTATTGATGTAAAAGGTAGACCAAGGAGGATTGGAATAGTGATGCTGTTTAGACATGAAAACAGCCTGACTTTGCAGGCCTGATTTGGTCATTTTGTTCACAACATGAATGCTGTGTTACTGTACTTGCATTTGATGGTAGGAAATTTGAAGGACATTGTCACTTCAAATATGGTCACTACAAATTGAATAGCTTATCTTTCTTACACGACTGTGAAAGCTATCTTACATTTTTGTGAACCATAAATCTGACATGTCTTGTGAGGTCATCAAACAAATGTGGTGGACAGTGGGGGACAATGCATCAACCATATCTGCAGAAGCATCCTATTTTATTTTTTTATTTTTGGTTATGCTATACAAATTATATATATACACACACACACACACATCAACCACATCAGCAGAAGAATTATATATATATATTCTTCTGCTGATGTGGTTGATGCATTGTGTGCCCCCCACAAAAAATATTATAATACACACACACACATTTGTATGGTTAATTGGAGATACTGCATTATATAATGTATAATTGTGTTAATTGTGTTTAACTGTTTCAACTGAAACTAAATATTTTTAATAAGTGAAAGTGAGCTTAATGGTTCCAATGTTTTTTTAACACTCTAGGCGGTTTAAGGGTTAAACTACAAGCGGGACAATCTATGTGGCAGGCAGCACAGGATATAAAAAAAAATCAAATCCATAAATACTTCAGCGGCCCTTTATTTTCCGAGCGCGAGCAGACTGCGCCTCGCCTAATACCATTAATTACCTCCCTCTGTCACAGCGAGACGGACGGCAGCCAATCAGAAGCGCGGTCCGTTCCGACTTCACAGGACCGGAGGGAGAGAGACAGAGAGGGAGAGAGAGAGAGAGAGAGAGAGAGAGAGAGAGAGAGAGGGAGAGAGAGACAGAGGGAGAGAGACATGGAGAGGTAGAGAGACAGAGAGGGAGAGAGAGAGAGGGAGAGAGAGAGACAGAGGGAGAGAGAACAGAGGGAGAGAGACATGGAGAGGTAGAGAGACAGAGAGGGAGAGAGAGGGAGAGAGAGAGACAGAGGGAGAGAGAACAGAGGGAGAGAGAGAGAGGGAGAGAGACAGAGAGGGAGAGAGAGAGAGACAGAGGGGAGAGAGAGCTGGAGAGGTAGAGAGAGAGAGAGAGAGAGAGAGAGAGAGCGCCCGCTCATCGCCACAGAGAGTCGGTCGGTCGGTCGGTACCGCACGCCACGGATACGCAGCTGCGCCCGGACTCACTTTCTTCCAGCAGCCCGCCGGTGACCGTGGCGCTGAAGGTAAGGTTGCGCTTTACTTTTTTAATACTTTTCACAAAGCCCCACGGGAACTGTCACTTTACCATTTTTTTAAATTAATACTATTAGTAGTGGTGTAAATCTTGTCGTTATGGTCTGGTATAATTTGTAGTGTCGGGTTTGACTCCCCGGTGGTTTTAAAGTGATTTTGAACTGTAGCCCCGTAAGATGCTGGAAGATGTGTTGCGGAGCCCGTGTTCCAGGCTGGTGTGTGTGTGTGTGTGTGTGTGTGTTGACGGCTGTAGATGCTCCTGGTTTTGGTTTAGTGTGTCCAGGCTCAGCAGCTTGTCAGGAGAAGGCAGTGGAGGAGTGTGTGTATGTGTGTGTGTGTGTGTGAGAGGTGAAGATGTGGACGGAGCGCTCGGTCCATCGTCTGCTCGCCCCGTGAGCGTGTAAATGAACGCGTAGATCAGTGTCTGGACGGTAAAGTTCTGCGTGAACAGACACCTGTAACCGGTGGGCTCGCGGGATCCGTTAATGAGTAATTACCCGTTTCCACCCTCATCTTCCACCCGCTTTAACCATCACTTTACCGCCTCAAACTACAAACACCAGCAGAACATGTGCAGAGGAATCAGAAATGAAAAACATGCACAAAAGGTTGCCTCTATATTTATTGCAGCCTACAAAAAATATTTGTATTTTTCCCACACTATTAATATGGTTTTTGTCAGCGTGTAGATTTCATGCTTTTTGTAGGGCCATGTAGGTCAGAAATAATGCACACGTAGGACATATTTAAAACAGGCACACACTTTCTTTAACCATGTGGAAAGGACTGGGGATTGCGGATGGGTGGATGTAGTCCGTAAAAAGACAATTATTGCTTTGGCAAACTGAAGGGGCGACTCATTTCATTATTTAATCGGTAACCCAGTTCACATAATATACGATTGCGTTTAACCGTCATTAAAGTTACACTGTGAAGGTTTTCTCCTACCTACTTGATGTGATTAATTACCTTTTTATCTGTTGTAAATTAAATTAGAAATGCTGATTGTATGTAAATGAGTTTTTTGTATGGTAATTAGGCCTGTGTTCGCTGACACCTCGTCAGACACTGGCCCACAGTTGGGTGTGTTGGTACAGTGACGAGATAGGGTGGCTACAGCGATAAGCACCCCGGCGCTATTACATTTTGATCCCAGAATGGTTATTGTATTTAGCACTATTTAAGCATCAATGACCATATTCCAGCGGGGCTCTGGCTACCGGTGCGTACTCCGCAGAACATGTCATTGTCTGTTACAAAAACAGAAGAAGACGAAGAAGAACAGGCAAAAGCAATTACGGGCTTTCTAAAGGAAATGTCTGTGTATGAGATCCAATTGCACTCTCCCTGCATAGCCATTTTAACCCCCCAGTGGCTTTTGAATACCTCCCTGCTCACTCTAACAACATCCCATTTTCTAAATGTAGAAATATATATCCATAATTTTCACTGCAGACGTGGAGGTGGATTGTCTTCTCAACACTGTGGTCTAAATGCACAGTGATTATTCTTAAAACAACAATAGAAAAAAACTACATGGTGTCTGGTTGGTCCTGAAATCGGGAGCTTTTTCTCACCAGGCCGAAGAAAATGTTAAAGGTGACCCGTGGTGCCCACGGCTTTACATCTTAATCACAGGAGCTCCCAGCCCCCCCAGATCAATCCTGAGTTTCGCCCCAGGGCCTGGACACCGTGTCATCCTCTTACTAGTGGATTTGAGTTCTGCTCTTGTGCAGACCTACTCCTTGCTCCACTCTAAAGACAATGTACATCAAACACGGCTTTTCGCTCTTCCACAGACTCCGGGGCCTACACGGCGCTGGATTTGATCATGCACGCTGCTGTCAAACCAACTGTGGCCCGTTAGCATGAGCTAACATGCAGGCCGCGTTGCCACGTAGTCGTCTTGTGCTCCCTGAAGAACCATCTCACGGCTTTTACACAAGCCTCTACGACAAGCAACTTTTTTAAAGAGCCGGGCAGGCGGTAAGCTTGCGATTTGTTCAGAGCAATTACATATCTCTGGAGTACATCTACTTCCTTATTTACGACCGAGCGAGATGTTTCAATTAGCCTGGCTTGGCTGCAGGAGTGAAGCAGATTAATGCATTGGGTGCCACTGCTAGAATCCTCTCTGTTCAGTGTTGATGTCAGTATCTGGGCATAATGACCAGGGTGGGGAATTCAATTTCTGCACGGTCCACACACTGCTGAGGGGTTCTGTAGAACGTAGCAAGGGATTTTCTGTAAGGACGGGTCCGGTTGAAGGCCAAGGAGGTCGGCTTTCATGTCTCTCGGAAGTGGAGGGCTGGAAGGGAGATATGAAAGGAAACGTGTCATTTTGAATGGAAAGTCACTTTTTCGCGTTCTTGCCAGTTTGATTGAGATTACGCAGGTTTAGCGGTTTTCGCTTTTGTCCCCTGCTTGCATCATGATTGTAACAACTGACTTACGTGGGTTGTTTTCCTGTTGTTGTCAGTGTCAATAATAAATGCAATGATTGATCATTTCTTCCACCGCTGCATGTTATGGAGATTATACCATAATGCCACTTAAAGAAAGAACAGCAAAATGTCAGTGCTTGTTTTGCTTGCAATCCAGATGCCTGACCTTTTAAAGTAAAGTATTATCTTGATTTAACAAAAGCCCTGATATTAAGGCTTTAACAAAACAAACTAAGAGGCAGACGGGGAAAAAAACCACATGAGTTATAACTCGTCATGCTGTCTCCTTAAAAGTGGAAACATAAAAATCCTGGACATAAATTGCATATATATATTTTTTTAAAGTTTTTTAAAAGCAATCTATCTGTCCAGACCATGGTCTTTAAAGAAGAAGAAAGATTCCCAATACTTAATCATCTATAATTGGTGAGTTAATGGTATCTTCAAGTTGTCTAGATGGTCGGACATAAAAACATGTTTGATTAATGCAACATTTTAGCTTGACTTTGACAGATGCGAGAGCCTTAGATTGTGTGATTTGTGTATATGTTGTGACACAGTCACACCCACACAGACACACGCAGAAGTAACTCTGGGGCAAGACAGAGTCATGCATTTGCATTGCAATGGAGGCCTGGATTCCATTGTGCATCACAATGCAGAGGGGAAGCCGGTGACCTGCCGAGTCCTTCACACAGCAGCTGTAAAGCTGTGGTTCTCATGGCGTCTCCTCCTTCTGCTCCTCCTTTTCACGGGAGGAAGCCCCAAACAAACACCACATGATGTCTCGGAGGAAGCCGCCCCAGTAAGGCTTGCCATAAACCTGGTGCCCCCCCGACACACACACAGAAACAGAGCCACACACAGGTGCTTTGAGACGTGTGTTTGAACAGCCAGCATCGGACCACAATCCAGGGACAATGGTGGAAAGGCCACACAAGCGCCAGTGGTGATTGAGGTGTATATTACATGCTGCTGACTGAAATGCATGGAGCATCTGATGGAAATGTGCTCGAACTGACTTAGCGCGTCAATGACCATCTTATGAGTCAGACCTGAAGCAAGACGACTGGAAGTTGGACTTTGTTCCCAAGTAAAGAACATTTTTTTTTGACCAATCTGGCATGAGCTACATCGTCTGACATGAATTAGACGCATAGCCTCCATTCAGAAAAGGAGATTTAGAAAACTGAGAATAAGAAGAAGAACAACAACAACATTTGAATCCATTATCTTCTCCTGTTCAGATTAAGACACACATGTTGCCAAGGAGATTAAAAGGGGCTGTAGGAGGTCGACCCTCGCACGTCTGGTGGATCTGGAGATAGGATTATGGCTCATGTGGTGTGGCAGTCTACCACAGATCCCATTCTGTTCACATGTGAGGAGTGAAGAAACTATGAAAAGTTATGTGCATTTATATCAAGCTATTTATTATTTTGTATAAACAAAAATCACAATCGATTTTCACACTAAATGTAGGTCTCTTAGAATAGACCTTTGTGCAGGCTGATGTCACTATGAGGGTAAAACCCAAACCACAACCCATGACGAAAAACAAGAACGCGGAGAATAAATCAATCACTGCTTATAGCAACGCAAGTGCGTTGCAAGAAAGTGATACTGCATCACCCCTCAAATCTTTCTGTCTAGACAGACACCACCCCACCCCCTGAACCACCAAATCAATGCTTATTGATCACCCTCCGGCCCGGAGGGAGTGACACGGAGTAAGCTGATTGTCCATTTCCAGCTCTCAGTGGAGGCCAGAGGATCTTAGGTCTCCTCAGTTGTGACACCTAAATGTAATTTACACTCATCCGATATCCTCTTCTCTAGTCCGTACCTGTCGGCCTTTGCCGGGAGAGCACATTAGCAGATGCACTGACCACTTCTAACCCCTCCCCCCAGGTTTCCATCCATTTAGGGTTCACTGATGTGAGAAGTGTAGAATTTGGCATGAACATCGTACCGGGATTTTGCTTTTGAAGACAACCTTATTGCTTCATGGCCCAAAAATAGCTGAAGTTCCCTTTAAATTGGAGGGGAAAAAATCCCAGGAATTATTCAGTACGTGCCAGGTGACATTATTACAGTTCCACATTAAAGTACCTTTCAGTTTAGTCCTTTTTGAGTAAATGGATGGCTGCCTGACTGTCTCATTAAGTGCCTGTGGGAGCGCCATGTCGGTGACACCTTCTCACATTTGCTGCCCAGCCTTGCTCCGATCTGCTGTGTGTTCTGGCGGCAAGACTTGTTACCTGTCGCCCTTCTAGTCTGCTCTTTCTTTCTTTCCTCCCTTTCCGGCTCTTTCCCTCGCTCGCTCTCCCGCTCCCTCTGCACCGCCCGTGGCTAACATTCTCCTTCTCTCGCTCCTAATTGCTCCGATGGGACTCGTCTGGGCCGCCGAAGCTGTCAGTGGCGTGATTGGGGGGCACTCGGAGGGGGGCCTTGGTGAGAAGCCCTCCGCCCACCCCTCCCTGTCCTCCCAGCGTCCTCCACAGGTGGCTCTGTTCCACAACCTTCCCTTACATATCAAACTCCATTCATCCACCCACCCATTCCCAACTCTATCCCCCAGTTCGCTGCAAAAAGAGAAGGAGGCATTAAAAGCGTAAACAGGCGGCGTCTCAAGGACAGACTAGATGCGAGATTGGCTCGTCTGAAAATAACATCAGATGTGTTTGGTCCAAGATAAGAACGTCAGGCTGTGCTTCTTAATTAGTCAGCCCGAATGTTTTGCTGTTTATGGAAGGAGCTCCTGCTTCATGCCTTCACACCTCAGCCCCTCACAGTAGCTCCTCGGCCCTTTTAGGTCAGAAAACCAAACATAAACCATCCACACACGGAAAAAAAAGTCTATGGCACCCGGGGCTATAATGCGTTTCAAACGCACAAGGCTTTCCGTAGAGTAATCTTTTCTTCACCGCAGTTTTTTTTACCGTAGGAACTGTCTAAAAAAAAGTCAGACTTTACAGGTAATGCAGGCAGCGCTCATCTGCAGATTGCGGAAGAGACCGCTGTGTGTGGTTGGCTGGAAAGTGTTTCAGTTTCAGCAGGAACCAGAACATTTAAAGATCTTTGGAGACATCTGGAACAAGGACGGATGGCACTTGAAAAAAAGCTCCTCTTTGTGATTTTAATTTAGTAAGTGGCACTGATCTGAGTTGCGGTTGCTTCCCAGTTCAGCCATGTACTGCGGCGTTTTTCTGAAACGCATTTTGGTTTCTGTAAATTCCATCCAATGTGGCCAAGTCCACATATGCCGATCAATACTTTTATTTCTTTCATTCTTCAATGGCTCCCTTTTATTCAATTTCCTGTAGCAGTCACGTGATATACATAAACAGTAATCAATAATCAGTGTTGCTAGACCCTATCCAGCATGAAAGCAGGACACATGGAGCAAAAATATTTGTGGTATATATACATACATACATACATACTCTCCCACTCACCCCGTGGGGTTTTCAGCATCTCTGATTTTGACAGCTAATCGATGTGCTTCAGTAGCTATTGTTACCTCATTCAATTAAGGACAATTCATAAGGCCTGGCATAATGGAACTAAATGGAAAGCCCTGTAATGTTTTTTTTCCAGCATTCACGTAAGTGCTGTGTGTGTGTGTGTGTGTGCATATTTATATATGTGTATATATGGTTGTGAGCATGTGGGAGTAGTGCTGTTATACTACACGATTTGTTTTTGAGAACCCCCGAGATTTTTTACACATTTCTCTAATAAAAAGTCTCAGGAAAGCAAGGCGTGGCAAAACAGGAAGTGCTGCTGATAGGTTATTATTAGGAGGTGGCAGGAGGCATGAACTAGAGTTGCTGCGTTTTTTTTTTTCTTCTTGTCCAGAGAATATGCATTTAGAGCAATTCATTAGTTTTTATATTCACATATCCTGCAGGGAATTGCCCTGATTGTCCTGTAAGCATTCAGTCTTCAGTCATCACTCATGGATACAAAAAAAGATGTTGATATTTGAGTGCTTTCTTCTGTGCTTCTCTTGCTAATTTCAGGCAGTGCAGGAGGTTGCTTTCAGTAGGTCTGCGAACTTGCTAAAGTGTGGTGCTAAAGCACCACATGACTTCTCCTGGATGCGCTGGGAACAGATGCATCCAGGAGATGCCGTGCTCATTTTAACTGATGCCCTCACTGCTCTGCAAATCAGAGTTGGATACGTTGGTGATGATTATTCAAACCATTCAAGTGGATACCATCCTAAAAGTGTTTGCATTAAACAGCTTTAAATAAAAAAGGAAAAAAAAAACACTCACATTATGTTCACATTAACCTGCAACATAATAAAGAATACAGCCTGTAATGAAAATGTCAGCGTTAAGTATTTGTCTTGTTAGTCTTGAGTTAATTTTGAGAGATTCATGGATTTTGTGGAAGGATGTGTGACCTAGTTCTCTCATAATGTATCCTGACTTACTGTTTTTACATTGGAGAAAAAATGAGATGCTGGAGACATGTGTAAATATATCAATTAATTGTTTTCTGGGAGAAGATATGCACAATATGCTCATCTTATTGTTCTTTATTAAATTATATGATAATTGCTTAGTCAACTGACCAACAAAACCAAAACAAGCATAAACCACAACTAATCTGTGAAAAAAAAATTTTTTGGACATAAATATGCAGCTTATACACATAAATTATATTTCATGTTACTGATGTTAAATCTGGAATGTTGATTTGAATATTAAATATTAAAATATTAATGTAGCTTAACCTGGAAACTAGGCAATTAGCACTGCTGCAGGAGCAGGCCTGTTCCCTGATGCACGTTTTTTATTTGACCCCTCACACCAATTTCAACCTGCCACATTTATTATTATGCTGCTAATGACCTTCTGAAGAGTCTTAAGGTCGGCGGTCTTAAACGGAATACTAGAGATGAGATTTAAACATATGCAGGTTGTACGGCCTGTTACTGTCTTCTTGCATAAACTAAGGTCTGTCTTTTTCTCCCCTTTTTCACAGGTGCTGTATAGCCGGCCTGTCAGTGCGGAGGACTGTGAGCATGCCTGAAAGCTGTTACCTGCACAGATAGGATCACTGGCCCCTGTGCATTGTACATTTTCTTGAGTCGAGGATGAGGACTTACCTCGCGATCCTGCTATGGGCGTCCGGGTGTTTGGCTGTGGACGCCATGGTCTTTTTCCGAGGAAGCGCGGGGACAGGACTGAAGGACATGGTAGGACAAAACGGAAACCATGGAGTGCCTCTCCGACGAGCCAAGCGCGGCTGGATGTGGAATCAGTTTTATCTCCAGGAGGAGTACACTGGGACGGACAACCAGTATGTTGGCAAGGTGGGCTACTATGGATGAACACTCATCATCCTTTCTGCTTCAGATTCCCTGATAGGGCCTGACGGTAATTCACTTTCCCCTGCAATGCTGTACCGGCCGCAGGAGTCTCCACATATTTCTCAAGAGTCATTTCTTTATCTGACACTAAATGATTACATGGCCCAATCCTTCTCGTTATTGTGCCACTTTGTCTCTGTTTGAAAAAGGAGGCCTAAATTGGTCAGGGAACCTCCTGGCTGCATAATGGATCGGCAACAGGCAGACAACCCAATGCTGTTAAATGAAACGCTGCTTGATGTTGCAGGGATAAATATGTGTTTGTGCACTTTCTCAGCTGCGGTAGCAACATCTGCAAGTTTCTCTGTGTTCGGCTGCACGTTTAAGAGGCCGTGTGTGGCCGATTTTAGGTGCCTGGGTACAGATTCATTCCAGAAAAGCTGCTCATGTGCTTTTGTGTGCTACAGTTCTAGCTACGGCTCTGAAAAAAACCCAGCTTGCATCTGTTATCAAACCTTTTTGATGTTGGTGCACTGTGCAGTCATCTACTTTCAGGTCCCTGCATAAAACAGAAGGTAGGATAATAACCCCACACGCAAGGTTATGGGTGCTGCAGGCATCAGAGAGGGAGATGACAGGGACGTTTTAGATTGTTCCAGGGGTCTGGGTCCTGTGGTAGTCTCTCTGTTCAGGCCTCATAACGAAGTGAGGGAAGTGTTGGTTGGGTGTGGGTCCTAGTCCCGCTCTGTTCCTCGAATCCTGCTCTGAGTGGGCCTATTAATTTTGCACAATATTCCATGATGGAAAGATTGGGGATTCTGTTTATGAGGAAGGTATTTTTTCATTGTGGCTTTGTTAGCATTTTCCTGCACCCGCCTTCTCATCACCCATCTTTTATTCACAATAAACAACTAAAGGCAAAATTCCTTAAAAAAAAAGAAAGAAATGTCACCCCTGTGATCCCTGTGGTGTAAGGAATCATCCAAGGTCTCATGAATTTCTGTGGTACTTGCATTTTTTTATGAATGCACTAATATTCAGGCAAAATCCCAATTTTTTATTTTTTACAGAATAGAGTTTGGGAGGGACTGAGGGGAGAGAGCGATCACAAGTCTCTTTGTTCTTTGTGAGCAATTATGGGCATTCACCTAAATTGCACATCCCATCCTTTGTTATAGTGCAGTGTGCAATCAAGCCTACGTCACCGTAATGGAAAATGATTGCTTTTATCACACCACTACCTATTTACAGCCTTTGAGTCACTGCCGTTTTATGAAAATTGTCTGCTGTTGAAATATAGATAAAATGGTCTTGCATGCTTGGGAGTTATTTCAGTTCATTTTGGTGCAGACACAGTCGGCAAGATATGAACCAGGGATTTCTTCCACAGCTCCACTCGGATATGGATCGTGAGGATGGGAATGTGCGGTACGTGCTAAGCGGGGATGGAGCTGGCACGGTATTTGTGATCGATGAAAACTCCGGTGACCTGCACGTGACCCGGAGCCTGGACAGGGAGACCAAGGCCACCTACACGCTCAAGGCCCAGGCGGTGAACCGAGTCACAGGCCGGCCGCTGGAGCCCGAGACAGAGTTTATAGTGAAAATACACGACGTCAACGACAACGAGCCCAGGTTCCCCAAAGAGGTGTACATGGCCACCGTCCCCGAGAGGTCGAATGCTGGTAGGTGCTGCAAGGATTCAAAAGATTGTGTTTTTGCTCTTTGTTTGCAGTGTAATTAAAACGTTACCTACTCCTGATAATGGGGAACCCCCAACTGTAATAGTTTCATTTCAGCCCACTCTAATTAGGCAGAGGCAACCTTAATAGCCTGACAATGAAAGAGGCGGGTTTCTAGCTACATGGGTTGCAATGGAGCTGTTCTCTCCACGGGTGTATGTGCAAAAGAGCAGATCTGTGTTGTTCAATCATCGTTTTTGACTTAATTCTTTTTGTCTCAGGTACCTCAGTCATTCGGGTCATGGCCGAGGATGCAGACGATGAGATGTTTGGCTTGGCAGCGAAACTGGTCTACAGCATCAGCCAGGGACACCCTTACTTCTCCGTCGAGCCGTCTACAGGTTAGCCTCTTTTCAGTCCGTTACGGCAAATTCATAGCGGGAGCCGGAGCGAGAGAGGCAGAGAGTCATGCTAATTGGTTGAGCTAGCATTATGCCATTTTTTTACTCAAGCAAAAAAAAAAAAAGTGAGAGAGAGAATTTAATCACTCCTAATGTATGCTCTGGAACGTCTCCCACTGATGTCTTTGTTTAAACAGAAGAGAAATGGAAACAGGAAATCCAGTCCCCTCCTGGGCAGATTACTATGCAGCTTAACACTGATATGGTTGATCCCAGATGCAGCGTGCTACGCAATGTCCATATCGCACCAGAGTGCACGAAATCCTTCGAGCTCAGAAAAGCAAAAAGCTGGATGTTAATCTGGAAATATTTGGGTTGTTCCAAAATTTAAATAAATAAAGCTCAAATTAAACAGGTAGTGCTCCGTCATGTTAACCATGTAGTGTGTCATGTACTGATGTTTCTGAATGCCTTAAGATCATCTCTTATCCACCTTCATGTTAGATCGTTGCATGTCAGAATTTTGATTTGTCTGGCAACGTCTGACAAGGCCTGACATGAATTTATCTTTTATCGTGATAAATAAAACAGTTGTGCAGGGACGTTTGGAGAAAGATGTCAATTGTGAACATATGAAAGTTGGCAGGCAAATATGTTTAATGCCACGTCTTGCACTCACTGCTGAGAAGACAAATGCTTCACCTTGTCGTATAATGCTTATTATCCTCACAGCTCATGCTCACTTGTGCTAACAGCTATCTCTCATTCAGCAACTGAGTCCCATCAGGAACATGAAGGTGACTGTGTACCCATGTAATTACCTCCATAAATCAGCGCTGTGGCATAAATGGAATCCCAGCAGTCCTTGACGAAGCGAAATCTGCCCAAAGTCCTGGGTTTAAACACATATTACTGCAGGAATTAAAAAAAAAGTGTTTTTGTGCTTGTATTTTATTCAGGCATCATCAGGACAGCCCTCGGGCCTGATGAGATGGACAGGGAAAGGCGGGAGCACTACCAGGTGGTGATAGAAGCCAAGGACATGGGTGGTCAGAGAGGAGGCCTGACCGGATCCACCGTCGTCAACATTAGCCTCACGGATGTGAACGACAACCCGCCTCGATTCATAAACCGTAAGCATCAGCCAAAAGATTGTGAGCGTAATAACCATGTCAGCGTTTGGCTGTCACTGTGACTGTGGCCGCACACGAGCAGAAGGCAGGAATGGCCTGTGGGTTTAGTTGTCCATCTTCAGCAGAGAAAATGATGGGGATTAGTGTTGACACAATGGACTTTTGCAAAGTGCACAAGGTCCATGTGCTAATCCTGACTCAGATGAATGAATTCATCTTCTTAATTCCCTCCGTCATGCTAACTCACCAGGCTAAGGCTTCAACAAATAAAATGAGGCTGTGTAGTTTCATGATTTCAGCCATTAGCGACTCGATGCCTCTAAGCCTTCTCTTTAATGTGATCGCTGGCACAGCTGTGTAAAGTTACAGATGCTACCGCCAGGCTGTTTTAATATCAGCCATCCCTCAGTGGCTGGCCTGTTGGTATGAGAGCTTCAGTTTTAAGTGTGTGTGTGTGTGTGTGTTTGAATCTGCAGGTATATATCAGTTCAACGTGGCGGAGTCTGCTGAGGTCGGAGCTCCCATTGGGAGGATAAGGGCTGTGGACCCAGACATTGGTAAAAACGCAGAGATGGACTTCACCATTGTTGGTGGGGAGGGCCAGGATGTTTTTGACATAACAACCGACAAGATCACCCAAGAGGGCATCCTGGCAGTCAAAAAGGTGACTAGACTTCTGGGTTTGTAATATTAACCCTTTCACTGATGGTAACAAGAAAGCACATTGTAAGTCCCTCTGGATAAGGGCATCTGCCAAATGCCATAAATGTAATATGAGGTATTTACATAAAATCACATGAATTTTTGTGATGTCCTTTCAGTGTTGGCAGATTGTGTGGTTTTTCGGTTTGATATTTTGGGAAAATTGCTATTGACAAATACAATTCTTATTTAAGTATGTTGCGCAGTCTTGGCTACTTATATTTTTGGACATTTTTGTAAGATTGTGGTCTGGAACCATCACAAATCTGGCAACACTGTTTTGTATGTGATGTATTTTACAGGAGGGGGATTAAATAGTCTAGAATGAAGAAGAGCTATCAATCATTGCTATAGGCTCTTCCATATTTATACTTAGTTTATTTGTTTACTTCTGAAAAATCCAGAAGGCATACGTCTCACAAACTACATCCCTTATAGTGCTTTGAAAATAGGGCTATAATTCTTTGATTCTTTTCATATAGTGTCTAGTGTTTTGATAACATTGACCTGATGTTGGTGCGATTGGTGTGTTTCTAATCTGAACTTTGTACACATGCTAACTAGCCACTGGACTACGAGAAGAAGAAGTCATATGACCTTCACATCCAGGTCCAGAACCCTCAGCTAGATGTACGTTTTCTGGCTTTGGGCACTAAAGACACGGCCATGGTGCGTGTTACTGTGGACGATGTAGACGAACCTCCTGTGTTCGACCGCTTCAGTTACATCATGGAGGTGAAGGAGAATGCTCCCGTGGGCACAGCTGTCAGCTCCGTCAGCGCCATGGACCCTGACATCAAGCACAGCCCTGTCAGGTGGGCACCAATACATTATTCCAATGTATATTGATGATATACACCCCCCATTCTGCAAATCCAGTGCATTCATGCATCAGTCTGAAATAACTAATTAGATTAAAGGTTAAAGGTTACTTTTTTTTTTTACGTTATAAGTCTTTGGAGTTATGAGACCCTGAACACGCCAACCTTGTAATTCAGCTCTAGTGGCCAGATAAAAGAATGAGAACAATATACTTCATCCGTGCACATTCAGGCGCTACTGCAATGGTGTAATAAAATAATATAAGACAGTAAGGTTTCATCATCTTTATTACATTGATCTGGTACAATCCCTAAAATGTTGATGAACAGAAATTAAGAATCACTGCCATGTGCTCCTTTAATACCGACTGGCCCGTCTCCCGAAGGCAACTTCTCATTCAAGTAATTGTAATAAGTAACCACTGTTAAAATAAATGAGGATATTATTACAGGCTGAATCTTCCGGTGGACAAGGCTGATTTGTTGGCCTCTCCAAATCATTCGATGACTGCCTTTCCCGCAGGAGAGACAAAGTAAATAAGGGACCGGAGAAGAAGTGCAATTAGATGTCCCTCTTCCAACTGAGAACAAAACTGCAGGGCATGTAATTATCAGAATCATCAGAGCCAGAACAAGCAGCACCACTGCTCTGAGCATCAGGAGGCCAATTAGGAGATTGAACAATGCCAGTGAACGATTGCATTTGTGAGAGAATGGGATTTTCGACCACTGGAAGAGCGAGGAGAGAAATGTTTTTTTTTTTTTTTTTATCCCTGCAGGCATTAGTCATCTCAATGTGTTGCTCCATTGTCCCTTTTGTTGGCACCATCCGTCAATATGAGCAATATAAGACAAACAGAAACAAAGAGATGTCAGCTTTATGTAAATACCTCACAGTGAATAATCAGAGAGCAATCTTTTTTTAGGTACTCCATCGATCGCCGCACAGACCCAGATCGGCTCTTCAATGTACATGCAGGCAACGGCTCCATCTTCCTCCTGAAGACTCTGGACCGTGAGGAGTCGGCCTGGCACAACATCTCCGTCATCGCCGCCGAGTTCAGTGAGTGCCTTACAACCACGGTTAACAGTCCACAGAGCACTTAAACAGAGTCAAATGGCCTGATAATCGATTGTGTGATTCTGAACTACGAGGGTCCTGATGGAACTGCTTATCTGGACAGAGTTCCCTTCTGCTGTTCGTTTCTCTTTAATCATTCCTTGAAGTTCTTAATGCTTCGAAGAGGGTTCGAGCCTTTAGATACACAGTGAATATGGTTAAAACATTTTAATAATGGTATATCACTCACTTATTGATTTTTTTCCTTACAATATATAAACTTTCTAACCAATAAACTTTCCTGAATAATTATTGGTTTTCCCCCAAACCCCTTTTCTGAACTGTAATCAGAAATTCCACCCAAATCACACAATACACCTTTCATCCGCAATACAGAATCCCACTTTTAATTTTGCTATAGCCATGTTGAATAAGTTAAAATAGACAAAGGATAGGAATGCCTGCATTTCAAGAGTAGATGAGTGTTAATGTGTGAGTTATTTTATTTGCAATGTATTTTTTATTGTATTTAATGTTTGGAGCCATGTCAAAGAAGAATTTCTGTTACCTTTGGGACAGACAATAAAATTTATGTAATCTAATTGAAAGTAATGGAACTGTAAACCATTCTATAGGGTGCTTCGTGCCACTTTGAAGAATGCACCAATCTTAGAATTCCATTTTGTAACATTGCAAGCAGGAACATTTCCTGAAGGCTTCCTGAAGTTAATGTATCACCATGTTTCTTTTCATCTAGACAACCCTCAACAGACCAGCCGTGTTCCGGTGTACATCCGTGTTCTAGACGTCAATGATAACGCACCAAAGCTCGCCTCGTTCCACGAGACATTCGTCTGTGACAACGCCAAGCCTGGCCAGGTACCTTTTCAGTCTTTCAGATGTGCGTCTCTGAAATCAGAGGCTGAACAGATGAGTCCACGGTATATGGATGTGTCCTTTATGAACTGACACGCTAATGCACTCACGCCGTCCTCTCATTATCGGCCTCCTTGTCCCTTCTCTGTTGTCTAGCATCACACAGTTCCCACGCCTCCACCTACTCATGCTTTCTACTGCACTTTTCAGACTTGAGTTTCAACAATGTGGCCAGTGGCTGAGATCCACTGGGTCCACTGGGACGGTAGCTACAGACATAATGGTTTTCTGATACTTTTGCTCTATTTCTGATACTTAACCCCATTTGTGAATTCTCCCTCTAACACTGCGATCCATTTGGATGATTTGCTTAACTAAATGTTTTAATACTTCTGAATTAGTATTGCACTTGCTGTATAAGTCACTGAAAGCCAGGCTGCATTTCCTTTTCAAGAATATGAGAGTTTGGTTGACCCTTAAAGGTATTGTCAGAGAGTTTTATGAGGTGGAAAAATAACGCTGAATAAGTGTAACAGTACGCAAGAAATCAGAATCGACCATAAAATTTTGTCATAAAATTTGCTGAACCACAGTTCCCCATAATTATCACTTTATGGTGCTGACTCCTCTCGCCTTCCTCGCTCCCCAGTGAGGTTCTCAGGGTGCAGCCCTGAAACAGGAGTTTTATGAACTGTGCTGTGAGAGAATCACAGTGATGGAATTATGGATAACATTTCGACTCCTGAAACCTATTGGTGGCGGGCATGGATGAGGCAACAGGATTACATTGAACAACAGGTGGTGGGACATTAATTTAGAGGAGGAGGCAGATTCCCCTAATGATTTATGAAGATTTATGGGCAAAGGAGGCCGTTAATGAGGAAGTATGGCTAATTAAATTCAACGAACACCAGTGCCAACAATGTTCCAGTTCAAATGCACATCCTTATTTGGCTGCTTATATTGTTAATCACACTTCCTGCAGATGTAAGATAGATTTTAATTTTTTTTTTATTAAATTCATCAAAATAAAATTTATTTAGTAATTAATTAGATGGTATAGGTCCTGTTTTCTCCATCCTTTTATAACCTTCTAATGGTATTTCATTAATCTGACGCTTAATTAGATAGAAATAACTTATCTTCCAGGCTATTGAAAAAAGAGCCACTAATTCAGGATGCTCCTATATTACACACTTTTCAACATTTTCATATGCAGCGCAATCTTTTACACCCTGTCGGGGTGTAAATTTTGTTGCCGCAGTAGAACTTAAAAGGCTGATGAGGAGCAGGAGGTCGCTATCCACTGTTAATAATCTTTATCTGCTCTGTGTGTGCACACCCGCATATGTCGTCCAGGCAGGCAGATTGTCTAATTTATAAATCACATGTATGATTCATTACACTCGACCCAGCCGTCAATATTTCATGAAAGATCTGGATGCTAACGGATCCAAAAACCCGAACTGCATTGCAGGGTATGATAATGATGCCGTTTCGTAATGAGCTTCGCCCACTCACCGAAATGAGGTTGAGCAAGCCACTTATCCAGTTCCATGGTGGCGCAATAGTTTTTGCTGCTGCTGTGCTTCGTCATGTCGTCATCAAGGCCTTTGCAAGCTTTCACCCCTGAGTGGAGGCTGATTTTCGCAGCACATGAAAGGTTTTTTCCCTTTGTTGTAGGATGGAAAGCTTTGTAGGTCCGTTGCCAAAAAGCTCTCAGCCACCTCATTCACGGTGGACCGGAGTCCTGTTCAGCCTAAGTGCTTTTCCTTTAAATGGCCATTTATTTTGCTTAAAGGTTATTAAACCGTTCTAAAGCTGCAATTACAATATATCAGTGAGAAAAAAAAATTATGATTTTATTATCTGCGAACCGCAGATTAATTACAGCACTTAAATATGTCTCCTTTTCAACGCAACGTGGATCAAGTCAGGAGGGTAGACCTGAGGTTGCAATTTAGCTACATTTGTGTTCATTACTGACTTCAAAGAAGCTGGTAGACTCTGTTGACTGAGCTTATAAGTCTGTGCCATGAACGAGTTCAATGTTGATGTTGTTTTTTTTGGTACAGAAAATTCACACCATAACTGCGGAGGATGCAGACGACCCAATCGGTGGCCACCGGTTCTTGTTCACTCTGGCACTGGAGGGTTCGGTGAAACCCAACTTCACACTGAAGGACAACCAGAGTATGTGGCCTTCCAACTAGTCAAACATTTGTTCTATGAAGCCCTGAAAACAGAACAACTGAACATTTAACACTATTACATGGATGGTACTGAAGTAATGAAAAGAAATTCTTTCAAAAATAAAATAAAAAAAATGTGGAGTGCAGTCAAGTCCTCTGTAATTGGCCATTAAGTATGGCAAAATCGCGGTATTTGTTCAACCCCCACATTACTTGCACTTGACTCTTGGGTGACACACTGTGACATGAGCAGTAATTTTAGCAACTTTAAATAAGTGATTTGTTGCCACTGCTAAAGTTCTCTGTTTACATGTTTGCCAGTCCGGCAGCGGCCATTCAGCGTAATAAATTCTGGGTTTGATGGGTGTGAATTAAACGGGCATTATGCACGCGCCTCTTCAGCTTTCATCACACGAATGTCACAAATTCTGCCACTCGTGAATGTAACGAATGAAAAGCCTGTTAAGCTGACACCCTCCAGGACCAGGGTTTTGCCCCATGTGTGTACTGGGTTATGTTCCGGTGCGCAAACTGAGTTGTTTCCCTTCAACAGACAACACGGCCTCCCTCTTCACCCGGCGCGCCGGGTACGGGCGGCTGCAGCAGAGCGCCTTCCTCGTACCCGTGGTGATCTCAGACGGCGAGTACCCCATGCTGAGCAGCACGGGCACGCTGACGGTGCGCGTCTGCGCCTGCACCCGCGACGGCAATATGGAGATGTGCAGCGCAGAGCCCCTCAGCAGCTCCGCCGGACTCAGCACGGGCGCCCTGGTGGCCATCCTGCTCTGCGTCATCATCCTGCTCCGTAAGTGGCCGGCTGACCCCCGACTCCCGGGCCCGTCCTTCCTTCCAGCTGTCCGTCAGTCGGCGTTAGCGTTACTCTGTGCGAGGGAGCCGGCGGGAGGCCGCAGCATATTGTGTTGTTGGGCCGGTGCCCTTGTTTTTATAACTCAATCACAGCTCATTCAATTTATGCAGCCGGTGAGTTCATGCGTGAGGCGGCCTGCCGCAGCGTGCCCCTTCTGATATCGACTTTATTCGCCAAAAGCTATATCAAAGACCAGAGCGAAATTCAATCCGATCGGGCTCCAGTCAAAACTATTCACTCCTGCCACAACAGGACATGACTCTACATCATAATCAGATTTTGCACAAAATATCCTTATTCAGCTGGGCTTCTCTGCTGCTCAAGCAACGGATATTTCATTGTGATGTGAACGATCCAGCCATTACTGTGAAGAATGATGCAATTAGCGGGACATATTATTGGCTGTGCGTCAGGAACACGAACGTTAATGCACGTGATGGCGTTTTTTTGCTAATGCAACCGATGCAGATTGAGCACCGGGGCCCTGCTCCCGACAGAAGGCCGGTGTGGGAGGCTGCGCTGGTGAAGACGAGCGCTGGAACCAAACGGCCCTCAACAGGGGCCCGTCTTTCTCGCTTCCCTCACGTGCCGCTCTTCCCGCTCTATTTCCGTCCCCGACGCCGTCTTCACGCGTCTGCTGTTTATCTCTCCTCCCCAGTGATCGTGGTCCTGTTCGCAGCGCTGAAGCGGCAGAAGAAGAAGGAGCCTCTCATCATCTCCAAAGAGGACGTGCGAGACAACGTTGTCAGCTACAACGACGAGGGCGGCGGAGAGGAGGACACGCAGGCATTCGACATCGGCGCCCTGCGCCACCCAGAGGTCATGGAGGATGGCGGCAAGCAGCGGCGTGACATCCTGCCCCCCGAGACCCTGTACCCGCCCCCGCCCCTGCGCAGAGTGCCTCCCCACACCCCGACATCCCGCAACAATGCTGACGTGAGGGACTTCATCAACCAGCGGGTGCAGGAGAACGACAGCAACCCCACGGCGCCACCTTACGACTCGCTGGCCACGTACGCCTACGAGGGCAACGGCTCGGTGGCCGAGTCGCTCAGCTCGCTGGGGACGGCCTCCTCAGAGGGGGAGCAGGACTACAACTACCTCAGCGAATGGGGGCCGCGCTTCCGCAAGCTGGCGGACATGTACGGGGGAGAGGACAGCGACCGGGACTCTTAACAGGGGCTGGACTTCTTTCCAAACAAGAACAATGCGTGGCGTTGCCGTGAAGGAAAAGAGGAAATATCGCAGCCTGAGCGTTTTAACAAAGTGCCCTTTTTTATTCTCCCTCTCTGACGTCCTCCTGTTCCGATGAGCTGACGGTGGCATTTGGCTTATTTGTTGTTGTTGTTTTTTGTTTTTTTTATTATTGCTTCTTTAAAAAAAAAAAGAGGACGACCTTCCTCACAAAGAGGGTCAGAGTGAACATTCTCAGTTACTGTATCCACAGAAAAACTCGCCCCAGCTCCATACAGTACAGTGCATATCATGGCTGACTGAGGGGGAGGGAGGAACTTATATTATTTAGATTGGAGCTGTATCGTATTCTACTGCATTAACAAGAACAAAAAAAAAAACTGAAAACCCTTTGGAAATGCTCCTGGCTGGCGGCAGGGTCAGGCCGCGGCGTGGCTCACGGCGTCGTTTCCAGACTCATCCAAGGTCTTTTCATTCTCTCGGCTGAAAGACAAGCCTGGACCAAACTGCAATGACGGTTGATGAATGTTCCTGAGTATAAGCAAATGATGAACCCTTCGCTCACCCGGTCACACTCGCCACCGCGTCCCTCCCAGCGGGGTGGCTCACACACACGGTTGTATGAAGATATTGTTGTCTTGATTTCATGTGTCCTCTCTATAGAAACATCAATGCATACTGTAATTTTTTGAATGCTGGGGTGGGTTTTTTTGGGGGGGTGGGTGTGGGGGGTGAAATTTGTATGTATGAAGACATGCAGAAAAAAAAATGTTTGTGCTTTACAGAGGCCGTTGTTCAGGGTTTTTATGTTCAGTGCCTCAAAGAGGACTCACATGTGTACAACCTTCACTTTATTGTAAATGGTACAGATACAAAGCTAGAATTTAATCAGAAGAACAAACCCATTCATAGCACTCCTGTAATTTTTTTTTTTTTTTTTTAAGTTTAAAGCTGGATGGAGCACTGATGGTCCGTGTGCTTACTGGTGAAGGTTGGGGGGTGTTCTGTCGTACATAATGGTTATGTTGCATTTCATCCATCCAGTGCTTCGTCGCAGTGACTTGGGATCTCCATATTATTTCTTTGCTTTGTATCTTGTAATATTTTGTACCAAATATTTATACAACATGACTGACATAACGATTAAATATCCTTGAAACACTATGTCCAGTATTGCTGTTTTTCGGTGTGTTTATGGAGGTTGTGATGTGAGCAATTCACAGTTCATATGAGGATGTATTACATTTTATTAAAAATAAACTTTTCTTTTCCACTGAAAGTTTGACTTCTCCTGTGCTGCATGGTCTCCTGCCCCACTGGCACTCGGGTGCATTAGGGGCTGGGGCTGCCAGTCAGTGAATGCCACTTAATTAGGGCAATCTATAACAGAGATCTGTGGGCACAGGGCTGTGTGTGTGTGTGTGTGTGTGTGTGTGTGTGTGAGTTAGCTGGTAAATTTCCTGGGCCTGTGCACTTTTGAGGCAGATGCTGACATTTCAAACAATGGGCGGAGTGAACCAGCTCGACGCGGCGCTCTGCAGAACCATACACCAGGCATCTGGGCATCGGAGTTCTATGCCGCAGTGGTGGACATCAGATGGAATGGCAGATTAATGTGGCTAATTTCAGAATGCCCGAAATGTCAGAACACTGCATAAAATTATAAATCTGGTTTTGTTTCATAATGCATATTGAGGAAAAGAACTGTACACAACTTTTCCAGAACTTGTTTCTAGAAGCTCTGTGATGATGAAGTCTGATCATTAAGACCTTTGTTGCATCAGTGATGTACAGTACAGGCCAAAAGTTTGGACACCTTCTCATTCAATGTGTTTTCTTTGTTTTCATGAGCATTTACATTGATAGATTCACACTGAAGGCATCAAAACTATGAATGAACACATGTGGAGTTATATACTTAACAAGAATTGGAGACCTGGCCTCCACAGTCACCGGACCTGAACCCAGTCGAGATGGTTTGGGGTGAGCTGGACTGCAGAGTGAAGGCAAAGGGGCCAACAAGTGCTAAACACCTCTGGGAACTCCCTTAAGACTGTTGTAAAACCATGTCAGGTAACGACCTCTTGAAACTCATCGAGAGAATGGCAAGAGTGTGTAAAGCAGTAATCAAAGGGGCAGTGGTGGCCTAGCGGTTAAGGAAGCGGCCCCGCAATCAGAAGGTTGCCGGTTTGAATCCCAATCCACTGAGGTGCCACTGAGCAAAGCACCGTCCCCACACACTGCTCCCCAGGTGCCTGTCATGGCTGCCCACTGCTCACTAAGGGTGAAGGGTTAAATGCAAAGGACAAATTTCACTGTGTGCACCGTGTGCTGTGCTGCTGTGTATCACATGTGACAATCACATCACTTAATCAGAGCAAAGGGAGGCTGTTTTGATGAAGTACATAACTCCACATGTGTTCATTCATAGTTTTGATGCCTTCAGTGAATCTACCAGAGAATCTACCAATGTCATGAAAATAAAGAAAACACAGAAGGTGTGTCCAAACCTTTGGCCTGTACTGTAGATCCATGTGATGCCCTGTATAGGCTCGCATGGTACTGTATAAGGAAGGAGACTGAGTTCCCATGGGCCCAAGGAGCCTCACACC
This sequence comes from Denticeps clupeoides, assembly GCF_900700375.1. Taxonomy (NCBI): domain Eukaryota; kingdom Metazoa; phylum Chordata; class Actinopteri; order Clupeiformes; family Denticipitidae; genus Denticeps; species Denticeps clupeoides. The sequence continues at coordinate 17,671,974 of NC_041710.1, forward strand.
TCTGCTATAACTGCTGATGAAAGCTCTCATTGGACAAGGCTCTAGCTCCCAGTGCAGTGCCAGCTTCCATTAGCCCACCCCAACGCCCACCCCGTCCCCCATCCCCAAACAGTAAATCTTTAATAAGGACGTTGTGTGAGAATAAATGCTGAACACCCATCACCACTGTCTGGAGCTCCCTGTTGAATTTGCAGCATGCATTAAATCTCCGACGATGTTGGGCAACCAGACAAATGCATGTTTTTGTAAATTAATAATAAAACCTGCACTGCACCAAGATTATTATTCTAAATGCTAGAGATTTAGATCTGAAGGTGGATGGTGATTGGCCAATATGACAAATTTAAAAGGGCCTTTATTCCGTACCCAATAATTTTTTAGAAGATTGACTGTAGTTCAGTGTAACTGAATAGCTCATTTACTACTCAAAACGTCACAATTTCTTTTATCACATGCGCCCTGCCAGGAGCTAATTAGCAAATCCTGAAAATGCTGAAAGATTTCTTTTTTTTTTTTTATTTACATCTTAGTGATCAGCATCTAAGTTCCTCTGAAAACCTTCCTAAGCAGAGTAGTTACAGGATGTCATGCTTCATGCTTTTGATGGATCGTTTTAATTAACGTAGCCCTGCACTTTTCTGGCTTTGCTGCTCCTGCAGAACAATTTTTGTTTCTCCATTTTGCCACGTCTTTATTAAGTGGAAATTCTGGGCCTTGAGTGTTGAACATGGCTTGCATACAGCTCCAATGAACATACCAATGTCCTCAGACTCTCTTTTTTGTTTTATTGTGCAGATACAACTTTTTCTGTGATCAACACAAATCAGTGTACAGCGTGCTCCGTACAGTGCATTTACAATCTATCTTGAGTTTTGTTTTAGTCCAGTGTTTGTGTCATGCTGTCCATACGTCCATATTCCTTTTAGTCTATTCAGGTTATGGTCAGAGCCTAAAAGTCAGAGCATTTTAGTCTTATTTTAGTGAAAATTATTCATGACTATTTTAGTCTAGTTTTAGTGAAGGAACACTGATGATATTTTAATCAGCTTTAAGTCAATTGCAAGTAGAACAAGTACATTGTAGAATAGAAAAAACAACATTTTCTTTTAGTCAAATCCATAATTAAAACAAGCTGATCTTATTGTTATATTGTTGTTATCTTATAAATTCAAGCATACTCTACATCTATTCCAGTGGTCGCACTTTGTTCAACCACACATTCATTTTTTTTGTTTTTCCACTTTATTGCAAAGGAAGTGTGTCCAAAGATTGATTTGTATTTTCTCTCAGCCACCTGCCAACCACCATATATCCACCATATATTGGGACAGTGGTGGCCTAGTAGGTACCAGAAGGTTAGCGGTTCAAGTCCCTAACCACCAATGTACAGAGCAAAGCACTGTCCCCACACACTGCTCCCTGGCCACCTTTCATGGCTGTCCACTGCTCAGGTGATGGGTTAAATGCAGTGTAAATAATGCACAAAAGGAAACTGAGAGTGACGTCTTAACACGAATAGACAAAAGAAAATGGCACCTCATTTCATGCTTGTCAACTAAAAAGAGACATTTTAAGAATTATGTAAACCACATGGTGGTTGGCATGTGGCAGGGGCAGTGGTCGCCTAGCGGTTAAGGAAGCAGCCCTGTAATCAGAAGGTTGCCGGTTCGATTCCCGATCCGCCAAGGTGCCACTGAGCAAAGCACCGTCCCCACACACTGCTCCCCGGGCGCTTGTCATGGCTGCCCACTGCTCACTCAGGGTGATGGGTTAAATGCAGATGACAAATTTCACTGTGTGCATCGTGTGCTGTGCTGCTGTGTAAAGTGACTATCACTTCACTTTAACATTTAGTGTTGTTTTTATCCAACAATATTACATGATATGGAATATTACATTATATATCACATGACCTGCATTTACGTCTCGTCTTGACTCGATGATATTTTGTTGACCAAAAGAACCCTAGTAATAGAATAGAATATAAAAAGCATTAGAATCAAGAATATGTGTTGATATGTTTCCATTTATCCGACAGATGCAAGACCGTGTGTTGTTAATGATGTTTTAAAGTGATGGAGTAAAATAATATATTTCGCCTAAAAACAGAAACAAGAAGCATGAGTTTTAGCTTGCAAAGAAAGTGATTGTGATGTTAATTAATACCATAGTAACAGGTAGTGCGCACAGACTGAAACAGACAAATTTGCAGCCAGGAAAGAAAAACCTGTTTTCCTTCACCGCTTTCAACTCAAGAGGTAACAGGTACGGTTCTGTGGTCATGTGCTACGTGGAGTAAAATTGCTGGCATCTCACATCCAGTGGCCATGGCAACTCGTGAAGACTTATTGTCCAATGCTGAGAAACTCCACATGAGACAATGCTGCAGTTCTGGAGGTTCACAAATCTTTGCGGGGGGATGGCAAACTGCCATGCTGGCAGCGCATAAAACAGTGTGGCCTTGCATGCAACAGAGCAGTTAGACAGTGCACTGCGACCAGAAGTTCTCAACTAATTTGATGAGCAGCAGTACTTTTTGAGAATTTGGCAAAAACAAATAATAACAATTTTTATGCATTTTATTCTAGAAACATTTAGAATACATTTCAACCATTTAATCATTCAATCAATCCTTTAGTTATATGATAAAAATAAAGTCAATGGTTTAAAAAAAATACTGAAATCTGTATATACAGTACAGGCCAAAAGTTTGGACCTCTTGAAGCTCATCAAGAGAATGTCAACAGTGTGCAAAGCAGTAATCAGAGCAAAGGGTGGAAGAAACTAGAATATAAAACTTGTTTTCAGTTTTTTCACCTTTTTTGTACATGTGTACAAAACTCCACATGTGTTCATTCGTAGTTTTGATGCCTTCAGTGAGAATCTACCAATGTAAATGGTCATGAAAATAAAGAAGACACTTTGAATGAGAAGGTGTGTCCAAACTTTTGGCCTGTACTGTACGCAATTCCAAAGTCACTGCAATCATACAATGCATTTGTGAGATTTTAATAAAAGTTACAGTACTGTGCAGAAGTCTTAGCCACCACTTTCATGGGCCGATGGCAAGCGGCATGGCAGGAACAGGAAGTAGGATTTATCATGGCATAGAAAACATGCCATAGACAAGGCGATTTACTACGAAACAAAAGCATATCATACAGGACAACATGAATCAACACAGACACACAAACATACAATTGCTCCAGGGGGACGGTCCCTGTAACTACTGGTTGTAAGCCGCTCTGGATAAGGACTTCTGATAAATGCCGTAAATTTACAATGAACCAGCGAGGACTAGACTGAAGAGGACAACTTGAATACAATCAACAGGAGAATACAATTTTGGATAAAGATCGAAACAAGAAATCTCCTTACAGATTTGGAGGAGACCAACTCCCCGTTCTTGTAGCAGACCTCTAGGTATATTAATGGACAGTTGCGCTGATTCAGTTTGTTTGTTTTTTTTTCTGCAATTTTTCACAACCCAGGAAAAATGTATTATGACATAATGAGCTTGGCTTTACAATACTGTAAATGAAATGTACTTTATTTGGAAGTGGCCCACCTCCCCTCTCCCCCTTTTGTGAGACAGGTGTGAGACTTCAGCCCAGCAGCAGCAGCAGCAGTAGGCAGGCACACCAAAGACCTCACGCTCACTTCCCGCATATGTGGGTGTGATAGAATTTAGAGTACACAACAACAATGAAGTTAGCTCATTATTCACAGCTCCTTATTCGAATGGTCTGGTCCACCTTAAATACTGCAGGCTGCAATGCTAGTTATTTTACATGGAATTGGCTATATTCATCATAAATCTACGTACAAATGGGCAAAGTTCCCGTCACGTCCATGCGGGCATGACGCGGCGGGTGAACGGAGAGGAGGACGAAGAGTGACGAGGAATGGAGGACGCTTTCACCTGACATCACGAAACCGGGGTTTAATTAGTGAATCACAGGACAGGGGAGACATCCGAGACGTAGACACTGGTGAACACGGAACATAACTTTAAAGACCTGACAGCGGACAGAAACGAACAGGGCAGCTTTATACATTAAACACAGGTGAAAACGATCAGGGAACATTACACAGGACAACAATGAAACTCCGGTCCGGATCCTGGACCGGAGTAACCCCCATTTCGGACCGGATCCTGACAGTTCCTAGGTCAATTTTACAGTGGGAAATGTTTTGGCCAGACAGGTATTAGTTCATAGTTGCTTTTTACCCATAATAATTTATCCTAAACAAGTGTGTTTTCAGTGGCCCAGAGCTTTTAAACTGTAGTGCCATTCATCAATCCAATGCACAGTTCCCATGTGAAATTTTCAGTGAAAATAGTGTTGGGTTAGACAGATAACACATGAGACCATTTCTAATAGGATGATCATCAATAGGAGATCATCAACATATACAGAATTGGTCTTTACGTTCTGAAGAAGATTTCATGGCTGAATACAGGTATTGTAGCCTGCTGAGCAGTATTTAAGGTGGAACTGATCATTCGAATAAGGAGCTACTTCAGCATTGTGTTTTACTTTGTGAGCTGGTTATTAGATGCCGCTCTTGAAGTAATGCAAAGTATATTGAGAACATAATTTATTCTTTAATGTACAATCCTATAACCCAACCACTGGGGATGCATTTCTTGGTACCAGGGAGGGTTGTGCGAGGAAGGGCATCCTGCATAAGACTTTTGCCTGATCAATTCTGCAGACAGTCAGACTATCTGATCTGTGTGGTGACCCCTAACAGGAGCAGCCAAATGAAGGAGGAGAATGTGTAATCCTATACAGCAATCAAATGTAGTAATACTAAATTACTTCATTGATCTGCATGTGGCTGGGCAAACAATCGGACCCGTGATCGGAAGGTTGCCGGTTCAAATCCCGATCCACCAAGGTACCACTGAGGTGCCACTGAGCAAAGCACCGTCCCCACACACTGCTCCCTGGGTTCCTTTCTTGGCTCACCAAGGGTGAGGGTTAAAAGCAGAGGACACATTTCATTGTGTGCACCATGTGCTGCATTATTTCACAATGACAACCACTTCACTTTCAATCTCATGTTCTCTAATATTTTGCTTCATAGCCAAATTAAAGATTAAGAGGATTTTGCAGGTGGAACAAGTTCAATATTAATTATTTTTTAACAATAGATTTTAATTGAATACATTTTTCAAAAATGCTCTGAATCTGTTATAACATAAATAACACACTGTGCCTCAAAACACCCTGACAATGATCCACCCCATTGTGCTTTACTGCTACGGTACAGGGTTTAGAATGTAAATGAGGTAACATGCTGATGGGGATATTATCACACTTTTCTTCAATGTGACCCAGACTATAAATGCAGTATGAAGGTTGTGTAATAAAAAAATGTGGTTCCTAATAAGCATTTGAGGCCAAAAAACAATTTAATAATGTACTTTTAAATTAAATAAATGTACTTAATGTACATTTGTACTTACTTAAATAATGAAATTATTTAAAACAATACTTTTTTGCTATTAATTTAACTTCCAATGCAATTAAGTGTCAGTTAAACCAAATTAAATGTTTTTTTATTAGTGCCAAATGTGATTTTTAAAGAGTAATAAACCAACACTTGTCACGACACAGAAATGAGAAAGACCAGATTAGTGCTTTTAAACTGGACAAACCAGCATATAGGGCTCTTCTTTAGGACAGGGGACTTGGAAACAGGGACAGGAAAGGCGGCACGCGCACGCGCACACAAAAAGAAGAGCGGCTGAGCGCAAAACGCCTCTCCCTTCACTCGGTTCCCTGTTTCTTACTGGAACCTGGATCACTGATGCAGGCAATTTTAAATAGAAAGATGTCAGGTGCGGGGAATCAGAACTCCGGGCACCGTAGTCATGTGTGCCTGGTCTCAGCAGGATCCACCATGACAATAATTGCATTATAGAGCATGTTATTGAGAGAATCCCACTTTTTAGCCTTTCTATAGTATAAAATTAATAAAATATGCTTTAGCACACTGCAAATAAACTCTACATGGACAATGTTTAAATACAACGGTTATGTTTTGTGAAATAATGCAAAGTATATTACAAAAATGAATAATTTTTTTGTTCTTTAATTTATTTGTTTGTTTATTGTTCTTTATGCAATCCTATAGACCATTAAATGCACTAATCCTGGATTTATATCTTTGTTATATGTTTGATATACTTTGGCTTCTGAATTAATTTCACGATAATATGAGTTTACTATAATAGGATAAAAGGACAAAACAAGATAAGCCCAAATGGGTTGAAATTGTTGGACCCAGAGGAAGATGTGCTGCTACCGTCACTCCATATGCGGTATCTGAGTCACCCTCATTCGGCACACGGTGATGGATGTATCCCTATCTGGGAGTCAGGTGACCCAGAGAGGTCGACATGATTGAGCAGTCAGCCGGAGTAAATGAAGCCAGCACAAGTACGTGGTGAAAAGAGCAGCTCAAGAGGTTTGGTTAGGAAAGGAGCCAGTAACTCTCCCTTGTCTCCCTTGGAATCTCATTTGGAGGTCTTTCTTTCTGTGTGTCTGTATGTGTGTGTGTGTGTGTGTGTGTGTGTGTGTGTGTGTGTGTGTGTGTGAGAGTGTGTGCACACTTCCGTGTGTTCTCTTGTCTGTGCACTGTCTGCACAGCACCTTACCTCTTGAACTTCTTCAACATCATTAAGCAAATTCTATTTGCTGATTGCACTTCACCCAGCAACATCTACTGGGACAGGAAACATCTCTTTCCAGTGATCTGGAAGATGGGAGCTCAAATAAGAGTGTAGGGTGATGGAAGCATTTATCCTTAATATCCTCCCAGAAATTGCAATAAATATTGTTACACTGTCTTCACACATGAACTCTTCAGACTTTCCTCCAATTTGCCCAAATTACTTGCGACTGTCAACTACAGTGGTCATGAGAGTGTCTGGGAGGAGTGACTCCCTCAGATTACTGAGTGCTTTGTCTGTCACCGTGACTGAACTGTGCATTTGGGGAAAACTGGAGGAATGAAAGGTGGGCCAGATTAGACCCTCAGCTCAAGTGTGCTGCAGTGCAGACAACTTAACCACAAACAGCGGTTCAGTGTTTTTTTTTTTTTTAATGTTTTTTTACATTCCATTATTTTACCCGGATGTTGTGGAGGGTGCAGCCCAGTGTGACCAGTCAGATGTTGAGGCCTCGCCCAAATGGAGGCCGCAGAGCCACTTGGGGGTTTTGGGTCACTCTAGCACTCGCTCAGATGATGCACATATCCATAATTTAATGGACAGGCAAGAACAAGGAAGGATGGGTTCAGTTCACAGCAAATCTCCCATGTGCCCCAGCAAAAGCAGAACTCGCCGCTAAAAGCAAAGTCCATTAGCAAGTGGTTCCTCATATTGGCTTTTTACATACACATTGAAGCCCTTGATTTTCCAAGTCCATCTGATCGAATTAGTACGTTTAGGTAACTTCAGAGAAGCACTGTAAACACAGATATTCATTCATATTGCACCACATTCATATTGTATCTGAATAAGATGACCTGATGGCTGGAGTTCTTTAAAGGAGCAATTATAAACCAGAGCGCTCTACACCTACACATAATATCTGCAACTGTGGAGGTGACTTTTTCCATTTCTTCATTCGCACCTTGTCCAATAAACAAGTTAGAATTCGAGCCATTTAGGGACGTTTATCCAGGTTCAAACAAGATCAGGATGCTTTGGGAACTCCTTTTAAGACCGGATGTGAGGGGCCATTAGGTGCACTTACAGATCTTCACCTTCAAGCACCGCATTGATCCAGGTGAAGTGGCTCTCCAAGCCCGTCCTATAAATGAGGGTGGGAGATTGGAAAAAGAAAAAGATCAGCGATGCACAGAGCAGGACGGAGGTCACAGAACCTCGCCTGGAAGGTAAAGTCACAAATTGCTGACGCTTAACGTCGTGGGCGCAGGAAAGTGCAGCATTGCAGCGTAGGAACGTGTTGCGCCTTCGGCCAGCCGACACCTCAGTGGAACGGGGTGCAGCACCCGTCTAACTTTTCATCTTCCATAAGCCATTCTGTTTGAGTCAGTCTGCAGACCCTTCAAACACACACACAAAAACGGAGGCGGCGGGTGGGGGGTGGGGGGTAGGACACTCCTCAACTCTGAATTCTGAAAACCTAATGAGGGAAAGTCGTCCTCTCCCCCACGTCTCTCTGGGGCACATGTGATGCTGTTCACTCCAGCATTCATCGCCCTGCAGAAGCACTCGTCTGTCCCTAAGTCTCCCCTGAAGACGCCCATGACAGAGAATGTTCAAACCGCACTGTGAAGAAATGACTTGCTTCTTTTCAGCAACATTTTTAATCGATTTTTTTTTTTAAGTGCATCACAACTCATCAAAAAAAAAATTCATTGTTCCACTTTCCTTTCCTTTCTGGAATGTCATGCTTTCCTTATATAAGCATTTCTGCAGTGTTGAATACCTCCGGGCGCGTGGGCAGTGCATTCTGGGCAGTAGCCAGTCGTCTTTGCTCTTTTTACCGTGAGCTTTGAATACAGGAAACACTCTGATCCCGCTGTTGTACAGTTTATATCGCCACCTTTGTTTTTACTGTACACGCTCAGGTGCTGTTCAACTGAGCTGGCTGGTCTGATGGGATCAAATTAGTTCCCTTTTCCCCAGAAAAAAGGAATACAGGAGCTGGAAGTGGCTAAAAGAACCTTTTGAAATATCTTCCGTGGAGCACAAAGACGATGCGAGAGGCGATTGCTCATCCACTCAAGATGGCCCATAAAAAACGTCTACGAGTGGGAAAAGATGCCGTTCTGATGGGACACAGGGCCCATGAGTGAAGAGCACCTATCAATCTCTCCTGGCAAGCTGCTCTGCAGTGGAGCTTTATGGGACGCCAGAGAGCATCTGTCATCCACCAGCACTTCTCCTCTCCTTCCATTGTCTCAAACTTTCTCCTCAGAGCTGCCCTCTTCTTCCCGCCACACCCCCCTTCCCCTGGAAGGAACCAGTCATATACCACTGGCAGCCTCCTTAACGAGGAGGGTGTACATCAAAGTGGGAGATGAAACCTCGCAAGGGGAGAACAAAGTTAGCCTCTAATCTCATCCGGAGTGAGGCAGATGAAGAAGATTTCAGCCAAGGTGCCTCTTGGTTCCCCTGAATAGGAGATTACACTGGGTTGCAATTAACAGCTCCAACTGGAGTTTGGGAAAGGAGCAGAGGTCTTAATCTTTCCAGGAATGAGAGAGAGAGAGAGAGAGAGGGTTTTTGACCACCAATTATTTCATGACTATACTTTGGACAGTAAGCTCATCAGGAAAAAAAAACACATTAGAACAATTTCCAATTTCTTCACCAATTTCATGCTTTTCATTTAGCAGCTGCCGCCTCTGGCTGCTGCCTCCCCTCGACAGCGACTGAAATCACCTGCTTTCGCTTGTGTGGCAGCAGCGGTTCGAGCGCATCCCACAAGGGGCAGAAGTTTTGTGCTGTGTCTTTGACAGCGAGCACCGCTTGGCAGCACACAGACGGAGAGAAGGGAGTTCAATTATCAGAAAATGCACAATTCATTCAATTACAATTTCATCAGTGCCTGAAATAAATCCACTGTTTCCACAAATGAAAATATGGTTGCCCTCGGGCGCATTGATTATTTGTCGCCCATCTCGTCTCCAATCCCCCCACCGCGCTGCCTCGAATTCTGTGTCTCATTTGAAAGGCGACATTTGAAGTTGAAGCACTCCTGCTCAAAATTCCTCACTGGAAGATTATGTTGTTACGGCAACTGTTCAGCAGGGGCTGAATTTTATGGTAAAAAGCCGTAGCCAAAGACTCAGTGAAGTGGTTGCCATTTTGTCGTCCTGGCAACAGAAGCAGAACATCAACTATAATTGACTTGAGGGCCCATTGCTGGGTTTTCTTCAAAATAACTCATTTACGCAATTGGCAGACTGCATAAATCCTTTTTTTTTTAAAGCTGTAACATTTGTTTTCAGAAAATGCATTTTCATAAAAATAAAAGCTGTTTGATGCTGTCTGGAACATCATGCATCGGGACAGATAAATTTTGCGTTACACAAAAGCACTTATACTGTCCAGAGATTGTGAGTCATAGCAGTGACAACTATGGCATGGTGGCTTCTGTAGTGTTCTTCAGAGTGCATCTGTAGTAAACATACACATCAGTCAAATTTGAGAAGATGAGCAGAGTACATACACATATTCTATTGTTCCATTTGTAATTACATCTGTAGTATTATGAAAATGTGGTGAGTCACATTCATTACTGCAGACCTTCTTTCATCCTTTGTTCTCGACCATCAGTTGCCTGGCACAGCCCAATATAAATTAAACTCACTGGATATTTAACCATGTCTCCCATCAGGAATAAATGTCCTGTAAAACAACAATGGACACGATCCCTGCTGAAGTCACAGCATCCCAGTAAAATATAATCTAGAAACTTCTGTATGAACATTAGTGCTGGGCCACCCAACTCTTTTATGATGAGCTGCGGTGTGATGTAATCGAGTTTGGCAGAGCAGATGATGGTGTGGAGAGAGTCAAAGCTCGTGTCTGAAGTGGGATGGTGCCAGTGTCAGATGAGCAATCAAAGCCCAGTTAGATTTCCTGCCTCATGGTGATGCTGGGTAGCCTTTCATAGGGGCTGTATGCTTCACTCAAGACCCCCCCCCCACTCTCTCTCTTCAGAGCAGAATATGATCTCATTTTCATACACGTGCAAGTGCCATACATACATACTTACAAATGCCAAATGCCTTCAAATTTGATTTAATTCTGGGTTTTTTTTATATATTGGCTGTTTAGACACATTTTGCTTTTTGGACACAATGGATAAGTCAGCTGTTTTGAAGAATTGTTAACAGAAGAAAACAAAGCACGTTACATGTCTCAGATTCAGGTCTCATGTCACCTTTACTGCTTAGTAATCTATTGGTACCATCATAAGTAACTTCATGATATGTCATTTGACATTACAAACAAGTTGCTATGAGAAATATAATGTGTTTCAAAATAGTACCCTGGTACTACCACCACATAATGTCTTTCAGTTGACAGTCCATTATTTCAGTTAACAAACTACATTTACATTTAAATTTACTTTTGAGGCATTTGGCAGACGCACTTATCCAGAGCGACTTACAGTGTACTTATTTCTGTTTCATATATATTGCCAACAATGGGCTGGCAGAATGGCGCTTCATTACTAGCATGAAAAAGGGAAAGCTGTAAGCTGCATTTTTAATATTGCTATCATTATTATTATAATTATTTCTACTAATTACCATAATTAGGTAATTTCATGTGGGCTTGTTCTTTTCATATTAAGACATATTAATACCAACTAACTAGCCAGTTAGGTCAGTTGGTTAGAGCGTCCTTATAAAGCCAAGGTCGTGGGTTCGATCCCCATGCCCATAGATTTTTAAGAAAGCAGCCCCCGTAATCAGAAGGCTGCCGCTTCAAATCTCGATACGCCAAGGTGCCACTGAGCAAAATACCGTCCCCACACACTGCTTCCCGGGCGGCTTGTCATGGCTGCCCACTGCTCGCTAAGGGTGATGGTTAAAAGCAGAGGACACATTAAGTTGTGTCACCGTGTGCTGTGCTGCAGTGTTTCACAATGACAATCACTTTCACTTCAACTAGTTTGCTGAAGTCACAGTACAGCCCTGTGTAAATTAAATAACTACAATCAACTTATAATCAACCTACCCTCCATCTTGGTTTGAGCTACTAATGAAATTACTAATGACTCCCCAAAAATGCTGTTTATAATTACAGTTAAATACACATTTGTTTTTGACATAATTTGGTATTCCATTTATTTCTAATTTTACATTCACTCACTGCCTCACTCACTCATTCGCTTATTCACACCGCCCATAGTAACATATGACACCTCTAACCCACTGTATCATTTTGAACTTGCCAGGGTGCACCTCTCCCTCTTTCATCTTCTCCCAGCCCCCCCACCTGCCTGCCTGTCCCTCCCTCCAACCATCCTGGCCCGTGTGACTATAGCCTCCTACCACCCCTCATCTTGTCTCCCAGCCCAGCTCAAGTACTTCCTGTCTCTGGCCAGGGCTGTTTGCGGCGCTCTTTTTCATCTCCCCAACATCCAACACCTTCCCCAGTGTTCACGCTGCTTCCTGTCAGAAAAGAGAGGATGCGAGCAGGGTGAGGCTGGCTAGTGGGGGAGCGTTTCTGAACATGAAGGGGGCTGCCAGCATTTTCCTTTCATTTCTTTAATGTGAAAAACTAGACAACTGAAATATAGCCGTGAAGTGTCAGACCTAGGGACAAAAATGCACGTCCACTCATGGCTCACTTTCTATTCATGTGTTTGTGTTTACGAGTGTTTGCAATAAGTGTTCGTTGCTGGTGTGCTAGACTTTAGAAAAGGGTTTTGAAACGTGGACATCTGAAGTGCAAACACATGTAAACTAAAGAGATGTATATAAAGTGAAGAGATGAAAAACAAGCAGCCTTTTGGCCTTTCTGGGCAAAAGCACATCCCAGCTGCTGTTCAGACTGGCATCTCATCGAAAACGCTTCACCATTGCCAATGGCCCCAAGTGCTTAGAGCAAAGGCTAAGCAGATGTTACTGGAAGCCGTGGTCCTGCAATTGTACCCAAACAATGCCTTTCATCTCAGCCATATGGAGGGTCATAATTCTAAATCGCAAAGCTTACCACTACTACTACAGTTGGCCATAATGCACATTTGAAAATGGATGCTTAGGCTCTCTCTCTCTCATTTGACTGATTGCCACTGCAGGCATTAATGACAAAAAAAGGCCCATATTAATCTAAAATTAAAATACATTTTTGACTCTCTGTTTACTTTTTTAGATCAAACAGAAAGGCGTGTTACAGAATGTGCAAACAGCTGTAATCTGTTTTGAAAATTAGTGAAAAAATGCTCAGATCTTCTGGCAATGTGGATTCACAGGTCGACATTTTCTTTCCTGTAGGCAGTGTTTTTAGTGTAGGCTGTGTATTCTGTCTGTGGTAACATTTTTGTCCGATGCTGACCCGTGCATGGCATTTTCAGCGCATTCATTAGGATCCACTGCTCTTTTACTTGATGAACAGTGAAGAAGAAGGTCGCTCAGTCCGAGGAGCTGCTTGGTCCATTTGTGTCATGGCAAAACACAAACATAGTGCATGAGCACAAACAAAGTGCATGAATACCACTTACAGACTGAGCGCTCCACATTGAAAATAATATATATATATATATATTCAGCAACTAAAAGATAATCTATTTTCTGGGCTCTTTAATAGAAAAAGCTTAGAATGGCACACAAAACACCACCATCTGCTCAGCAGTGGCTGGAGCTACAATATAATCCAGGGATGAAGGCCACGATGGAAATTAGGGGCATAATTCAGGGACAGGATTGACTTCTTCCCTCTCATCCTCCTACCGTGTTTGATCAAAATGAAAAAGAGAAGCTTATCTTGGACCATGTCATGGAGACATGACAGAGAACACATGAGGAACGGCGGTCCGAGAAGAGTGTTCAGTGCGGTTCAGTTGTGCGTTCGCATGAGAGAGCTTTCAATCAAAGGCAGGAAGCCACAGGGACCCCCCGCAGACAGGGCCACCAAGCCAAACTGATGTCAGGCTGATGAGCGCTGCTTCATGCATAACATTCACATTTTCATGGCACTGTCAGAAGCTGCCATTCTGTGATGCATAAGTGAAAGCTCGACTCCAGAATGAGGCATAACAATGTAAAGAGACTTTGAGACAATTTGACTGGACTCACATCGACAATTAGCTTTGCAAACAAGGTCATGTGATAAAGTATGCAACAACATGCTTCTCATGCTATAGCAGCCATGAGATATTACCCTTTTGCATTAAATAAGGGCACAGGTTCATTTCAGTCCTGGAGGGGACCAGAGTGATGTTGCCGTGTGAATCTACGCATATGAGTACAAAAAAAACCCCAAAAAACAAACAAAGAGATAGAATAAAATGAAAGTCAAAGTGAAGCTGTGATACAGCCTAGGAAAGAAGGGAATTTAAGAGATTTACTCTGGCACAAGCAGCTCATTCGTTCTAAATTAATTCAGAGGACATACACTGCTGCCTGCAGGAGATATAAAAGGGGATCAGCTACACGTCCAAACTACACAACTGTGTTTATAGGAATGTCCAGTCATATATAACCTCTGGACTCATTTTAGAAAAATGGGGTAGTACATTTTGTTCCAGACCATTGTTTCCTGCTGTAGAATAACAATAGAGTAAAGCATTTTTCCAGGAATTGCAGTGGACAGAAAATGTATCTTTATATGATGCCTTGACTATGACACATACATTTTGACTATGACTATGACATCATAAAATAGAATGACAGCAAACTACAAAGGCTGAAATGAATAAATCAATTCCTGGAACAGGAAGGTCATGGGGTGCCCCATTATGTAATTATATCTTTTTATTTCATTATTATAATGACATAATTACTTTAAAAAAGATTTTCATTATTCATATATCTGTATAGGCGCAAGCTGTGTGTGCCAGTATGTCAAGGATAGAAACTAGTAATACGTAAAAGAAATGTGCATTTTAAAAAGTGAATGATAAATTAAAGATGAAAAAAGATTATTTGCACTTGCACTTTACCGCCAGTCACTTTAACCTCTAGTTGTGCTGTGTCACAGGTCATCAACCAATCACAATGCTTTTGTGCATTATATTAAGATGGCAATGAGCAGGAGAAATGGTCGTGGGATGGCTGCAGAGCAACCAAATTGATTCACAGGGCAGGGAAATGATTAAAAACTGTCCCCACAGCTTCCTTTGTAATTGGGCTACAGAGTCATGCTCACAAAGACATATCATGCCAGGCCATCCTGTAATTCATATCTCAGTGTCTGAAAATTAAAACTGGGTTTGCCAAATGAATACGTTTTTTTTTCATCAGTACATTCAGAGCAAGTTCACACAGAATAATATAGCTTTCGTTAAAAAATAATGGATTGACAGATTCATTCCGACTAGTAATACACACGAAGGACAGATATTGCCGTATAATGAAGAGCAGCCACAGAGGTGAGATGGATGATGGCCAAGACATTTCATCTTCATCGCTAATGTCAGGGCCTGCAAGAACACACACACACAAACACGTTCAAAAAAGTAATGAGTCACATAGAAGTACAAAAAAGTAATTTTTATGATCAGTCCATTGGAAAAATGGCCTTCAGCATGTTTTGCAGGTGAAGCATGGATATCTTTTGAAGCTATGAAAAGAAACATTCTCAACATTTGGAAAGAATCTGTATGATGAACCAAGCCCATGCAGCTAACTTTTCTCTGAAATATTCCAGGGTTCCAGACGTGTAGAGTCCACGAGGGAAAAATCAATAATGAGAATTGATTATTACTGTATAAAATGATCGCTGCCATTAATATAATCTTAAGGGATGTGGTTAATAAGCTGCCAGATCCATCATTCCATGGCACTAGCAGTGAAATTCCATGCCAGAAGACAGCATTCATGCAGCTTTCAAATTTAAATGAATGAATAAATATGCAATTTTTATATAGTAACTGTGTATGAGAAAATGTATTAAATAATTAATAAATGGTTTCTGTTATTGCTTATCATGCTGACAAAGAGAAACAAACAGTTGTGCTCAACTCAGTAAACAGTAAATGTATTGATCTGTGAACTGATAAAAATCAACAAACATTAACAAGCTAATCATGTAGCTCTGATATTACGGTATGTCGGGGGAAAAAACTTTTTAATTAAGGCTAAAAAATAGACAAGAATAGTATTTTAGTTTCTGAAATATGTGCTTAGTGAAATATGTGTATATTGAACTATGTCTAAAAGTAAAAACCAAATCCATTACTTGCATCCTCTTACTTACAGTTAACTGCATCATTCTGACAAATGACGGACAAAAAAATGGACAATGACCAGCAGTTGAGTTCACCAGTTGTGTCTGGGTGTGGCTGTCACAGCTAGTGACAGTAAACCAGTTGGCAAACCCAATCCATACAATTTCTGCCGATTTTCTTGAAACTCTTTCAGTGATTCAGTTTTTTTTTCACATGGCTGCAAAGCTCTGTATTCATTAGACTGAACAAATTATATTCTTATGACATTTAAATTAGTCTGTTGCATTATGGGCTGTCAGCAGAAGAGAGCATCGTTTCCTAGTTAATTTAGAAAACAAAGAACAATCGGATACCTTGCCACAAAAAGCGGCTTTTCCTAATTAGACCAAACAATCTGCAATTTAAACTTTTACAATTACAGTTTAACACAGATTAACCTCACCTCTACTGATCGTGTTTTTAAAAAGAAATGTGTCTCTTTTACTGGTTGCGACGTACAGCGCGGTAATGACTGTAATAAAGGCTGAAGATCCAGATACCCAGATCAGCAGTCCCGCGGGCAGATAAGAATGCCAGAGATGGGAACATTTAAGACTAAAAAAGACCATACCACACCACAGATGGAGCTTTCACTAATGGATGTGGATTGGCAACAGCTTACCCCCCCCCCAGTCATAATGACACAGACTCGGTAAGCAGCAGGAGGAAGCAGAACAAGACAGTTTCATATCCCGGGAGCAAGAACCAAGAGTCCATGAGGCACCTCCACCGGGTTCCTGCCGATTAGGGCAAGGACTTCTAGCTCATGTAACACAATAAAAACACATTAATATACAGACTCACACAATGAATTGCTATGACAATATGATAAAAATGATCAAGTAACATAATGCCAGGATCACAGCCATATGGGCAATGACAGTGTGTTGATCTTTTGATTTTTTTTGTGAAACAGTAAGCACATTTGCAAGATCCACCCATCTGTGTCCTAATACCTGGTAACTGGAGAGCCGAGGCACACAAAGGAACTGTCATCTGCCCTAACAGGGCACATATGGAAGCAGATATAATTGCCCCAATCTAGCTGTGAAGAAGAGCCTGAACCCGAGCAGTTCCATGGCGGCGAGGCGGACGCAGCCCCCTCAAAGAGTGGAAAAAGAATAATAATACAGAACCTGTTAAGAAAACAAGTGACAAATGATGAGATTTTACAAAACAAAAAATCAACCTTCAAAATGACTTTCTGGGGTCTGAATACATGCCGGAACATAGTTGTGAATAACTTTTCTGAAATGACTGTGATCTGCAGGGCTCCATGCTGACACCGTGGTGCCTGAACAACCATTATTGGGACGCCGTGAGGCGGCTTTCTGAAAGTGCGGCGCGATGCAGGGCTGTATTGTCAGCGGTGCTTGAATGGGCCCGAATCGGATGTTATTATGACTTGGTGTTGCCGTGGTGCTGTGCTGTTGACGGTGTCGCGCTGCTTAGCCTGCCGCTGCTGTAGTCAGCTCCTTTCGGATCAGCCTGATAGAAACCTTGTGTGGGGAAAGAGCAGCAAGCTTTATCCCCGAGAGATAAGAACTGTCTCCATCAGGAGTCCTGCGGGTTTAAAGGTCACCCCACCTTGCCACATATAAAACTGGAGAGTGTTAAGCATGAGGCAGTTTATTCATGCCGCTTGGAAGTCAATAGCACAAAGCACAATAACGGCAAAAGGACTGCCGCCCGATGCAGCCATGATCTGAAACTGGACTTGGGTGGGTAAACAGCAGATAAACACTATCTGCACCTCCGTGAAGAAATCACTTGGTGACACACGAGACGCAAGTCAAAAAGGAACCTCAGATGGGTATCTGGGTGGACCATCTGTCGCCAACTCTCGCTGGATGCATGGGTCCCATGTGAGCCCCCTGTGATATCAGGGGACACACGCCGCTGACTGGACTGAATGCTGGACTTTTATCAGCATTCAGAGGATGCTGGGGAATAAGATTAAGGATTGCCCAACCTCGGCATTTTGACAACTGTCCATGTTCTTCTCCATGTTCTACTGTCTGATCTTCTATAGGCCAATTGTCTGCCTTTTTTTTTTTTATTAATGTCTGGCTTGGAGAATGAACATAGTAGTGTGCATGATTCATGGATATAAAAAGTGTGAATGCCCCAGTTTAAAAAAAATAAATAAATAAATAATCTATTCCTCACATTTAATGTGACCGATAACTTGCGCAATTCAATTGAAAAACAAACATACACGAAATATGCTAATAAAAATGGTACAATAATCTGGCTGTGTAAGTACCTTTTTTGAAGAATTTTGACAAAATTACTTGTTGCTGAAATCGTTGTTTTTGTCAGTAAAGTGACGTTCAGTCCTTCATACATGAGTTTGAAATGAACCCTTTTATATCCACTGTAACCCCTGAATAACCCCTTTAGCCCCACTCCCACACCCCAGCTAGCAGAGTACACTAAATATGATGCATTGAGTGTAATTAAAAAGCTAAAAAGATATTAGGAATCATTTTCTTACAAGTAAGTTTTTAACTTCAATTCAAGGTTCTTGCATAGCTGTCCATCGGCAACCCATTTGTAAAAGGCAATTGATTTTAAAATCACAAGGGCAAGAGCTCATATTAAGTAAATAATATACCTACATTCACACAGTGCCATTTTTTGCACTCTAGGGCAACCTAAAAATACATGGTACAAATGCTTGTTGTATTTGAACAATATTTGAAACGTTCAGGTTTAAATGACGTTTATCTGCCTGCCTTTGTTCAGTTTGGACAGCTAGCAAACTGAAAGCTCCAAGAGCCTTAACTCAAACAGCCAAAGTGTGCAAGCATGGTGTGGAATGTGGATGTGGAATGGTTTTACCGTGGTTTATTACGCCAGACCATAATGAGCATGTGGGCAGTGGTGGCCTAGCGGTTAGGGAAGCGGCCCCGTAATCAGAAGGTTGCCGGTTCGAATCCCGATCTGCCAAGGTGCCACTGAGGTGCCACTGAGCAAAGCACCGTCCCCACACACTGCTCCCCGGGCGCCTGTCATGGCTGCTCACTGCTCCCTCAGGGAGCAAATTTCACTGTGTGCACCATGTGCTGTGCTGCTGTGTATCACATGTGACAATCACTTTACTTTTTTTTTTTTTTTTTTTTAGCATCTCACTGCTGAAAACTCCATTGTGGCCGACTGTCTGACTGATTTTCTTCCCAACCAGATATTCCATGTTACCGGTGAAGCAACAGGCAAAGGAACTTGATGCAAATGAATGTCATGCAAAACTTTTCTATCTGAGATTTCTGATAAATTATGAAGTGAGGAAATTTCTGAAGAGATTAGCATCTGCTTAAATAAGAGATGCTCACACCCCTGCCTCTGATGTGAAATTGTAAGCCGTCACAGGAATTACGGATCCGACAGGGCAACAGCATCAAATTATCTGACGCAG
This sequence comes from Denticeps clupeoides, assembly GCF_900700375.1. NCBI lineage: Eukaryota > Metazoa > Chordata > Actinopteri > Clupeiformes > Denticipitidae > Denticeps > Denticeps clupeoides. Next base: position 17,691,327 of record NC_041710.1, read on the forward strand.
ATGCCTTTTTAAAAGTGGTTCTAATGAAATATGAATGAGTTGCCGCTGAGGCATCTCAAATAACACGTGAGCTCCACCCGCCGAACTGGACCATGAGGTCATCAAAGTGAGACGGAAGTTTTGGACAGGAGGGGTGGAAAGGAGAGCTGATGGAAATCAGGACAGGGGATAGGAGATCTTTCCAAACTGCAATTTAATTTTCTCTGATGTTGCTCCAGTGGCCCGGCCATCGCCGCCGAACCGGCAGATCCAATTAAATAGTGCTCTCTGCTGGTGAAGCCATTCCACCTCACCGCCAATTACTGCAGTAATCACAGCGCATTTCCTGCTGATTTGTGTGTAGATACCATTGAAAGCCACTGATTTGCCACTTTTTAATGATTCTCTGGCTCTTCTGCCTCACAGACAAAGTCAAATCTGGCAACCAAAAAAAAAAAAAAAGTGTCAAAATCCAGCACCTAACAGAGAAGTGTGAAATCCAGTGTTTTTTATTTTTAAACAGAAGAGGGAAAAAAAATCTAAGAATAGAAGAAGAAAAGGCAGACGCGCTTTCAGAAGCGGAAGAGAGGATAAAAACTGTTCTGCTTGACATCTCCTCCCCTGGCTTCTCCGTGCCTCGGGCTCTCATCTATAGGAAGCGATGCATTGATCAGCCATGACTGCAGCTATGGCTGCCCCGGTGTGACTCTTCCCATAGTCTTCAACTGCTCTCCTCAAGTTCTTTTATGAGTTCCATTCCTCCCGGGGTGAAGCATTAAGGCGGAAGGTCATGGGCGGAGTCGGATAAGTCGGTGCAGCCTGCTGTTGAGCGGCACGCTCACGTAGAGTGAACTTATTTATTCGTTATTAGCGTAAGGAACTGGGTAACTGGGTCTTTACGGGATATAGGAACGTATGACAGTATGACAGCTGGAAGCTCTTCAAAGCAAGCTGGCCTGAAGAGAGGGTTTCTTGAGTTAAAGCTGCCTCGACCATGTATTTTATTTATATAGATTTTTTTTTTTTTTTGCTCAAATCTGGAGCAGTGGCACGTCTGCAAAGCTGCGGGAAGACTGTGCATTAGAATCATATTGACCCCTGTCATCCAGGTTAGAGTAAGACATTTTTTACTATACGAAAACACTTTTTCTGCATCTGCGACATTGTTACATTCCTAAAACAATACATTTACATTTACAGCATTTATCAGACGCCCTTATCTAGAGCGACTTACAATCAGTAGTTACAGGGACAGTCCCCCCCTGGAGAAACTTAGGGTTAAGTGTCTTGCTCAGGGACACAATGGTAGTAAGTGGGATTTGAACCTGGGTCTTCTGGTTCACAGGCGAGTGTGTTACCCACTAGGCTACTACCACCCCATTACATTTTCTCTCATTCATGAACATCAGTGGATCATGGACACCAACCCACAACTTGAGCGCGTGGCGTTCCTAAAAATAAAAGGCGGGCATATAAAATAGTAACAAAACGCTGAGACTTGTGGTCAACCTGGCTTCCCTCTAATGTGACATGTGACTCTACCCCGACCCAGCGTACAAATCCTGACAGCCAGTCATTTAAAGCAAAATCAGTTTTTTTTTTTTTTTTTTTTTTTTTCAGTGATTGACTGCACACCCGAGCAGATTCTCATTACTTCATGCGTCTGTGGGACAGAGATTGCCCTTCCATCTTGTTTACTGTGGCAATATTGGAATGGCGATTACAAGAGATGGACAGAACAACCGGGAAAGATGACTGTGGTGAAAAGGCAGCCGGGTGGCCGACTTGCAAATCTCTCCGTAACGCGGAAAACGGGATGTTCCCTTTTTGTAAGGGACTGGCAATGGGATTGAGCAAAGTTGTACGACTGAATTATTGAAACCGTCAGCTTCTCTTACTAAGTGCAAACTTAAGCATCCACAAGCTATCAGGAGGTTAAAAAAAAAATCTTCAAAAGGGATTTCTTCTTTCTTTCAACTCGTGGCAGACACTAATACAGTCAAATCTGCCGAGAGAGGGAGATCTGCTTTGTACTTTGGGGATGTTAATGCTGCAGTCGTTGTGTTGCTATTTCGGCGGCCGTACCTGGAAATAACTTTATTTGTTAGGTGCCAGGAAGTGATTGGCAGGGAGAAAGGATTTGCGGGGCGGAAGGAGACGGGCTGTCTCTGAAAGGCCTGGTTAGGCAGCAGCCCCTCTGGCGCTCTTCACACCTCTTCTTTCTTCCGCCGTGGAGCATTTTAATCGCGGGCCACAGTCTCGCTCGGGCCCACCCGCCTACCCAGCCACCTACTCACCTGCGCCGGACTGCTGCTCTCTGATGCCATGGCCAATCAGGGCGCCTCGGGGGGCCTGGTGTCCTCGCCGCTCCTGAATGTGACGAGGGTGTTTCAGCGGCGTGGGGGCAGCAGAAAGGCGGAGGAGCCAGACAATGCCGAGGTCTGAAGGAAGCGTGAAGGACGGAAATGAAAAGGGGGGGAAATCATTCATAGCCGCGGTTAACACCACATCTTCAAGCACAGAAATGCAACAACCACCAAACTGTGCACGTACGTACGATTTAAATCAAAATCAAGTTGCGTTTTGGTTGTAAAATATATAATGCAACCTGCAAATTGGATTTTTTTTTTTTTTTTTGCATTCTGGAAAGCGCTTCCATAAAATAGGAAAAGAGGGTTTTACAAAGCGGAGCGGGTGTGAGAGAGAGAGAGAGAGAGAGAGGGAGCAGAAGGAGGCAAAAAGAAGAGGGCAAGCAGCAAAGCAAGAGAAAGCGAATGTGGAAGGCCATCAGGCATCCATTATTTATTCAGCAGAGCCCTGTCGGCAAGTCAGACCTAATAATCCATGTGAAGTGAATGAAAATCTGGGTCCTGAAGAGCATGGAATGGACCTCCCCTCGTCCTCTGATCAGGGCGAGGGCTTACCGATGAAAACCGACGCCTCTTTCCCTCTCTTTCCAAGCGCCTAGCCCACTGTGAACTCCGGGGTGGAAGTTTGAGGGAAAGGGCCCGGAAAGCCGCACGGCCGGAAGAATAATTGAACACAGGAAAGTTCCCCCATGTGAGAGAGTGAGCTGTTGTGAGCTCCGAGCCGCAGGTGGACAGGCTGCCCTGGAGCACCGAGGAGGAGGGGAACAGGAGGCCAGCGCAGGACGGAACGAGGAGACGTTCTCAGACACGCAGGAGCTTCTGTGTTCAGTCTCCTGCGCGGTCGGGTGTTTGCATGCAAGCCACAGAAAGCTGGTGACAAATGCACAGCAATGTGTGAAATATTGAAAAGACATTAATTCTTTTTAGAAGGAGCATGGCAAAAAAATGGCTGTTTCTTTAAATCATTTCTTCTTTAAAGAAATGTCCACAGCAAGGTAAAATGGAGCAAATTTGTTTGTGGAAAAGCAGCACAATCCAGGTGATGAAGGTCACAGACATGAAGAGCTGTGAGGTCACAACGTGCATCCTGAAGGGTGTTCCACAAAAATAGGATTTCTCAGTCAGCCAAATAAAGACTCTTAAACCAGAACCATCTAGGTTATATTATTTATTCTCATAATCTTGGAAACATTCATGTTCTGTTATCCATCATATCCTCATTCACGTTTTCCTCTTTTGAATATAAAACAGTACTGACATTATTCACCTATTTGCACAAGTCAACCACACAAAAGAAGTGAAGTGAAGTGATTGTGATACACAGCACAGCCCATGGTGCTCTCAGTGAAATGTGTCCTCTGCTTTTAACCATCACCCTTGCTGAGCTGTGGGCAGCCATGACAGGCGCCCGGGGGGCAGTGTCTCCTCGCTCAGTGGCACCTCAGAGGTTCGGGATTCGATTACGGGTCTGTTTCCTTATCTGCTGGTACTGCTATTCACCTTGTTTAGTCATCAGCCTTGTATGCTGTCCTGTCTTGTTTTCCCTGTTGTACTTGTTACATCTGTAGTCCATTCCTAGTCTGTCCTCTCGTGTACAGTGTAGTTGTGTAGTTGTATTATTGTTTAGTAGTTTGTTCCACTGCAATGACAGATGGTAGAAGTACAGTCCTACTTGACAAAAATGTAATTACCGGTCAACAGGAATTCTTATTGGACAGTAATCAACATCTAGCTGAAGGGGGGGGTCTTGTTTTGTAAGAAAAAAAAACGCCCATGCAGGTTAATTTTATCGTTGATTTTACAAGAACTCACCAGCACCAGCAGAGGGCGCCACGCACCTCAGAATTTAGTTTCCACACGGAGGGATTTAAAGGCCGGACACTCCTTCAGCAACCCAGAAGTTGCCTGACGTCAGTTTCTGCGTTCGGCGTTGCAATGTTTTCTGGTCGTGGCACGACTCGCACAACTGGTCTCAGATCGGCGCCAAAAAAGGGAATTTTCATACTGCTGTTCCGTCAGAGAGAGGCGTGCGCGTCGGGACGCAAACATCGGCGATGGCGACGTGACGTTGCGCCGATTAAAACCTCAAGTCGACATGAGCGCGCAGCCCCCGAAACGGGTTTACGCGGAGCTGCCGGTGTGGGTGGTTGAAGACCACAACGACGTGAGTGAAACCGGTGAGTAAACGCCACCCGCTCCCGAACCCGGCGGCTGTGCTCACCCCCCCCCCGTCTGCCTGGCTCTTAAATCGCAGGTTGTACCCCACATATATCGCGCCATTGGCTCCAGGCATCTTCCCGTGGAAAACGTGAAGATGGTTCATCTGGACTCGCACCCCGACCTCCTGATCTCGGTCAACATGCCCGCGGACACGGTGTTCCAGAAGGAGGACCTGTTCAGGTGGGGAGCGTCATTATCCACAGCTACACATATCACGTAAATACGTGCTTTTAATCACCTGGCCAACTACATTTTGCTTTTACTTTCCTGCCAAAATGGGAAGCTGTATTAGTTTTCTTAATATTCGTATTAATTTGTGTGAGGATTTTCAACCTTAGATTGCGTTGCAGATCTTCAAGACATCAGTGGTCAGTTTTTAAACCAAAGGAGCACCAATTTGCAGGGGATTTTGCAGATCTATAATTTAGGCAGGTAAACGGGGTCTCTAATGAAGTGGCCATTGAGTAAGTGAAAGTGATGGTCATTGTCAAACACTGCACCACAGCGCGCAGTGACACAATGAAATGTGTCCTCTGCTTTTAACCATCACACAGGGTATAGAAACCTGCTGGTTATCTTTTTTGTAAAGCATTGTTAAATGCGCTCAGTTGTGGTGGCCAGCATTGGCTGGAAAACGTTGTATCATGCAAAAAAGTAAAGCAATTAACTAAATAAACGTACTGAGCACTGGAATAGATTTGCTCTGTTATTTTAAATACCGTTCTCTCATGAATTTGCAGTGAACTGAGCATTGAGAACTGGATCATGCCGATGGTGTACGCCGGACACATATCACACGTTGCCTGGCTGCATCCTTACTGGGCGCAGCAGATCAGAGAGGGCGAGCACTCCATGATGGTGGGCCGAGACTCCTCCACAACCACCATCAGGTAACAGATCCATTAGCTTGTTTACCGAAGCACTTTGCAGCTATTCTAGCATTTAGAGGCACATTAGTCTTGTATACAAAATATAAGATGGAAAGATGATTTTTTTTTTTTTTTTTTATGTGATTTATAATTTATTGAAGTCCGTTCTACAACACAGAGTTACCAGCACGGATGATTATTTTCTGAGCGATGGCCTCTACGTTCCACAGAGCCAACTGGAAAATCCCAAACCCCTGCAGCTGAGCGTCATCCAAGTGGATCCTGTGGAGACGCTTTGGAAGAGTCACAGTGAAACTGGGAAAAGTTCAGCCAAAAAATCCAAAATCGAGCATAAAGAACTAGAAGGCCAGTCCAGACAGCCTACCAGCAGCAGTCCTGGTACCTCTGCACCACAGACACCAGGGGGCAGCATTGCCAATGCAGGAACCTCCGAATGCCACTGTCAGGCTGGGGATGGGTCTACAGACAGAGTGGTGAGAAGTCTTCTCGCAGCTATTGAGCCGTCTGAAACCTACATCCTCGACATTGACCTGGATTTCTTTTCCTGCAAGAACCCTTTTAAGGAGATGTACACTGAGGTTTGATTTAATTTATCACTGAGTATAATTATGTCTGGATGACCGACCTCAACAAATATTTACCGTAAGCTCTACCTTCTCATTTTAGGAGGAGTATAGGATCCTGCAGGAGCTTTACAGCTTCAAAAAACCCGCTGGTGAACTGAATGAGGTATTGAATGTGATAAGAACTATTTTAATTGACCTTGGGAGTTTGCGCATTTATAATAGAAGAGCGTCACTTTCTCATTAAAAACATTTTCCCCCACAGGACATGCTGTGTGACTGTGTGGACAGGCGCACTCGTCAGCTGGAGGACCTTGAGGCTGCCTTTGCTGACCTGCTGGAGGACGACAGCCAGGAAACAGTGGAGCGCTGGGCTGAAAAACCTGGGTAATATCAGTTCCTTGTAGGAGGACCTCCCGTAACATGGTTTACTAATGGTTACAAAATACACTGTGCTCAATGGCTGCATTTCAGTTTGTCTAGAACTGTAAATATGTAGGAATTGGCTTTAACTATATTTTATGTGCACATGCGACTCTCATGAAAAGCAATAGAAGCTCCTGCTTTTCACAGAAAGCTAATGAAATGATCATTTATCTGCATCTTGACCAGTGAAACTGTGGAGTGAGTGATGCTCTATCCAAGCCTGATAAGTTTTCACAACACTAAATTGCCTTCCTGTGATTGTCGAAGAGATGCGTTTAATATGTGTTTTCAGTGGTTCATGGATTATGCTAGGGTTGTTAGAAACTATAGATACAGCAATATATTGCAATATTTTACATGGTGATATAATATTGATACAGGTACATCAAATATCAATATTTTTGTATACAAATTTTGTCTGTTGGGTGCTGTCAAGCGTTTTCTTAAGTGAGGTCAGCAGAGCTGAAAATCACAGTGCGACTACAACCTCCACTCCTGTAGATGGTGCTGAACAGCTGGGTACTTTCAATTTCAGGCACAGTTAAATCCCAAAACATGACAGACCGATCACACAATCTTGTATTTCAGCTGTATTCCAGTCATGGCTGCCCACTGATCATTTAGGATAATGGGTTAAATGTAGAGGACACATTTTGTTGTGTGCACCATGTGCTGTGCTGCACTGTATCACAATGACAAAACAATGATTTACTTAATTTCAGGATGAGCTCCCTGATCAGACTGGTGAGCATTCTCAAAGGCAAAACCGAGTCTCCTGACTACGAGATGGTAGCGGCATTATTAACATTTTTACAGACATTTCCTGTTTTTGCAAAATGTTTACTTCTTAACATGAATGCGGTTTATGTGTTGATACCTGTAGGTCCATCAGGCGGGACTGACGTGTGACTACGCTGAGCTGCCCCACCATGTCAGTGGTGAGGAGGAGATTCAGCGCCTCCTCTTGGCAGTGGAGCTCATCCTGAAGGCCCTGCCCAAGCCCACCCTTGTCACAGTATCCAGGTATTTTTAAACCAATGTTCATCTTCCAGCAGGCAGGGACCCTCTGTTTGTCTATAGGTTGTTTTGACTGGTGAGGGAGGCATTTGGTGATTTTTCTGGCTAAAAAAGGCATGAGCATGAGACTAAATATATAAGCATTTTAATCATCACATTTATATCATTTTAATCAGGTTGGACTCGTGGGCTAATTGATCGGTCAGCCAAAAATAATTTCCAGTCTTTATTACATATCTTTTTAGTATGATTTGCTGGTTAAAGTTTTTTGGCATGTTGTAAATAAATGTATTACATGTTTTTGTTGAAATTGTAATTGGATTTGCATCATTTGAAGTGATGTAAGGATTTAGTAATTATTAAAAAAAATATATTGATAGGCAAGCAAGTGCCATTAATCATATCGTAATATTGACATAAGAAGCCAAAAATATGCTGGGTGTACCCCATATTCCCCACACAATGATCAAGGCTGTTCTAGGATCAGCAGCATTACATGAACCATGAAGCTACAGGGCATATAACTACAGTGGCAATTTGCTTTTTTCCTTTATTTTTTGAAACAAAAAATATTTAATAAAAATGTGTGTTCTTTTTGGTGATCAGGTGAACACAAATCTTTACATACAAAGCAAATCCAAGAGGTCGAGCAGTTCTAATTCAGGAATCATTGAACATAACATTTGAAAAATGTTTTTTGTTTGGGTCATCCTTTTGGACTATATTTCTTACATTTTAATATGCTTGTGCGACTGTTATCTCTCAAGCAGCACAGTATTGAAATGAAGTATACTTTTTGCATTCAGATTCAGCACCAGCGGAGGAACTGTCATGTTTTGTGCTTTTCCTGCAGTGCATTGTGATGTTGCATAATGGGATTGGGTAGCTTTTTCATCTCACTTACCCAAGGGACTTGTGGAGGCACTGCAGTTACACCCCCTCAAAATATGTAAAATATGTGTTGCCATGAAACCAAAAAATGTCTTTAATGAAATTTTTGTATTCAAATAAATGTGAGTAATTATGAATGGTCTGTGTAAGTTTGGAGTTAATTACTAATGATGTAAGCTTTTGAATTCAGAGCAGGTTGGCTGTGCACCGCAGATGGTGTCTCTGTGCTAAATCAGAGAGTTCAGGCTGTCGTGTCACGTTCAGGGAAGATTTAATTAATGAAAGTCATAAAACTAATATGATTTTTTTTTTTTCAAGCAGGATGTGGTCTTTTTCTTGAAGGGCAGCCTTGAGTTAATGTGAGGGTCAGCTGGGAATTGCAGATACAGAGACCATTGAACCTCCTCTTGTTCTTTTCTTCCAGGTCCAGTTTGGATGAATACTGCCCTACGGAACAGGTTGACCACATTCAGAAGAGCATGTTGGACATTTTGGAGTCGCTGTACGGCTCACTAGCTATTCATAAAGATTACGGCTCTGAAGCTGTGGAAGGCAGCTCTTCACAAACCTCATGAGAAACTCTGCCATCTTGTTCCTTTTGTTTTCTTTTTAAAACACCATGGCAGAAACTCCACACCCTGATACTGTCGGTTTCAGGTACTCTGTTCCACAGCTTTGTCCAGAACTCTACGCATCTCATTTTTTTCCACAGTTTGAATTGTTATATTCGGAGGATCCTTTCTGTTCAGTAGAAACTGATGAATGCTGTGACGCACCCCAAGTGAAGGTGTAGCCAGTTCTCCATCTGCACAGCACTGTTATGAAGAGCTGTACAGGGAAATGTGGAGCAACTGTATTCATTCGTTTCATACCCATCCAGCCTCATCTCCACCGTTAATCCAGTTAAGGGAAGCTTGAGTTGTGGCCGTGTTGCTGGAGGAGCAAGATGGAGAGGCACTGGTGACGGGTGTTAAGATAAAACAATGCACCGCTAGCTTCATAAGGTTTTGCTTGGGTTATAAGAAGCTACTTGCTCTCAAAATGAATTGATAAAAGTATACATCATGCTAGTGTAATGTGTATGGAAAAATTAAGAAATAAACCTTCTGTTGTGTTTGTGTGTGTATTAGAGGATAATTGTCTTTATTCATGCTATCTTAATTGTCATTTTACAGGTTAGGAGAGATGAAATGTGTCTTATTAAACTGAATATAATTGAATGTTCTCCCAGGCCTGCATTACTCAGTACTCTGGGGATTGGCTATTTCTGGCCACTGGAAGCCTCCTTCCTTCCCTCCTTCCATGCCCCAGTGTTTGCCAGCTTGTGTCACTGACTGCGTTCTGCAACTTGCATCCCTGCGTCAGATGAAAAGCTTCACAGAGCTTTTAAAAGATACTAAGGAGGTGATGTGAAGTGATACTTTTCTTGTTTGTCTCCTACCAGGGTTCCTGCGATTGCTATCAGCAGAGAGCCCTGTGGTGCAAGACGTGATATAAGGTTCGGTTGCCTAGCAACTTTTCCCAGACACTTTGGCTTACTTTTCAAACACTGCACACCTTCACATTTTCCCCCCACAAGAACTAGCCCCCTGAATGATGAAAACCTGTTGCTTGGCAATGCTAAATTAACAAAACCTTGTTAACCTACAGTGCTGTAAATATGAATGAAAATGGGAATGAAGCAGTTCTGTTTCACAATTTAAAGAGCTTACAGGCCCACATATTGACGTTCCATGCGGTGACACAATGAAATGCGTCCAGTGCATTTTAACTGTCACCCTAGGTGAGCAGTGGGCAGCCATGACAGGTGCCCAGGGAGTGGGGGTGGTATTTTGCTCAGTGCCACCTAGGCAGATCGGAATTCGAACCGGCAACCTTATGTTTGCGGCCACTACCAGCTAGGCCACCACCACTAGGCAAAACGACATCCTTAATTGAAGGAGGACATTTTGCAGGGAGTGTGCAGTTGGAACACTACATCACTCAATCACTTATCTGAAATATCAGACAGTACATTGCTGTACTTTAGAGCTCAACCTTCACACAAGGCGGAAAAAAAAAAAATAAAAACTTCAATTAGAACATATTATTGCATAGAATCTCTGGCAGAGAGAAAGCTCTGGCAGACAGGACTACCAGATAGTCATTTACATTTACAGCATTTATCAGACGCCCTTATCCAGAGCGACTTACAATCAGTAGTTACAGGGACAGTCTCCCTGGAGCAACTTAGGGTTAAGTGTCTTGCTCAGGGACACAATGGTAGTAAGTGGGATTCGAACCCGGGTCTTCTGGTTCATAGGCCAGTGTCTTACCCACTAGGCTACGACCACCCTTGGTCCATGACAGGGAGGACACCTAGAGCTGGGACAAGGTTTAACTGTTTAACCAAGGTGAGGAGTTTCTGAGAAGTGTGTTGTGTGGTGCACTGACTACAATTGTTAGCTACTGAGTAATAAGCGGGCTGTGCTGACACATGTGATTCGAACCTCCAACCAGGCAACCCTGCACTGACTGTTAAGATGGTTCAGCCTTCATATTTTCCTGATGTATAATGCTGAAACCAGGCAGCAGCTTTCATTTAACCGTCTATATGAAAAAAACAATCTGTTATTGTCTACAGAAATATTTCTTCAGATGCATTAGACTTCCATTATGATTAATGATGAAATGCAGCAACACAGAGGGATTTCAATGTTCTGCAATTGTTTGGATTTGTTTGAATAAGTCATAACCCAGGGGACTTCACATTCACTTTATTTGTTTAGCAGTAAAAACACCCATCACATACATTAAAGAAAGAACAGAATTTTAATGCTGAGAACATATATATGTTTTTACAAGCATTGCATTTACAAGCATGGCTGTCTATTAATCAATAAAAGATGACTCAGTCAGTACACAGAGACGTCTCTGGATGCATTTTCTGTTCACAGCCTGAAGGAGAGTTTGTTTGGAGGATGAATTCAAGGTCCATTAAGAATTTTATTTTTAGCCCAGCTATGAAATGAAACACACTGAAAAAATGGGGTTTACGCATAAACATTGTGTGGACGTTATAGGCTGGAGTGCATGTGGTCACAAAACACATTTATGGTGTACACTGAGACACCAGTTTATGATGAATAAACACAAGCAGGACAAAACCATTTTTCTTTCTTCAAATACTACAAATAAAACATGAACAGACTTTCTGTCCTAGTCGATCAGTGGTGAAATTATCTCGTATTACGGGTTGAAAGTGAAAGACAATTGCTATTTGATTGGCCATTGGCCATCATTTTAACCTAAATCAGTCTGCTTAATCAGTTTCATAGGTGGTGTGATTAATAGATGAGCAATATACAACTGGTCCTCTAATTATCTCTAAAAACATCTGTTATCCAATGGCCTAATTTGGAAGTTTGTCTCTGAACTAAATTAGTCTTGATTTATAATTGAATACTTTAAAGGTCCACTGAATATTAAGAAACCTTTTCAATTGATTTTGCATAGCTGAAAACAGTTGCACTGATTAAAGAAGGATATATGGGCTTTACAACATCATTATTTGAACAGTAGTGTATTTAATACAGGTTCATTAGACTTTCCGGCATGAGCTCAGTCTGCTTTCTCTGATGTAGACTGTATTTGCATTCAGACATCATGTTGGTCGAGTTCCAATCAGCTCCATGAATATGTATGGACCTACCTCTGCTGTCACAGGCTTTAGGATATGCAGTCATGAACGGAATGGAAAGATCCATTATTTTGTCCTTGATTCATTGTCTCAGTTGATCACAAACACACTGTGTAGTCAGCCCATACCAGCAGCAGAAGATCTCCTTGAAGGTTTTCCTCATCTCCTGACTTCGGAAGGCGTAGATGAGTGGGTCGATGACAGAGTTGCACATGATTAGTATGAGATACACGTTGAAATGTGACATAAAGCACATACAATAAGGGTTCCTTGGGCAAGAGATCATGAGGATGAGGTGGAGGAAGAAGGGGGCCCAGCACACAATGAACACCCCCAGCAGTATGGTGAGAGTGACGGCACCCTTCATGTTGGCAGCCTGCCACACTGGACGGGCTTCTTGGTATCCGATGCCAGGCAGGACAGCGATGCGTTTCATGTGGAGCCGTGCCATCAGGAACATGTGAATGTAGAGGGACGTCATAATGGCCAGCATGGCGAAGAACATGCCGATCAGAAGAATAGGCACAGCTGTGCTCTCTGAGTAGAAGATGAAGAGCACGCCTGAAGCTGTGCAAAACGTCCAAATGGAGCAGACCACAGCCCCAGCACGCCTTCGCGTCATGATGGTGTGGTAACGTAGGGCGTAGAAGATGGTCACGTAGCGATCTACAGCGATTGCCAAAAGGCTCCAGATAGAGGCTAACAGTGAACTGCAGATCATGGAGTCAAAGAGGTTGTCCATGCCCTGGACCAGGCCCCCACGGATGTGGACCCCACCACCTGTAATAAGTGCTATAACCACCGTCTCGGTTGCATTAGACACGCTGACCAGCATGTCGGCCACCGCCAGGCTGCAAATAAAAAAGTACATGGGGGAATGCAAGTTCCGATTCTTCATAACCGCTGCCACCACCAGGGTGTTCTCCAGCAGGCTGAGCACGCCTAGCATGAGGAAGACCTCAGTGGAGATGAGCAGCTGCTCATAGCAGCCTGGAGAATAGCCACCATCGCCTTTAGCATTCAGAGTCGTGGCCAAAGATGCCAAACTGCCATTCCTGTGTGGAGGATGGTGGCTATGATGAGGTCGGTGTTGATGGAGAAAAAGTTCGTGGAAGTGTGATGCATTCATTCTCACGCAGAGGTGGTTATCTGTTCAGTGCCTTGTTTTTTTGTCCATGCCTTCGAGTCCCGGCGATTATCTATGGTTGTCTTCGGAATCCGGGCACAGGAAATAATAAGATGGAATGTAGACGTGCATGGAGATTCTGACTCCACCGCCACAGCAGACTTCTCCTGGATTCAGATGATCACATTTTCACACCAACATTTCCATCCTCTCTTATAAGAGACCAGAATAACATAAAAATGAAAGTTAAAAGACGAAAATAGAGAAGCATAACACAGTCCCAGATGAAGAAAGGCTGAAAAAAGACAGAAGCACAGGAAGTTCAGTTCAAGGAATGAAAGTGCGCAACACTGAGCATCGTTTTTTTGGACTGAAGCGCAGCAGCAGTGGATGGTATCAGCAGCAGTCTGTGGAGCATCTCTTGACTGGTGACAGAGATCCAGCGCCCCACCCGCCTTCCCCCGAAAGCTGCTTGCATCCTCCAGCTGACTCCTCCTCTGGCCCCTGCAACCAATAACAGCCCCTTCACTTATTTCAGAGCTGAGGATCCGTGCCGACTACCTGCCACACACTTGGCTCGCCGCCGTACCCTTTGTTCGTTAGATCTGTATCTATTGCAAGCTGATAAGAGACAAGCATAGTTATTTACACCAGACGTTTCTCTCTCTCTCTCTCTCTGTGTGTGTGTGTGTGTATTGTTTTGATTTATTTTTCTGTGCCAGAGGCAGAAGTTGAATTGCACTTTTTCTCATATAGAAGTATTGTTCACCCCAGGTAGCTTTCTATGGTTGTAAATTGAGCTGGTCAGTGTTAGTATCACAGCATCCTGTATTTTTCATCTTTCCCTGGGAGACCAGCCAGCACTATGAGTCATCAAGAACCATGGATCAATATGTGGTTTAATGCAGGATATGGTCTCTGCCAGTTTAGCCGGAACAGTTGATAAGGTGACAGAGCAGCATGTCAAACAGGGAAACAGTCCTGTGAAAATGAAGATGGCCACAGTGCACTGTAGAGCTTAATGAAGCACTTTGAGTTATTGACAGCAGAACATTATTAATGTAAATGTATTTTTAATTAGTAGAACTACTCTGATAATATAAAGAAACGTTCTATATTAATATTTAAACAATTTTTATATCGTTCAGATGAGTTCCTAATAAAAAGGTCAACAAAAAGATTTAATGAAACCTCTTAACTAAATGGTTTCAGTCTCTGTGGTTTTGATAAAGTAGGGTTAAGTAGTGTTTTGAATGTGATTTAAATGCCTCATTCATTCCACACCTCTCAGGAAAGGCAGGGTACATGCTTCTACGCAAGAAAACTGTTCAAACAGATAATTCAGAAACTAAATTTTTCAGTATTACGTTATTTTCATAATTGAATTTCATTTAAATATTCTGAGGGGTATGTGCAGACTTAATGTGTGGTTGAACGTTTGAATGAACAATGTCCGAGATTATCAGTAATAATCTCTCAAACTTGGGCTACTGCTTAAAATGACAGTAGTCTTAACTTCTGAATGAGCACCATGATTAGTGAAAAGCCTGTCAACTTGTACTCAACTCAAATGCCTCACTAGCCTCAATAGTAACATTTTCAGACCAGAACTTCAGTGCTTTCTTTTGGATCATCATTGTCCATATCTTTGTTCCAGCAACAACAACAACATCATCAACAACAACAACATTTATTTCTTATATAGCCCAAAATCACATACAGTATGTCTCAATGGGCTTTGACAGGCCCTACAGTTGACACCCCCCACACTTGACCCTTCTGCACACAAGGAAAAACTCCACACAAAAAAACTCTAGGAGAGAGAAAAAAAGAAAGGAAGAAACCTTGGGAAGGAGTGATACAGAGAGGGAACCCATTCCAGGGTATAGTGAGCCTGCAAATGGTGTCAGTGCAGGGTTGGGGATGATATAATAATAAGTCCTACAGTTGTAGGGTTGGAGGAATCCAAGATGTAGTCAGTGTCATGGTCTAGATTACGTGTCCACAATGATGTTACTGGTCAGTTTGAAGATCCCTGAAGCATTACTTTTCTTTACTTTACTTTATTTAGCAGACCCTTTTATCCAAAGCGACTTACAAGAGGAAGACACCAGCAATTCTCCTTCGATTTCTATAGAATATTGAGTTTACAAACTAAGAGCCCTGATAAGGCTCAAACTTGTCAGTGAAGAGCATGCTCAGAGATTGTTAGGTGTAGAAGCTGTAGTTGTTACGGTGGTGGTGGCTGTGGTGACCCTCTGGTTTGTTTCATGGTATGTCCTTGTTAAGCAGTTGTCAGGAACCAGGATTTATTTGCTGGTCTCTTCACTGGGGTCTGCCAGTAGTCTGGGTGCTTGATTCCGTGTCTCGGAGAAAAACAAACAGAAGCAGCGGCAGACGGTTGCACTGTACGACCGATACTGAAATATGTGGTTATAGTGGTATATTGGTGCTACAGTGGCCCGTTACCCTAACTAGGACAGCCTAACTAGGGTGAATTTAACTTTGTCTGTGTCTAACAGGGGGACTCTGTGATAAACTGGACTTTATAATTGACACTGCGTCAAAGTGAAGTGAAATGAGGGTCTAGGATTTTAACAAAAAGCCAGAGAAAACAGATAGGCTTTGAGATTGGATTTAAACACTGAGACTGTGTCTGAGTCCCGGACACTGACAGCTTGCCCTCTCTGATCAGTGTCAACAAATGACAGGTTGCCTTTGGCTGACTTACCACTTTAAATGACTCAATAAAAATAACAATAAACTTACATGACCTCATATTAGATTCTAGCAACACAAACTTTTGTTTGACTGATAGTTTCACTTCAGTAAAAGATTTGCTGTGATGGAGGGTATTGAACAAAAATGATGCTTGTTCTGATATTTTCAGTTCATTAGAGAGGTTTGCATTAATGTTGTGAGAAAATCGGCCATATTATGGGCCTGTGCTTACTGTATGCATCACGACATTTCACACACCAATAGAGAATCTATTGACATGACAAATTCTATCATACCCAGACTATACCTATAAATGTCACATTCAAAATAATAAAGGGAGGATTGTGTTCTTATTCATGTACTTGTCTATAAATTCATATAGTCAGAAGTTGTATTTCAACATTTAAATTTCAAATAATTTGCTGGAATGGAGAACGTAAAGTGAAGAAACCAGAAAGCATATCTTCAAAGTTTTGGTCTGTTGAACGGAAAACATAATAGAGAAGTCTGTTTGTGTAAGGATGGCAGGGCAAGCTAATGTGGTGAAGAGTTCTTTTTAGCCTGGAATGGATGGGTGGATATTATTTCATTTTTACTTCCTTTTCAACAGCTGCTTCAATACATCACAGCTCATGAAGAGGCCACAGAGAAGAAAATAATTCTGCATGGGGTGGCTCTGCTTTGTGCATAAAGTGTTATGCAACGTTTTTTTGTATGGACATATGTAACCAATCACATTGCATGACCTAATAAAGAGCTATAGGGCAGCCACACCCCTGTTTCAGAAGGCTATTTAAGCTCCTAAAAGATTTGAATATCCTCTAGCTGTTCAAAGTCATTTCGTTCCTAAAGCAGATGGATTCTTTACAGAAACTGGGTGGGTTTTTTTGGACAGTTCACTAGAGCAAATTGCAAATTGTAGAAAAAGTATAGAAAACATTCTTGCCTTTTATTTGACACCCTATTTAGCTTATTGTTAATCAATCATTATTTTCTGGTGCTGATAATGCAATCTTGCCAGCAGATGTGCTGAACGAAGATGCTGTCCCCATGGGGCAGCCACTGGAAGACAGGAAGCCAAGCAGCAGCTCAGCAGGGAACACCAGCCAGATGAAATATTGTGACACCAGGCAAACTGCCACCAACTTCAGCAGTGTCTACAGTACAGGTACAATCCATGTTTGTTGGATGATGAGAGATGTAAGCTTCTTCCTTTAAAATAATGTGATGTAAATGTATGCATGGGTGACTTGGCCATGTGCTTAGAGCTATTTAAGAGCCTTTCCTCATTTTTTACATTTATTTTTCCTTTGGAGTTTCAGGAGCTTGGTGAGTTGATCCTCAGTCGGCAGTGCTACATACTTCCCAGAATGATTGCTTCTAAATTTGTCTTACCCTTTGCAATCTTCAATTTCAAATCCTTATTCCAAATGGGAAGCAGCATGCATGGGTGTAATGCAATGGGTGCAACCAGCATAATGAGAATGATTGTAAGACTGCTTAGATAAGTAAAACTGATTATTTAAGCAAAATGCTATAATACAGCATTTTCAGAATCAACACCCATGTTATCCACATGCAGTTAAACACAAGCGTAGAAACAATGGAATTAGACAAATATTGTCAGTATTAATGCTATTATTATCTCCCATTCCTCCTCAGATCTGCTTCCTACGGAAGGAAGTGAAGAGGCAAGTAGGCATTTTCTGCAGGAGATAGTAAACATTCTGCTTGCCTACATGTGCAAATTGTTTAAACGGAGCACCAAGGTGCTGGACTTCCATCACCCCCACCAGCTAAAGGAAGGTCTGGAGGGCTTCACCTTGGAGCTTTCTGACCAACCAGAGAATCTTGAGCAACTCCTTGTGGACTGCCGGGACACGCTGAAATATGGAGTCAAAACAGGTATACGGCTCTTTTTTTTTCTGCACACACTTTGATGATTGTAGTTGTAATCTATTTCAATATAAATTCCATCCATTGCTGGTCTTCACTCTTTACAAATTAGGTCACCCACGTTTTTTCAATCAGCTGTCCTCTGGGCTGGATATTATAGGTCTTGCTGGGGAATGGCTGACCTCAACTGCCAACACAAACATGTAAGGCAGCTATTGCATTACAATTTAGAAAGATGATGCTTCCATTCAGTCACTGACAAGAAAATTATTGAGTGGCAGAATTTTTATGAGGTTCTTCTGACAGGTTTACTTATGAGATTTCACCTGTGTTCATTCTAATGGAAGAAGTAGTTCTGAGGAAAATGATGGACATGCTTGGATGGTCCAATGAGGAAGGTGATGGAATTTTCTGTCCAGGTAATCTGCAGCTCATTTATATACATGTGTGTGTGTGTGTGTGTGTGTGTGTGTGTGTGTGTCTATTTAATACATTCCTAAAATGTAGTGTAGAGTAAAAAGATAACTGACTTTGTAAATGTAAAAGTCTCCTTTTTAATTTACCTTTTACTTTAGTACAAATACACAAAAAATATACTTAAGTATCTTTGACATATATTATTTAACTGTATATAAAACTGATAACCAGTATATATACCAGCAAATATATAATACATCCAAATTATACCATTTAATATTTAGTTTTAAGCATAATATTGTCATAATTATTATACTTTATACAATGTTTTTGTTTTTCATTTTAGGTGGGACTGTGTCAAACCTGTACAGTGTGTTACTGGCCAGGTACCACTTTTTCCCTGAAGTAAAGAGCAGGGGAATGTCAGCCATCCCTAGACTGGCAATGTTCACATCTTCACATGTAATTATTCAAGTTTCCTTACATTGTCTGTGTACTAACCTTATAATATGATTTTTTATAGTATACATTTTTATTGGTTTTATGTCAGAAAATAGACAAAATAGGTTGAAGCATTCAATTATTTGAATTACCACACACAGTGATGAGTGATGATGTGGGTATTTGCAATAACAGACACGAATGTCACCCCTGACTGGCTCACTAATTGTAAGGAAACACATCCAAGGGGCTTGCAAGAGGTTTTTGGCTTCTGCAAGCAGAGATTACAGAAGCACACTGATTGTGTTTGGAAGTGTCTGAAGGATGGAGTCATTGTCATCATCATCATGATCACTCCTGCAAATGACCCCAGTCACATCTTTTCGCTTTGCTCCTCACCACATTTCAGAGTCATTATTCCATCCAGAAGTCTGCGGCTGTCTTGGGGATTGGCACAGAGAATGTGCTGCTGGTGAAGTGTGATGAAAGGTACGTGTTGAGCCCAGCGGCTGAGTGTTTTATTGAGAGCTAAAGATCCACTTAAAGGACCTGCTGCAAAGACATATTGCTGCTGCTGTTCTGCAGGGGGAAGATGATCCCAGGTGAATTAGAGTCCAGCATCGCCAGCGCCAAAGACAGGGTATGTAAGATTACTAATCACAAGAAGTAATAATACAAATAAATAAATCGGATTCATTTGTAGGATCCAATGATCGTAAAATGGCCCTGTGATTTTGATCATTATGTCTTTTTTCAGGGTTTATACCCATTCTATGTCAGCGCCACTGCAGGAACCACTGTCTACGGCGCTTTCGACCCCTTGAATGACATTGCAGACATCTGTGAGCGTCACGGCCTGTGGATGCATGTTGATGTATTTACTGTTTACATACAGATCTGTGTCCTTACTACACTTTAAAAGTAAAAAAAACATGAAATGGGTTTGAATGGGATAAAATAAAAAAAGAATAATAAATTCATTGGCAAAGTTTGAAATAATTATGAACTCAAACCCACATGTGCACTTATTACTGTAGTAGTGTTAAATGGTCTGTTTTATTGCTTTTTTAATAGTGTAATTGTTTTTAATAAAATTGTTTCCCATCTAAAGTTTTGAATGGTCGTGTAAATCACTGTAACATTTAGAAAACAGGAAGAATAACATGATGTAGTTAGACAAGTGTCTCTAATCTGCAGGCAGCATGGGGTGGAGGTCTGCTGATGTCAAAGAGACATCGCGTGAAACTACAGGGCATTGACCGGTGTGTAAAGTGAAATTAAGAAATGCATGTTTGTCTGGCTGGGATCTGATTTTTTTGGCTGTTTTGTCAGAGCCTCGTCTGTGACCTGGAATCCCCATAAGATGATGGGAGTTCCTCTGCAGTGCGCTACCTTACTGGTCCGGAAAAAGGTGAGTCTCAACTTTGTCTGTGAAAACCTCTGTTATAAATCAATCTAACACGTGTTCAACTTCATATACAATACAGGCCAAAATACACTCCTTCTCAAAGCAAATAACTCCACATGTGTTCATTCATAGTTTTGATGCCTTCAGTGAGAACCTACCAATGTAAATGGTCATGAAAATAAAGAAAACACACTGAATGTGAAGGTGTGTCCAAACTTTTGGCCTGCACTGTATGTCATTCCTATTTAAGCAGATGGTTTAAAAAGAATGTGTTTGTTCCGGGTCTTATTCACAGACACAAAGAAAACAAGTTGGAACATGCTGTGCTCCGTTATTCCATTTAGTTGAATGCGTCAACAGAACCTGTTAACCTTGCAATCGTGCGTGTGTTGGAGTGTATTTGTTCACACTCTGTCAACATTTACTTGAACCTCCTTACTCCCATGCTGGCAGGGCTTCCTGCAGGAGTGTAACCAGCTGTGCGCCGAGTATCTTTTCCAACCAGACAAACACTATGACACTTCGTATGACACTGGCGACAAAACCATTCAGTGCGGAAGACATGTGGACGTGTTCAAGTTGTGGCTTATGTGGAAAGCAAAGGTGCAAAACTAGTTTTTAAATATTTGAAATGTAGGGATTAGAATTATAACATACCATGTAACATCAGAAAATAGAATGTAATTAATATACATCATGTACTTGAAAAAAGTTAAAATATTATTTAAAAAATGCTTTTGCGTGTCTTAATTATACCCAGTTATTCAATTTAAACTAACATAATTTTCTTTTTTTTTACATTTATCTTAATTAATATTCAAATAGTTTTTAGGTAAACTACTATTTGGTAGAACATCTTATTGTTGTATATGATTTAATTTATTTTTTACATTGTAGTATGTGTCCCATTGTCTTTGTTAGCCTGTATAAAACTGGTCAGTAGTGATGGGATCTAATCTCTGGAGAAATTCCTGCATTTCAGGGGATGGAAGGTTTTGAATCACAGATCAACAAGTGCTTGGAAAATGCAGAGTACCTGTTTGACAAGCTGAAGAACAGGACTGATTTTCTGCTCGTCTTTGAAAGCAAAGTGAGACTAATCCTGTGCCAACATTTTTTTAGCACTGAGAGGAAAGAAAATTACTATTTTTGATGTTGGATTTCTTTACTTTCAGCCTGAGCACAGCAATGTCTGCTTCTGGTATCTTCCACACAGTTTGAGAAATTTGCCTCCAGGCTGTGAGAGGGACAAAAAGCTTCATGCAGTAATTTTTTTTACTCAAATATCTACTGGCTGCATGTGTTTCTATTGAAATGTGCTCTGTGTTTTTATATTCACACCGACATTTTATGTTTCAAAGGTGGCCCCAAAAATCAAAGCCAAGATGATGGAGGAAGGACTGACAATGATCGGTTACCAGCCACTTGGAAACAAAGTGAACTTCTTCAGGTGTGTCTTCTCAAATTCTGCCACCCAGAGAGAAGATGTGGACTTCCTGCTGGATGAGATTGTGCGGCTAGGCCATGATTTATAACTCTGTTGCACACCTATCATTACAATTCACAGCACAGAGTAAATAGCTCCTACTGTCCTACTGTACACTGTCTTTTCATTTTTTACTAGATTATGACATAACCCAGAATATTATCCTTTCAATGCTTCAGATTCAGCAGTAAAGACCAACCAATGTTTTGATGTTTTTTTTTATTCCAATTTAATTGTAGGCATTCAAGAAGGTAGTGTGATGCAGTGTGGTGTTTATGCACTTCTGTTATTCAGCTGTTTTAGTTTAGTTTTGTTTGTGTGTGCTATTATTATTGTAATTAAAGTACAGAAACTTAACTGTTTTGCCTGTTTCATAGAACCACTCAGACAAAAGATCAGGTATCATAATTCCTGGCATTATGCAATATTTCTGTCAACCATGGGTAAACAAAAGCACACAAAACACACCACAATGAAACAATGAGCCACTGCACATTAAATTCACTTCAAGGAGAACCAGTGCCTACCGTCCAACAGATGTCCCATTATGTTTTAAATTCCTCTTTCATCACGCCCTTAGATGCTCAAACATATGAAAAAATATGACAAAAGCCAAGGACAACCTGTACCCAAACTCATAAATGCCTCATTCACTAGAAGTAGTAGATAATGTATTTGATCCCTGATATTACATGAAATAATCATATTGTATGTGGATGGACAATATACAGGAAGTTTAGGGAAAGAAGCTGCACTGGTGAAAGGAGCTGCTCTGATAGAGGTGACACATTCTTTGTTCCTCAACCAGGGTAATCATGTGAATACCTTTAGGATTATGTTCCTTCCATGTTATTTAAACAAATTAGACCTGAATGATGCAGCCAATAAATAGCTATTGAACTAAAAAGACTTAATACTTTACATTTGGATGAAGGTAAATATATTAATTTTATCATTGTGTGAAATTTGAGGAAACTGGGACCTTGTCAGTATGCTTAGTAAAGCTGATTAGTACTGCCGCTATTTAATTAAGCATTTTGTAATGATTTATTAAGTCAAACATCTTCCGCATTTTCACATTAAATCCATATTAAAAATATGCAGGTGAAATGACTTGTGAGTCATGAATCAGTAATGATCTTAATGAATTATTTCACATTTACAGCATTTATCAGAATCACTAATGAATCAATACACAAAATGAGGGCTCGACGTCCACAGGTAGGGGTTGTGTTTACAGCCCAACACCATGCATCACGTTTGACATTTGCCGAAGAACACCAAGTTTGGCAAACTCACTACTGGCGCCCTGTGCTCTTCACAGATGAAAGCAGGTCACATTGAGAACATGGTTTGGCAGTGGGTCAGTAATGGTGTGGGGTGGCATTTCTTTGGGTGCCAAACAGCCCTCCATGTGCTTGCAAGTAGTAGCCTGACTGCCATAAGGTACCCAGATGAAATCCTCAGACCCCTGGTGAGACCATATGCTGGTGTGGTTGGTCCTGGGTTCCTCCTAATACAAAACAATACTAGACCTCATGTGGCTGGAGAGTGTCAGCGGTCCCTGTAAGATGAAGGCATTGATGCTATGGACTGGCCCGCCTGTTCCTCAGATCAACTGAGCAAATCTGGGACATGATGTCTTGCTCATCCACCAATGCCACATTGCACCACAGACTGTCCAGGAGTTGGTGGATGCTTTAGTCCAGGTCTGGGAGGCACGTGGAGGACACACTCTACTGAGCCATTTTTTACTTGTTTTAAAGACATTATCTGGATGTGTGTTTTTCCACCTCCATGGGTTGATAAATTTGGTTTCAATCAATAATTTTTGTGATTTTGTTGTCAGTACATTCAACTATGTAAAAGTATTTAATAAGAATATTTAATTTATTCAGATTCAAGATGTATTATTTTTGTGTTCCCTTTATTTTTTGAGCAGTGTATATAAGAACAATGTGCCAGTTTGTTCAGGATGTGAAATGACAAATGATACAAACAAAATATTCTAACTGGATCAATCTGGACTGACTTTTGACTTCAGTTCACGTCTTAGTTAATATGGAACAAGGGGAAATGTCAAAACCTGCCTGGAGACATCATTGCAAGGGAACAAAAAGAGGATCTAAACACAAAGAAGACTCTCAGAAGCAGAAGAAAAGTTTCTTCATAAAGGAAAAAGAAATGAGGGGTTGAATTGAATTGGCTATGATTTCATTACTATGCCTCAACAATCATCTGCGATGCTCTAAAGAGACATCACCCTGAGCTCTATGAACCATCATCTGACCTTTTCATGAAAATGTGGAAAATCTGGAACCATCTTAAAACAGGTCAGAAGTACCATTTGACCACATTATGAGTTCAGTATCGTGTTATTTTTGAAAAAAGACATGATGGAGCAGAGGACCATCTAGGGACATTGGAGCAGTGACCACTTAAGTGTGTGGACCCTGGAACTTCAGATGTTGCAAAACAAAATCCAAATCAGGACTTTTGCAGTCATGACCTCTGTTAACTAAGCAAACCAGACTTGATGTCAGGGTGGTAGTAGCCTAGTGGGTAACCAGAAGACCCAGGTTCAAATCCCAACTACTACCATTGTGTCCCTGAGCAAGACACTTAACCCTAAATTGCTCCAGGGGGACTGTCCCTGTAACTACTGATTGTAAGTCACTCTGGATAAGGGCGCTAATAAATGCTGTAAATTATGTGAAATATCAGAAATACGGTAAAGCTAAAATTAAACTTATATACTGGTTGTGATGCCATGTTTACTTACTGGTGTATTTTTTAAACAGAACAGTGCCACTTGGTGGTGTTTAATGATAGAAGGTCATTGAATGTAAACTCAAAAGGACAGAAAACATCAGACAAATGCAGACAGCTTGACATGACATGAGTTTTCAGCTCCTACATGTGATTCTTTTGGCTCAGGGTAAAATTGAACATGGTGCAAATACACAAGCAAAATGACATTAAACAGAAAAACAATGGCCAAAATCAAAATCATACAGAATTATAATTTACAACATTAGCAGAAATATCTAGGGTGACTGATGAAAAATATGCCAAGATCAAAATATGTTGGTTAAGATGGTTGTTTCTTGGCAAGAGAGAAAGATGCTATTGTCTGTCTACCACGAAGCACCGTAAAATATTATGAGATAATTATCCACAGGATATGATGGTGAAACGTTTGGGGACACAGAACACATTGTGCAGGATGACACCCAGGAGGAAGAATAGGAGAAAGGCAACAAGCATCATAGTACAAACATTTGTCCAGAGTGACCGTTTAGGTGCCCGACCATCTTCTTTCATCTGTCCTCTACGTTCCTCAGAGCCCAGCATCCCCCAATGAGAAACTGTCACCGTAGTGACATCTTTCAGCTGTCCATCTGCTCTCAGCGTGGACATGAACTCTCCCCACAACAATGGAACCTCATTGTCCAGTGACAAGTGGTCATCGTGACTGGGTAAGTGTGCAACGGTGTGTGTAAAATCTGCAGGAGAATTTCTGTTGCCCTGAAGGGTGATGGTCCGTGGGTCATCTGAGAGCTGGGACTCTGAGAGGCCACTGGCTAGGTCTGTAACACACCGACACCATGGGCATCTGATCTTATTCTGGCCCTTTCTTATCTGAGTCAAACATGCTGAACAACAGACATGCTGGCAGCCCAGGGGCTTTAGCGCCCTCTGATGGCTGTAGCGGTTACAGCAGATCTGACACTCCCACTGTGAGTCCTCCCACACGCTCCCCATACTGCAGGGAGAAAAACACTCAGCTCTCAAGGGCTAGAACAAGACTGCGAGGAAAATCTCTCTCATATTTCACTTTGGGGTGATGATCCTCATGCTTGTGATCCAGTGCTTGATAAGAGTGACTTTGTGACTGGAGATGTTTCTCAAAACATCCAAACTGGCTCAATCTGGATTGAATAACTTCTTCAGTCCATGTCTTGATTCATCTGTGGAATGAGGGGAAATGTCAGCACCTGACTGCAGATGTCACTGCACAACAATTAGAAGAGAATGCAGATACAGGAAGGAATTTTTCCAGTTTCTTCATAAATTAACATGAATGGGGGGTTAACAGAGAACAAACAGAGCCAGTAACCATAACTGATGTACACATTGCCCCAGGTCATTCGTTCAGTTTGCTGATGCAAGAGAGATGCCCCGGGTGCAACACCAAAGTAAGAATGGGGTTAAGACTTATTCATGATTTATGGCTGAGTTTGAGAAGTAAGCTGCTGACTAAACCTTGATCTCACCCCTTTTCTTGGGCGGCCTTTTCACTGGTGTCTCATGGCCTTCGGCTCTATGGACTCATGTCTGAACTTTTAATGAAAATTAGGAGAATCAAGAACCCAGGTAAAATACTGTAGCTCCCACTCATTTTGATTCAAATATTATTCAAACTGCACTCACTCAAACTCTATGTCTGAGCCATTTATGGGGTGAATGTTCCATCGTTTTATTATAAGAGGCTCATGCTACAATGAGACGGATCAACAGGAGTAGTGAGTACATTGGAATTTCAGACGTCGCCAACAAAAGCCAAATCAATGCTTTGGCTGTCATCACCTCTGTGTTAGCCTGAGTTAATAAGCAAACCTGTCTTGATATGAGCAGCAGAAATGCTGGCTACTAGATCTCTATCTGCCCATTTCAGAACTCTGGAATCTGTTCATTAAGTAAGTCTTTCAGCCTGATTCCAAAGTCTTTTTGCTTATTTGGTAATCATTTCTTGACAGAAAACAATTTAAAACAATATAAAGTTCAACTGCCATCTGTAATTTGTACCCTTGTTTTCTGTCAAGTGTGTATATATATATACACACACACTATATAATATATATACACACACACACACACACTGTTGTATATAAATAGGGCCCTTTTGATAACATTTTAAATTGTTTTGTGATAGACAGCAGAGCACAGCACACAGTGCACACAACAAAATGTGTCGTCTGCATTTAACCCATCACCCTTAGTGAGCAGTGGCCACCACTGCCCCTGTATGCTGGAATAAGGATTCTACTTGGTCTGGAAATCAATGGCAGTTAAATTCATGCAAGCCTAATTTAAAACATGTCATCTGTATTAACAGTCTTTTCCTTCCTGTGACAGACTACTTTAAACGTTAGAGGAGAGTGATTAGTGTCTGCCCCCCCTCCATTTAGCAGCCACACACTGGTTGACCTTTCTTCTGCCTGCGTACATGGTGCAGGTCTGACGACAGCCGGTGAGCCACACGGATTATAATCCCAGAAATAAAATCCTCCTTTTCCCTTTCCTACCGTAAAACGCAGACACCGACACGTACATTAAAATAACAATGTTGCGAACATAAACCGCGGACTGCCGCAGTAAACAAGTTTAAATTGCACGTGGAGCATCACGGGAAAAGTACCGCGCCGATATAAAACGTATTACAGCGGCTCACCCCTCGTTTGAGACACTGCTCTTCCATCTCCACCCCTTTCTTGCTGTCTTCACACTGCAGGTCAAGCTTTTGACAGCGACAACCTCACGTGCACGCCGTCTGCGTCTGCTGCTGCCTCGCGAGCTGCACGTACAGTTTCCGACCACGCCCCCTCCGAGCCTACCTAGATGACCTGTGTACGTGACGTAGCAATGCAGCGCAAGAGTCACAGTAATCGCTCTAGAAGATAAACACCTACCGGGTGTATATATGTTTGTGTTTAAAGACACTCTTTAAACACATTTCCACCACGTACAAATCTTTTAAAGAAAACGAAACTGCCGCCCTAAATGTAATTTGCGCTCCACTTAGCTAAGGCTTGTGGCCTTTATTTTCCTGATTTTGCAGTGTACGTATGGGATGCGGACAGGAGAAGCCAGAGACATGTTGTGTTTGCAATGCAAGTGTCCGCATTAGAAGGAGAGCTCAGTGCAGGCCCATCAGCTTGGTCTCCTCCTTGGTATTCCAGCATGCAGTGCCTGTCAGTCAAATGTGGCACATGGTCACGAAGCAGAAAGAGCTGGGCTCTGTATATGTACAGGCAACTTATATGAAAATGTTTGTAGTTATACTGAAGTTGCGAGGCTAACTATGTTCAATCAAATGAAATTGTGTATACCTGTCCGAATCATTATTATTTAGTATCTTATGGGCAACATGTCAGTCAGTAACAGTGCATGTCTCAGGGGTAAGAGCCGGTTTTAAAATTAGTCATGGCTCTGAAACCCCTGCCGCAGCTCAGACAGGTGATGTTCTTTGCCTTGTGCTTATTAGCAGAAGCAAAAATAAGCATGAGGAAGGGGAAGTCAAATTATAAAAACCACAGAGAAGGGATCATGTACAATGCAAAGTTTTAATGACAACACCACTGTGCAGGTAAGAGGTTTTAGTTATAAATTGTTACATCACAATGTTTTAAAAGTCTGCACAATCATAAAAACAAGACATGTGGACGTAACTTGGCCAGAGAAAGTCCTACATGTTCCTTTGGTTTCAGCTTCTTTTCGCTGCATGTCCAGTGCCCAACACTTAGACATGCCCTGGGATCTGCTACAGTCAGCAATGCACTTTGACAATGCTAAAGACCAGAGCCCATCCTGGCCTGGGGTTTGACCTACACCTCCCAGATCAAGCCAGATGCCAGCACAAGCTCTGCAGGCATTCCTCAAAACGCCACCAAGTGATAGCAGTCCCAGGTCCTGGTTAAGATGGATGCACAGCATCCAAATAATTATTTTTAAGCACTGGAAATGCAGACATGTGTGACAAACTGTGCAGTCACCACCCAAGTTACAACTGAATATGAGTGTTCATTAATTATGTGCTTTGTGTGCATTCCTTAGTGCTGAGTGCTTTATCGATCATTTTAAGTAATGCAATTAAGCATTAGGGCAGTGCAAATTAGTATACATTAGTATCTTGTGCCTCTCTTCTTTGTGGATCCTGACAAAACAAAGCCAAAATGTTTACATGTTCCATTAAATAGGATATTTAAAAAAAAAAAAAAAAAAAAAAAAAAAAAAAAAAAAAACACCATGCATTACCTCGTCCCCTCTGGAAGTGGAAGAAGTCGGCTTCTTCATAGTCATCATACTCTTTCCTTCTAGGCTTCTGCTGCAAAAACTTCTTGCAGGATGCCCTTCTGTGCATGGGTCTCCCTACGTCAGATTAGAGGAAGCAGAAATAGGCAGCAATTCAGCACAATTCCCAGAAACCGTCATTTGGATAACATGCAGGCGAAACTACCTTGTTCTTGGTTGCCATTAACAGGCTTCCGTGGCTTTGGTCTGTGTTTTCCCTCACAGCCTCCCCAGCTCTCCAGGTTTGATGCCACAGTTCTCTCACTCCACTGCTTTTCTAAGTGTACCACAGAAAGAATCATGGCAATTACTTTCATTAACAAAGTCTATATTAAAATGCACTTACCAGAATGAGGTTTGGATGGGGCATTCCTTTGACTTCTGCCCTTGTTCTTGTCTCCTCTGGCCATTGCTTTGTGTCCACAGCACTCTGGTCCTTGTTCCTGCTCAACCAAGTCCACGATCCCAAACTGGTCTTTACAGTAATCTCTTTTAAGGCCATATTTTAACGATCGATCAAACGACACCAACGTACGAATCTTACTTGAAGCACCCAATTCAGCGCCATACTCTTCATTAAAATGCTCAGTGTTTTCCAGTTCTTCTGCCACTGGATGTGAACGTGAAAACTCCCTGCATGCTCGCTCTTCACTCTGATCAACCAGACTCATCCCACAAGACACACAGTTCTGACAAACTGCACAGATCTCTTTCCCAACATGGCCATTTGGTTCCTCTTTACGGCCAGGAAAGCACAAATTACTCGTTTCTTGAGCCATGCTCCGCCCTCCCACATATATGTGTCCAGACATGTGGTCAAGGTCCTCGACATCAGTTGAGAAAACCTCTTCTCTGGAGGAGAGCTCATCTATGGACAGGCTGAGAACACTTTGTCGCTCTAGCTCCACTTGAGGATAGTAACTATAGAAGGGACTCCCAAAAGAGGACAGACGAGGAACCAGGTTTGACATGGTGTCTGAATACCACAGTAATTCAGTCTCTTTCTCTAGGAGGCCAGTTGTTGCTTTATTACATGGGAGGCGAAGGATGCGATAGGGTAGGTCTTCCACATCTGCGGTCACTTCAGTCAGAGATGAATTCCCCAATTCATTCCCCAGTGTTCCACCTGGACCATCAAATGAACTGCAGGTTGCTTGTGTGTCACGAGTGTGGGTCACAACGTCAGATTCATAGACTCCAGAGTCTGGGTCAGGAGGCTTTCCAGTTTTATCAGCACAGTGACTGCCTACATTATCTACAGCAGGTTTCAGGTCCTTGGCTCCAACCAAGCACACTTTTTCTGACACAGCTTTCTTCTCAGTTAAGCAGTCATCACGGAAAGAAGACCAGTCAAAGCGACCTTGAGCAGACATTATAGGGGGTACTGCTGGTGAAGACTCTGTGAAGGTTGACTGCAGGTTTGCAGGAGCATCAAGAGTCTCATTAGCAAAGTGGAGGGTCCGAGGAAGAGACAACTCCCCAAGACTGTTCAATGTACCAAGCTTCTCTTCCTCCATAGAGCATCCAGTTTGTGTTGGAGGCGACCGTTCACAGCTCAGCCCAGTCAGTTCCTCTGGCTTTTCAGAGGTCTTCAGATTGTCTAAACGGTCAGTGAGCATGCCGATCATATCGCTTGGATCTGTCTGAGCCTCAGAACAGGACGTTTCCCGCCGCACGCTGCACTGCTCCAGTTGGCTGCGGAAACAAATGTCAGAGACTGCAGTAGTTGGGAAGTGAGGCGTACCGATTCTTCTGTAATCGATCGGCTGTATGGGCGCATGTGGGACCACATAACCAGGGAGCTGCATATATTGATATGCAGTCATAAATGGACGTCCAAAGGGCAAAGCTGTTCCAAATAACAATACGTTAAAAACATAAAAAAAAATCACAGCCACCATAAGAACATGCCGAGTTTTAAGAAGCTATAAGTTACCTGACCCTGGAAAACCACAGTGGCCATATGGAGACATGTTCCACTGATACATGTAATAAGGTTGACTAGGTGGCTGAACGTAGAAAAAAGGTCTTGTGTGATTGACTGCATGTTGGTGAGGTTGCCCAACTCCCAGAGAGTGTGAAGGACTGCTAATGTCTGAACAAAAGGAGTCACAAATTAATACTACACACAGTAAAAGTTAATACATTACAAACATGAGAGACATTACCTTCCATTTTCTGTAAAAACAGACAGACGTTACACAGGATACTATACACCGCAATTCTGTGTTTTGGAGGGGAAAGCGTTCGATTGTTATAAATTCACACAGGCTTTACAACGCAGTTGTTCAGCGCAGAAACCGAGCCAGCTCACCGTTACCGTGAACGTGATTAGATAACCGTGGACGTGGGGGGGGAAACGTGCACTAAACGAGAGCAACACAAAGCTCTGACGCGTCCGTGTCGTCGGCCTCCATTTATGGTCGCGATGCACGTCAACAGTAATCAGCTGAAGGCGTCCACGTGTGTTGGGTTCGGGTTCGCGTACGAGTTTAATTTTGCCTTCCACGCTGCGTCCGACTGTGACCGAACCCCGTTCATTAGACTATGTGTATAGTTCAATTAAGCTGTGTATTGAACACGTTAATGTGCAATAGTGAGTTTTAAATGTTGTGGGTATACAAACAAACAGTTGCGTACTGATACAATGCGATATTAATGCTCATGTTCATGAAAATTGAAAAAAAAAATGCGATCGATTTGACTTAAACGTATAAATTATATTTATCTGGCCAGATAAAAAATAAATAAATAATTGGTTTTAGCAAACACATACCTAATTAATTATATGTATAGGTGATGTTCAATGAATCAGTCGTACAAACTGGTGTGATATTTTATTTTAAAGCTAAATCTGTTTTGGGCATCTTGAAGTGTAGTCGTCAAAATAATAAGTCCAGAAGTATACCATTGCGTTTGGAGGAAATTGTGTTTGTTTAACTCTCAAGTAATGAGTTTGTTCCTGGAGTGACGCACGCTTGGCGAACTGCGTTAAAACGGTCAAATCTGCCCCGGAACCACGTGATCCCCGCGTCATGCCACCGATGCGGCACTTCCGCTCGTGTCCGCGGGCGCCCCCACGCACCCCGTGGTTTCGCGTGGACCCTGAACTGTTTGTTGACAAGCTGTTCGTCTCGCCATACGTGCAAACAACGTGATTCTGGTGAGATTCAGAACGCTGTCAAGACGACGGTGGGCTTGTCGCGACTTACCGGCAATGTTGTGGTGTAGCTAAAACAGCGTCGCTAGCTTTAGCTGGCTGCTAACTCGGGTTTTGACAGCACCTTGGCCACATCAGTGTACCCATTCATTCCGACCACAACGACAAGAAATATCAAGGTAGGCAATTGCGCTGCATATCATTTGTTAGATGATCTAAATCTCAGATTTAATGGGTTTTGGTACCATTCCAAAACCCATTAAACCCATTTGGCTCATTTACCTTGATCTCCAGTTTCTGGTGAACCTATGGTGTCAGAATGTGCTCTTCTGTTATTTCTCTCCGAAGGCCATGGCAACCCTCATGGCCCAGTTGGAAGAGGTGCGAAGTCGAGCAGAAATGAGTCTGTCTTCCTCCAGCTCAGCACAGGAGGTCAGGACTGGGGTGACCGCTATGGCCAACCTGGCATTGCCACTTTCTTCCAAATACTGTCACATTGCTGCTGAAAACATGGTGAAGGAAAACAGCACTGGCAACAACCGGAAAGAGGTACAGTCAGGAGTATATGTAATCTCCTGTTCTGTTGTCTGCCCTTCCTCCCCCTTGTCCCCTGCCAGCCTGTCCTATTATTTTTAATTTTTGACTTGGTAGACCATAGGTTCTATGCAGAGACTGTCCACAGCTCTTAACATCCTTGAGAAGTATGGCTCAAACCTCACCAATTCCAACCGACCCAAATATTGGCGAACTGTGAAGCACAACAACCCTGTTTTCAGAGCCACTGTGGATTCTATCCAGGTAGTGGTTCAACGAAGATCCTCCTGCATCTTAGGTTATAAATGTGAGCTTTGTTCTGTGGAGAAAGTGTAATTATGAGTAATTATGCTTTTTTCAGGGTGGCAGGGCAGTGCTGTGTCTCTATGGTTACACCAATCAGCAGGCAGATGGCCTCAGCTTCCCTGAAGAGGTCCAGGAGCCGGATGTTGAGAAGGTGGCCTCAATAACACTAGAGGTTATGAGTCTGCGGATGGAGCTGGACATGCTCATTCAAGTACATAGCCACCCAATTTCTTTTGAAACTGTATAGCATGAAATTATTGTATCACAGCATTTTATTAAATTGAATTGGTCTTACCCTTTGCTTGCTTTATGACATTCAGTACATGTGACATTCAGAAATATGCTTTTAGTCTGTAATTTCTTATACCAATGCATTATTGCTGAAAATGTGACATGGGTTGTCCTGCAGGGAGATAATTGTTCTTTTTTTCCACAGGGAAGTCATCCCCACCCTGAGTTTTTTGAGCGACTTATATCATCATTAAGTCCGCAGGTAGTATTTTCTGCTTATTGCATGTACTTTATCTGGCTTTCTTGACAGAAAAGAAAGACATTCTGTTTTTTCCCCCCCACAGGAGGAGGAATCAAATGCTGTGCCTTTTACCACTTCCGAGAGAGCCTGGGAGAAGGAGCCCCAGTCTCTTTCAAATCCTAAATCACTCTCCACTACCTTGGCCTCCAACAAACCTGCCGGTAAGGAGTGAGTTTTCAGAACAGGTAGTGTGTTGTGTTGTGCTGTATGTCAGTTCCTTTTTGTTTTATCTTGGCTCAGTCTTGGCTTCCTACTTTGTCCCTATTTTCAGAGTTCTCGCAGTAACCACTTTGTCTGCTTCCTTTTTTCTGCTTCCTCTCTCCTTTCTCTGTCCTGCCGTTTCTGGTGCAGGCTGTAGTCTCTGTGCTGCTACTGCCACACTCTTGTGTATTCCCTGTGGCTCTTTTCGCTTTTGTGATTCATGTGATGTAGCCTTCCATCGGCATCCAAGCAGAGCCACCCATAAACGGGATCCTTTGTCTGCTCAGAGGCTGGGTGAGCTCTCCAATGGCAACAATAGATCTACAGTGGCAACGCTCAACACTGTGTGCTCCATGAACTTTACTATATACAGACCTCCAGTAAATTTTGCAGGATCATACAGAAGTCTGAATTTAAATGTCTTATTGATAAAACTTTTTGATTAACTTTTTTTTTTTCTCTATAGACAATTGCACCATCTGTGGCATATTCCCAGTTTCAGCCCAGTGTCCGGTTTGTGTTCAGAGATTATGCTCAGAATGTGACCGACTCTACCACTCGCATCCCGCACGCGCCAATCACAGTCGGATTTCGGTAGCCTCTACCATACCTGCAAAGTCAATAAGGTGAGACTGCACAATGCCACACACAATGTCACATAGTCTTACTCTCCAACTCCATTGTTGTCACAGCACAAATGTTATTGTGCTTTTTTCACATCAGAATTGCCTACCTTTATTTATTTATTTATTCACATTAACTGTTTTATTGTTTCTATTCCAAGACTATTTGCATACTTGTATAGTGAATCTTATATTATACAGTCGACATTGTGTCTGTGCTATTGTTTTTTTGCTGCTCTTATCTTGTACTGTCCACTTCCAGCCATGTAAATTTCCTACTTGTGGGACTAATAATGTGTCTTAACTTAACTATAAGCAAAGGACTACCACAACTAACTGATGAACACTTTTTAGATGTGATTTTAGTATTTTAGTATTTTGCTCAAAGAGAATTGTACCTAGTTTATATGGTTTCAACTGCACATGAAGAATTGCAACCATAATTTTTGATTCTTCTAAACACTGAAGCAAAATACCAAGTTATTAGGAATATCATTTTCATTTAAATGTTATGCCATTAATCCAGTGTTTATTTTCATTTTTCTAGTGCTTCTTTGTCATCTTGGCAGTGTGTCCACTGCACCACTGTGAACAGGATGCAGGATGTTCTGTGTGGAACCTGTGAACGTCCCCGTTTAGCATCTGCTGCACCTTCTTCAGCTACTCCTCACGAAGAGCCACCACAATCGTCAATCATCTCAGGTCAGTTTTACACATTAGTACCATGATTCCAGTCTGTTCCTGCCTCTGAATATTTGTTCTAGTAAAGGCTCTTCTTCCATTCCATGTTTTCAATCAGCTTCTGATCCCTTTATGAACACGATGTCTCAGCATTATTGTTTCATCATTATGTCAGAAGATAATGATCCTTAATGAGCCTTGGTCTAGACTCTTGGCTAGTTGAGGTTGTAGTTTTGGACACATAGGTTTCTCTTACTTCCACCTAAGCAGATGTGAATGAATGTATTTACAGAACTCTTGTTAGTCTAGGGAATGGTTTCTTCTTCCAGTCTAATCTAAGACTAAATTATCATGCTGACCAGACATATAGTTATTTGCAAGGAGAGCCTGCCACAGGCAGACTGCATGACTAAATACATTCTTCCCCTGGAATCTTGAACAGTTGTAGTATAGCAGTATGTTAATTTCCATGATTGTTTCTCCATGAAATATGCTGTCCTACCAGAATATAAATGGTTTTGGATGCCCTTTACCTTTAACTACAACATTAATTCACTATTACCTCGTTTATATACATTTACACTGCTCCAAAAAATAAAGGGAACACTTAAACACCATGTAACTCCAAGTCAATAACACCTCTGTGAAATCAAAACAATATAGGCAATAAGCAAGATGTCCCCAATAAAGGCGTGGTTCTGCAGTTGGTGACCACAGACCACTTCTCAGTTCCTATACTTTCTGGCTGATGTTTTGGTCACTTTTGAATGCTGGTGGTGCTTTCACTCTACTGAGTTAAAGCACTGAGTCTACAACCCACACAAGTGGCTCAGGTAGTGCAGCTCATCCAGGATGGCACATCAATGCGAGCTGTAGACAGGAGGTTTGCTGTGCCTGTTAGCATAGTGTCCATAGCATGGAGGTGCTACCAGGAGACAGGCCAGTGCATCAGGAGACGTGGAGGAGGCCGTAGGAGGGCAACAAGGACCTCTACCCCCTGCCTTTGTGCAAGGTGGAACAGGAGGAGCACTGCCAGAGCCCTGCAAAATGGCCTCAATCCACAAATGTGAATGTGACTGCTCAAATGGTCAGAAACAGACTCCTTGAGGGTGGTGTGGTGGCCTGACGTCCACAGGTGGCGGTTGTGCTTTCAGCCCAACACCGTACAGCATGTTTGGCATTTGCCAGAGAACACCAATTTTGCCAAAGTCACTACTGGCACCCTGTGCTCTTCACAGATGAAAGCAGGTTCACACTGAGCCCATGTGAAAGATGGGAGTCTGGAGACTCTGTTTGGCAGTGGTACAGTAATGGTGTGGGGTGGCATTTCTTTGGGGGGGCCGCACAGCCCTCCATGTGCCCGTCAGAGGTAGCCTGACTGCCACTGCCTCCATGCAGCCCGTTGTGGGGAGGCACTGAGGCTATGCGTAGGGGACATTCAACCATGTAAAAAAGTATTTCATAAGAATAGTTCATTCATTCAGATCTAGGATGTCTTATTTTTGTGTTGCCTTTATTTTTTTTAGCAGTGTATGTAGTTTGTTTTTAAAAAAGTAAATCCAATGTAAGCAAGTTCTGAAAAAATGCTGTCATGTCATTAGCCCAAGGTGGTCATGACTTTGTCTCTTGCAGAATGGCAGTGTAAGAGCTGCACAGTGGTGAATTCAGCCAGCAGTGTGCTGTGTGAGGTGTGTGAGCGTCCCCGTCTAGCCACACGCCCCCCGGTCACACCCTCGCGACCTGCCGCTCCCGTGCTGGGACAAAGAGACAGCCAGGTAAATGAAAGTTCTGCAACTGTTGAGATGGCTGGTGAACAGGTATGGAGATGTAATAGTTAATTGCCAGTCTGTTGTATGAAAACCATTGACACTATTTTTAGGAAGGCCAATAAGGATTAAAAACCTGCAAGATTTTTCCCCAGGCAGCCAGTGGCTGTTTTGTTGTCTGCCAGACACCCAAACTCATTAGACCCACACTGAGAGGTTGTAACTTCGAGGATTTTTCTGCATCCCCTAGCAGTACTCTAACCCTATGGCCAATAAATGTGCTGTCACCAGGAAGTGTTGTAAACAAGTGGTTTTTTTTTTTTGGTTTGTTTTCTTTTCTCTGAAGTCACTGAATGGTATAACATTGAGGTACAAATAAAATCATGTTCACTGTATGCTGACCTAAATAAAGTCTTGCCAATGTGCCATCTGCGTGACCACAGACTTCCTTTAGGAAATCTCACAGTGCCGTTAATTTCGTTCTCTCTCACCATGCTCTGTTGCAGTGGGTGTGTCAGTTTTGCACTTATGTCAACCACACTCCATCCTCTGTCTGTGAGATTTGTGACCTCACCAGAGCTGAGCCTGGCCCACCACCAACAAGCCTCAAAACGCCTTCACCCATCAAAGAGGTCTCAACACCTTTGTCTGACAAGCCAAAGGCCACACACACTGACGACCTGGATTTGAAGAGACAGAAGTTGATGAAGGAGGAGGGGCTTAAGTTGATCCAACTGATTCGGGTGGGTTTAATTTTGTTTGTGCATGGACTTGTTTCTGTTACAAAAACCCTAAAAATGTTGAGAAATTTTGCAAACATGCAAAATCTTTCATCAAGGAGTTCCAGCAATTATGATTAACCAGTTATTTGTTTTGTTTTTAGGATTCTTTGCTATACTTGGGATACTACACAATACATTTAATAGTGGTATATATTCAGAAAACAAAAATAACATTCTGTATTCTGTCCATGTAACATTTTGCAATTCTGTTGATATGTGCATTCAGTCCATCACAGGTTTTGTAAGGGTAACATTTGCAGTTTTTCATTTGCTTAAGAGTGCTTTTGATTACCTACATGTCATCAATACATGTCAATAAGTTGCTGTTATGTTACTATCTTAAAATACCATGTCTTTTTTCTTCCTTCACAGGAGGGAGAGAAGAATGGTGTGAGTCCTGAGGAGGTCTACGCAGGCATCCATGTCACAGGCAACAGGAATGCCCTACCTTGTGATTGGCTGAAGACTGAACTGCCTGCTCTTCTGGATGAGATCTGCTTGAGAGCTGCCTCTTCTCCACATGGGCCTAAGGTCCATTGCTTGGAAGGCAGCTTGGAATATGGAGGCCAGGAGGCACAAAAGAGTGGGGGGGTGCATCTGTCTAGGGCTGAGGCCAAACAGGCCTGGCTCACAGCAGGGGGCAACAGTGAGAAGGCAGTGATACAGGCGCTTAGAGACAGACAGGCAAAGGTGAGGTTTGAGACTACTGGCGAGATTTTTTTCTTCCTTGTGCAAGAGAGCTTATATGCACACAGCTATGTCCCACAATTAACCCTATTAAATTTTATATATATATATATATATAATGTATGTATGTATGTATGTATGTATGTATGTATATGTATATATATTTATTTTAATATAATATCTGTCTTGATTTCGGGCTTTAGCATGTATAAGTGCATGCAATATACATTTTTTTTGAGCATCTGCTCTCCATGTAATAGGTGAAGGAGTTGAGTGTCCTCGGTTTCACTGATTCAGCCCGTTGTGGGGAGGCACTGAGGCAGGGCGGAGGGGAAGTGAGGGGAGCCCTTGCCCTCCTGCAGCGTCCCCTTTTGGAACCTTTCCACCAGCGTATGTGGAGTGACCAACCTGAGCCCCCAATCGACATCCACCATCCTGACAAACAGGTAAATGAAGCAGACCACAAAGAGCAGCATTAGGTTCTACCTTGTATAAAGCATTAGAATGAACATTGATTTTGTTAAGTGTTATGGTGATTAAAGCAGCGTAGCAATGTTGCAAAATGGTATGCTTTCTTCAAAAATAAGAAATAGTTTTTAGCCTTAATTTATTAGTATTAACAAATCGAATAGCTATTTGTGCACTACGACTTAATGTCTTTTTTTTTTTTTTTTTTTTTTAATAAGTGAATGTTTCAGGAAGGAAATCCACTTTAATGGATCTATTAAAGTCTCTTTTGATAAATGAGTAGATAAATTTATCACTGTCTATTAAAGAGTATTTAACCATTTTCTGATAAACGTGTAAATCACTATACAAAGACGACTGGCGTCAACTCATTAAGATTCTGATATCCACTGTAGACATTGAAAAAGTCCCTAGGTCTGTCCTTTAATAAACCATGGCAGTTTGCCTGCCTCCTGTTGACCCAATTTGCTTCTCTAGTGGGTAATTGTTCCGTAGAGCAGAGTAGTAATTATCTATAATGATTCCCTCCCCACATAAACACAATGAACAGTAATAACAGCAATTTTCTGGCCTCATAAATTAAGCTCTTCTGTGTTATGTGAATTTTATTTCTTATCATTTTATCTGTTTCTCCTTGGTCTCCCTTTCTCTCCAGCGACTTTGTCGCAGGCTACTGGCAGTGTATGACTTGCCCAGCTGGGGCCGCAGTGAGCTGGCCCTATCCCTTCTACAGGACCCCACTGCCCCCTACACCCTGGAGGACGTGGTGCAGGCTGTCCGCGAGTCACATGACCGTGACTTCATCCGCCGTGTGCTCGCCAAAGAGTGCCCCATCTGCCTGTCCGTCTTTCCCCACAGCAAGGTATTCATCCGAAGGAGAGTGAGGGATGCTTGGAACTTGTGTGTAATGTGCTGCAGCACTCACTTTTTTTACAGTCTTTATACTGTGCATCAAAAACCTGAGCTAATCTCAAGAGTTTTGTACATCTTACAATCTACTTTTTTTATTTTCTTCAACCTCTGTCAATCAGATGCAGTCTCTGACCTCCTGCCAGTGTTCGGTGTGCTGTGACTGTTTCCAGCAGCATTTTACCATTGCTATAAGAGACAAGCACATCAGAGACATGGTGTGCCCTGTGTGCTGGGAGCCTGACATCAACGACCCTGAACACCTCAACAGCTACTTCTCCACTCTGGACATCCAGGTGTGTGTGTCTATGTTGTGTTGAGAGTGTGTAATTGAGGCCATATATGCATGCTGAGGCATGTGTCTGTCTGTCGGATAAGCAGGCCACTCTATGGGGAACCGTTACCAGTGTATAGCCAGCTGACTATTAATAAACACTCACTCAGTCACTTTCAGTTACGACTTAATCCACATCTGGGTCACTGGTGCCGGAGCCTTTCATGGCTGCCCACTGCTCACATTTAGGTTTCATTATATGTTTTTATAAAAGTGTGCGCATTATAAATATTAAGAGCTGAATTAACACATTTTTAGCTAAAGGAAGAGCAAAAGGAATGTAAAAGTTTCATGCTGGCAAACCCCACAGGGCAGACTGCGCAAGCTGGTATATATATACTCCCAAGATAAAATGTCCTTGTATTTTGCAATCATAAATCATACAGTGCACTCTGCCACAACTGCGTTCCTCCACAAAGCCAAGGAAGAACTTTTTTTTTCTAAACAAGAAATTTGCACATATTGAGTCTGCTCAACAAAATCTACAAATTATTTGCAAAAACAATGTTTCCTCTTTTCTCTTGGAACAGGTAGTGTTTGTCTCTGGGCATTTTTCATCTTGAAGACTTTTTCAGGTCACATCAGGCAACCTCTTCAAAGTAACATGGCCAAGAGTAGCAGCCTTAGTGGGTGCCAACGATGCCTAATCAACTTTGCCCTTGAACTTCTTTCTTGTGTCAGCTGTGCTACTTCAGAAATAACAAGAATTTGTGGGTAGGAATTTTGAGATCAGGTAGCATTTGCTCTAGGTGACGTTGGTAGTTGAAAAGTTTGAAGAAAATCATTTATCCCTCCATTATACAGGGTAGCCAGTGTAGTGGTGGTTGGCATAGCGGTGAGGAAACTGACATGTAATTGGAAGGTTGCTGGTTTGAATCCTGAACCGCCAGGGTGCCACCGAGCAAAGTACGTCCCCACACACTGCTCCCCGGGTGCCTGTCCACTTCTCACCAAGGGTGATTAGTTGAAAGCAGAGGACTCATTTCATTGTGTGCACCGTGTGCTGTGCTGCAGTGTTTCACACTGACAATCACTTCACTTTCACTTCAAATATACAGGCCTGAGACCTGGTGGATTTCAAGCACAATCACATGTTATGCACAGGATCAGAATTATTTAGGTTTCTTAAAAAGCATCATTGGTTTAAAATAATAATCTGCTCCTTATCTTATTTTCTCATATATTGTTACTCATATATGGTACAATACATACAGTATTTCATTTTAGTGCGTGCCTGTATGCATTGTGGAAAATGTGTGTGTATTTGGCAGAGTGCATCTGACTCAGTTTAGGAACATCTTCCCACTGGAATGTTTCTAATACTCTTGGTGTTAGTGGGGTCTCTCTCTTCATCCCAATCCTGACACAGCTGGTTTATTTCCAGTGCCAGCGGAATTCTGTAACCCATTCTGGCAGCCTCCTGACACGTCTCAAATAGAAAAGTTGATCAGGGACTGCATCACTGACTCTGAGATTACAAAGAAAAGAGTCTTGACAGATTCAGAAAATGGATTCAGTGTGTTTTTGCAGCTAAACTCAATTTATTAATTTCTATCGCAACGTGATTGATTCTCACAGGCTGAATTTGGTTAAGGACACATATTGTTTAACATTTTTATAATTTGCAAAACCAGTGTACTGTCTGCTTCTTTAATGATGAAATGGAGTACATCTTTAACTGTCATCACCCTGATCTCAGTGTACATGGGGAGACATGCTACATAGAGAAGCAAGCAAGAGAAACTTCAAAAGAACGTCTGAGGGGCTAAGAGAACAAACGTCAAATGGATTACCTTTTAACCACGAAAGGTAAAAGCTCTCTGTTTGTGTGTGTGTTTAGCTAAGGGATTGTCTGGAGCCAGAGGTCTACGAGCTCTTCCACAAGAAATTGACAGAGCAGGCCCTCATCAAAGATCCAAAGTTTCTGTGGTGCAGCCACGTAAGTGAAGAGGGAGCCATTTTAAAAATTGCACTGTATGCTAGGAAACGGTCTTGTTCTATAGCATGCCTAGTTGTCGCTATGTCTTCCTCCCCTTGTTTAAAACATTGTCTTCTGACTTACAGAATCTGTCTTTCTCTCTCTGCCACTCTATCAGTGTTCATATGGCTTCATCTATGATGGCGATCAGCTGAAGGTCACCTGCTTTCAGTGCAGGAACAGTTTCTGTGCCTTGTGTAAGAAGCCTGTAAGTTGAACTTTATTTACTCATTTAAAAGACACATGCAGTGAAGGGTGAGAGTAGCGTAGAGAGTCTGAACCGGTATCTGTTGATTGTTAGTCTTGCTGGATAAGGTGACTTGAGGGCATCACTTCAGATTTCACTCTTAGCCTAGTATTCCTGGCTCAGGACTCATTTTAAACAGTTCTCGGACAATGATCTCCATATTTGTCACTGTCAGGTTTCTATGCTGTGGACTGCCTGCATGGCAGGAGGAAATGAAGTCCTCTGTTTCAGTTGACTTTTCTCCCTCTCTGTAGTGGGAGTCCCAGCATGCAGGTCTCTCGTGTGAGCAGTTTCAGTTGTGGAAGAGGGAGAATGACCCAGAATACCAGAAACAAGGACTGGCAGGGTACCTGCGTGACAATGGCATCAGTGAGTCACACACAAATAAAGGCACACGTGCATATGTACATGTGCAGTATCTGGCACAATTCTGTGGATTTCAGAGCATAATTTAGACATGAATCAATCTGTTTATTTCGGTGTATATGTATATTATTATGTCCTGTGGCATATTTGGTAGCTCAGGTCTATTAAAAAAACGCAAGAAAATAGTTCAATAGCCTGTAATCATTACACTTGCTCATATAGTCATTCCGAGCAGAAAATCAATGGCAGTAACCCTCCTTTTAGCCCCTCTCCCTCTCTCTTCATTATCTGTTCCTCTCCCGCTCTGTGTTCAGCCTGTCCCAACTGCAGGTTCCAATATGCTCTGGCCAGGGGTGGCTGCATGCACTTCTGCTGCTCCCAGTGTCGATATCAGTTCTGCAGTGGCTGCAACAACCCCTTCCACACGGTCTGTCTGCAGCACTTCTCTTTTCATCCTGAATGTGTGTGTTCTTTATTGATTATACTTGATTGTGTAATAATATCGTGTGATGATCTTTTGTTTAATGCTGCAGTGGGTTTGGGGAGCGTTGTTTATCTTACAAAAACTGTTTCAGTCATTCAGGTTTTTGGTTCCTTTCCAAATTCCAAATATTCATCTTTTTCCAACCACTCTGTCTTGTTCCCCTGTCTTGGCACCACCCCCACCTCTCTCTCTCTCTCTCTCTCTCTCTCTCTCTCTCTCTCACAGACATGCTCAGTGATCCAGTGTAGTGTGACAGGTCTGCATGCCCATCACCCCAGAGACTGCCTATTCTATCTCAGAGACTGGGAACCTGCCAGACTACAAGCCCTACTGCAGGTATACACACACACACACACACACACACACACACACACACACACACAAACTAAAATAATACTCATTGTGCATTGTGTTTACATGCACACAATTACAGTAATGTTCATTCAGATATAAATCCTATATATATACACACACACGTGCGCACGCACATCACATCCTTGAGTGCAGTATCCCTCAGGACATCAGCTTTTCGGTAGCTGTGTAGAAGTCACACAGCCTCATGTGGGATTTTGCTTTAGTAAATCATTTGGCTTTAGTAACCCTAATCCCTGACCCTGGAAGCAGTTAAGGAACTGAATTTCTAACTGGAAGGCTGCGGGTTCAAATCCCAAACCACCAAGGCGCCACTGAGGTTCCCTTTAGCAAGGTTTCCCCACACACTGTTTCCTGGTGCCTTTCATGGCTGCCCTCTGCTCCCTAAGGACGATGGTTTAAATGCAGAAGACACATTTCGGGGTTTTGTACTGTATGCAGTGCATCTCAATGATCGTAATAATCACACAAATATTCTGTATGATTTTGATGGACAAAGCACCTTTAATCTGCACTATTAGACTATATGGGTGAATATTAACCTGTCCTTTTAACTGTCCTTTGCAGAAAGAAGGTGTGCCATTCAACACTGAGCCCCCTCATGGGACACAGGCCGGTAAGATATGACTGTTTCACTGTTCTCGTATTTTTTTTCTAGCTTCAGCAATTCACATATCATCTATTTACATAATTGAAGTCTAAAAAAAGTCATGTAATGTTGTTTTTCCTATTACCAACCAAAAAATAGACTCATTTTGCCTGAATTTGCTCCAGCAAGCACATACACCTACATCTCCTCAAGCGCATTTCACACTTTCTCCCACATCCTGCTATGACTTTCTTTCTTTCTTGCATGAATGTTAAAGGATTTTTTTTGCTCATGACACATACACTTGTATATTCTCAGACACATGTACATTCTGTTTGTGCTGCGTGTCAGGGCTCTGTGGTGTGATCGAACAGAAGGATGAGGGCACCCATCAGACAGACTCAGCCTGTGGAGCACAAACTCGGCCAGGCCAGGCTGGCCTCTGCGAGTGAGTGACATTCTCTATGTCTCCCTCGCTGACACATGTACAGTAATAAAAGTATTCATGCCCTCTCATGTTTTACCCTTTTATTGCTTTTATAAATGAATCATGATCATAATTTGGCTTTTTTACAAAAAATTACAAAAACAGAGGTGGGTAGTGTCGAGTTACATTTACTTGAGAAACTTTTTGAAAAGAAATTTGCTTTTTTTTTTTTTTTTTTTTACTTTTTTTTGAGTACATTTGTGATTTAGAAACTCTACTTTTACATCTACATTTACGCCATTTATCAGATGCCCTTATCCAGAGCGACTTACAATCAGTAGTTACAGGGACAGTCCCCCTGGAGCAACTTAGGCAGTACACAATGGCAGTAAGTCGGATTTGAACCTGGGTCTTCTGGTTCATAGGCGAGTGTGTTACCCACTAGGCTACTACCACCCTACTACCACTTCACTACATTGGGCAAAACTTAATACTTTTTTTAACATCACAGACATGGAATGAAAAATGGCAGCTACAACTCTCTCCAGTGCTAAAATCAAAGGTTACAGGAAAAAATAGAGGATCCCAGTCTTTCATATAGACCCATTTAGTGTTTTGTTGCATTTTGTTAAATGGTGCCATAAGATAAGTAGACGTCTATACATTTTCTGTAGAGGAAGGAATTAGTGTTATCGTTTAGCTGTTTTATTTAGTAAATCAATGCTAACACATTGGCGCTTTTGAATTTGAACCGGCATCCTTCCAATTTCTGGTCAGCTTGG
This sequence comes from Denticeps clupeoides, assembly GCF_900700375.1. NCBI lineage: Eukaryota > Metazoa > Chordata > Actinopteri > Clupeiformes > Denticipitidae > Denticeps > Denticeps clupeoides. The sequence goes on from NC_041710.1 coordinate 17,736,158, forward strand.
CCACTACTGCCCAGCAGAGAAACCCCTTAGCAATTAACATTAATTACTACAAATTGCAATTTAAGAAGTTATCATCATTTTTTATTATTATTAGGAAATACCCAAATTACCACATTTATATATTTTCTGTCTGAATACATTGTTTCTGAAAAAATAAATGAGATATTAAAACCAAACAGTTACTCAGTACTTGAGTAGTCTTATCACAACATACTTTTGTACTCTTAATTGAGTAAAGTTTTCGGGTTACTACTTTTTACCAGACTTATTATTTTTGAGTAATGCTTGAGTAAAATTGTCGGCTACTCTATCCACCTCTGAATTACTGCTTCATTTACCATTCCAGTACTTCATATGTACATGTAGGTCAGGTTTAATTATTAATTTTATTTATTATAAAATACAAAAATCAACAATCACAGTGACTGCTGTGATCCTGTCCTCAGTGATCAGAAACTGACTGTTGAGAAATGAAGCTTGTGAATTGAGCAGGATTTGGTTAATGCATGTATCTGTACCACATACCACATTTCTTGTTGTAGGAAACACTACATTGAGTATCTGGTCAGTCTCATCAATGGACACTCCATTGACCCCTCCCCTCTCTTCAATGCCAATGAGCTGGTCCTGGCCTGTCGGAGATATCAAGTGGAGGAACCACGGAGTGAGGCAGATGATGACCGGACATACTACTCCAGACTACTAAAGGTAAATCAGCAGGGACATAATGACAGTCTATAAATGTTATTCTGATGATTTTGTCTTTTTTTTTTTTTTTTGTGTGTGTGTGTGTGTGTCTGCCACAGAAACTAATGGAACATGTGCCATTAGGTGATAAAGTTCCACGGAAGAAGTGATATATGTACCAGGAAGTTAAATTGTACTTTGAGATGTCTATACAAGATACTCTGTGTAGAAAGACATCTGACTTTTTGATAAAGTACTGCTTGTGTAAGTGTACTGTTACACTACAGCTGCTCAACAACACAATGCACCTACAAATTTAGCTCTTTTATATTTAGTCTTCAATCAACTGTCCAAAAGGAAAACAAACAAAGAGGGATTGAACCAGCTTGCTCTACATCTCTTCAACTGAGACAGGGGTTGACCATGCCAAACACTGTGTTGTGCATGCTGTGAGGTGGAAGCTTGTAAAATCTGACAAAGAGCATATGGGCTTGTTATTTATTTAGACCAGCAGTGCTTGTCAAACACACAGTTTGGGTAACTGTATTGTTCTGCAGTGCAGCATGAAATGCCATTGAAAAGTCTAGCTGGTTTTCCTTTTTGTTTTTTTTGGATACGCAGTGAAGCATATCTGACAGAATTAAGATCTCAGGCCAAGATTGGAGAACTTGGGTAGATGACCCTTTAAGGCGCATTCTGAATAATGCTGTTTGAGAGGGGCAGGCAGCCAGGGAGGCAGAAATGATTGTGTAAACTGTAAAATTCCCAGCTTCATTATCCCAGTTACATAAAACACATTGAAATCATGCTGCCTAATTGTGGTGTTTTATCACTGTATGATAAGTATTAAGGCTTTTAAAATAAACATTTTATTGTTGCACTGTCTGAAGTCTCTTTGCTCTGGTGGAAATTATTACATATAAAAGTTTACTGTTTACAGAGTTATTGAATTCATGGATAAGTTTTACATATATGATAATTATCAATAGGCAATAAGTAAAAAATAGTTGCATTCATTGCATTGTAGCAGCAACGGATTGAAACGTCAATGCCGTTTTTAGTAGGCTGTTATGCTCAGCAATGAGACTGATATGCCCTATAAAGTTTTATGGTGTAGGCTAATCTCTCACAAGAAGAACTAAACCAGATGCCTTTTTATAAAGATATATTTTGACAAATGCAAATGTCCAGAGGCAGGCAGGTTTTGCTGTTATTTCTGTGGCTCAAAAAGCAGGAGCTCTGTGGGGTTAGAATTTATGCTGTGGTTATTAGGTTTATTCTGTTTACCAAAATGCACTATTTACACTCTATATCACTTACAAACCAATTTCGTATTCTAGTGCGGCCTTGATTTACTCAGCATTGAAGCACAATATTGTATTACAGCTTGTAGACAAGAGGCTCATTGGTGTCCTATAAGGTGTAAAATGGAGTTATTATGTGGACAGTTTTATTTATTTCATTGCATTTTGGAGATTTGTTCTTTTAAATTAATGAAAAGGCGTTTGTTTATTCTAAGAAGGCTACAGATATGGGAGTAATGTAAAGTAAGACTGAGCTTTGAAAGCTCACTTAGTAGTACACTTAGTGTTTTGTAACACATAATATTGTTTTGCCTCTTTCATGAATGCATGTTAATGACTGAAATAACAAAGAAAGCAATCAAAATGTCACTTATGTCCCACGGGTTCTCACCCCTCACCCATTATGCTTATAAATCTATTTTGAAGCCATGCAGCCCAGACCTGCTGATTAGCATTCAGGTATTGGCCCAATAATTCCTTTTTTGCTGCAGGACTTGAATATCAGTTCTTACTATGTAGAATCGGAAGGTCAATTTCAGCCCTTCTGAAACATGAATTGTCATTGATCATTATTAGGTCTAGTTAAGAGTGGGAACCAAAGTTTAAAGCTATTTTCCATGAATTCACTCACATATGAGAAACACTGACTAGAATGATGCATGATGTGACATAAAGAATGAGGACACGGGACAGATGTGCATCATGAATGCAAGTGAAGCACCACAGCCATGGCATTGAGGACCTTGTCATGAAGGCACAACAGTGATCAGTCTTGTTTTGAAGAGTGCTCACATTTTTCTCCTCCACATTCAGCCAGCATCCAAGACCAAATACAGAAAAGAGAAGGATCAATAAAATCTTGGCTTATCTGAGAATGTGATTAGGAGCTGTGGTGTAAACAGCTATTTAAATGCTGAACTCCTTTTTTGCGCCCAGGCCTGACATGGTGGGTAATCCCATTAGACAGTTGGCTGAATTCAAGCCCAGGTTTTGACAGGTGCTGTCTTCAGTGCGCATTCAACGCCTCCAGGCAAAACTTTCTTCTTCTAAAGAAAAGACATGTCGCTTGCGTCTCTGCAGGGTCATTTACTTAATTACAGTCAGTGAGTCTGGAGACTCTGTAACAGCCCTCTGATTCTCTGGCTTCTCTCAGGAACAAGAAGCTCTGAGTGTTTCTGGCAAAATGATTCTGGGCCCTTTATCCAGTTAGCAGCGCTAATTTCCAGTTCGTTTTGCAGAGTAGGTCTTAGGGAAGGATGATCGGACAGATGGGGCTCGTGACCTGGGGAAATGATTTGCTGGATCTGCTCACACATTTACAAGCCCCACCCAGCCCCCTTCCTTGCCAGTAGGATTAATATCTTCTCAAGCAGATGAGTTCTGAGACTGGGAGATGTTGGCATGACTGTTCCTTTGAAGCCCAAAACCTAGTGATTAGTCGAATAACTACGCTGACTACTAACATGTTAGCACTGCAAATGTCACATGTACCCTACCTATGAGTTAATGAGAACGTTGCCAGGTTTGTAACACTTTAACCATCAGTCAATCTCCCCAAAATAAGGTTCGCTGACCGAATTTAAGCAGGCAACTTAACTTTGTGTTTATCCTGTGCCTCCTTTGATGGTGTGACAAGGCTGTCCTCTGTTCATGGGCTGAATACATCAAAGGGTGTTGTCCACACATGCCTAGATTTTGGAGATTCCTCCCTTGTGGGGCAGTGGTGGCCTAGTGGTTAAGGAAGCGGCCCCGTAATCAGAAGGTTGCTGGTTCGAATCCCGATCTGCCAAGTTACCACTGAGGTGCCACTGAGCAAAGCACCGTCCCCACACACTGCTCCCTGGGCGCCTGTCATGGCTGCCCACTGCTCACTCAGGGTGATGGGTTAAATGCAGAGGACAAATTTCACTGTGTGCACTGTGTGCTGTGTATCACGTGTGACAATCACCTAAAATTATACTGTCTGCCATATGCATCATGAGCTGTCCCAATCATATTTTGAACTATGGCATATATGTTGGTCTGAAAGGAATCCAATGGGTAGATTCTACGTGGGCAGGTAAAATAACTAATTTAAAAGTCTTTAAATCCCTGCCCACTTACATCTGATTACTTAATGCTACACCTCTGCAGACAATGTGTATACATATACAGCACAATTTTCCTTCTTTGCTTCATTTGGATGCTTGCATGCTGTATATCATAGCATAAAGATAAACTATGAAAGACCAGGCAGCACAGACAAATCAAATCAAGGTGCTTTGTCATAAAAGGAGGCAGAATGACAGCTAAATCCTGAAATGTCTGAATGTATTAACATGAATATTAAATATACTGTAGTGATCACCTAGCGGAATGAAGGAGGATGCAAGCATATGACCCACCAACAAAGGGTTTTAATACATTAATTAAGAGTAAAAAATGAATGACAGAAGAAGGACACGGCCCAGCAAGGAAAATTTTATACTAATAATCACAGATGAACATAATCAGCTGATCAGATAGCATAAGACAAGGCAACCATTAAACTCTTTTCAGGAGAACATGGGAACCGAGCACTAGCAAATGTCCAGAATCTGACATCTACACTTATTTTCAAATCTGCAGACACTTTATTCTGCAAATTATCCAGAAATGGCCCAATGATGCACTATTAAATAACTGCCACTGAATTCTTTAAAAGCTTGTACTTTAAACAGTCACACAGTAAGTGACTCACAATAAAATATATTTTCAATTGTAGGTTTATTTGAAACACGAGAGATAAAACAATAATAAAACAATACATTTCAAAATATTTATAAATTAATTTGCAATTTCATGAATGAAATAAGTGTTTGATCTCCTGTCTGATCCCCAAGATTTCTGGCTCCTTGGCTCCATGGTCAACAAAAACATTTACAATCATTTACAATCAAATCTTGAGTGAGAACCTCTTCCCTAAGACAGGGCAGTGAAATTGGCTTGGGGAAGATCTGCATAAAGGAGTGGGTCAAAATCATCCATGAGATATGTGCAAAGATTGTGCCAACCACAAGAAATGTCTAACCTCTGTGGTTGCCACCAAAGGTTTTGCCACCAAGTAGTAAAGCACGTTTTGCAAAAGATATCAAATGCTAACATTGAAATGAACCTAATATTGAAATTAAAGCCATTTCTTTGTTAGTGGGCAGCAGGGGATCAAATAATTATTTCCCCCACTGTACATATAAGCCATCATCTTAGGTTGGTATCACTTAGCGAGCTGCTTTTTAAAATGCTCTGCATCTCCTCTTTGACCTTCATTAACTTACATTTACATTTACATTTACGGCATTTGGCAGACGCCCTTATCCAGAGCGACTTACAACGTGCTTTCAAGTTACCATCGATGAAGAGATCAATTCCGGTTCACCAGGACCCCAACTATGAATACATCTATTTAATTCACTCTGTTGTAGATTCTGTACACAAAGTTCGACAACAAGAAAATTACAATTTAATCTAAATATTCTTTAAAGAGGAAGGTCTTGAGCTGTCGTTTGAAGGTGCTCAGTGACTGAGCTGTTCTGACCTCGAGGGGAAGTTCATTCCACCACCGAGGGGCCAAGACGGAGAAGAGTCTAGATGAATGTTTTCCTTTTACCTTCAGAGATGGAGGGACCAGGCGAGCAGTACTGGAGGCTCGGAGTAAACGAGGTGCAGTGCGGGGTGTAATAAGGGCTGTGAGGTAGGATGGTGCTGCTCCATGTTTGGCTTTGTAGGCCAGCATCAGTATTTTGAACCTGATGCGTGCAGCTACTGGGAGCCAGTGAAGGGAACGTAGCAGAGGGGTGGTATGGGAGAATTTGGGAAGGTTGAAGATCAGTCGTGCTGCTGCATTTTGTATGAGTTGAAGAGGTCGGATGGTACATAGTAACTTGCATGATCAGATAGTACTGCAAAGCAGACGTAACAGAGGGATGCTGAATATCTGACTGTATCAAGATAGACTGGCACCACCAGACAAATTAAACATTTTAAATATAATTTTATTTAAACATTGATGATATAATCCCACTACATATTCATCCTTGAAACCTGTTATCAAATAGCATTTGAAATCTATTGTTTGCTTTTGTGAGTATATTTTTCTTTAAATGGTTAGTCCTTTACACCAGATAAATTTGACATAATTTACATAAATAAACAGTACTATGTAAAGATTTTTTTGAGAAGGTGTGGGGGGAAAAATGCTCTGATTCTTCATTTATAGTCTGAAACGTTAAAGGTCCTCCTTCTGACAGGAAGGAACAACGTCATGTTTTGTCATTTAAATGCATCTCATCACACTCCTATCAGTTTTCAGCTGCAGTATATTCAGCACATACACTTCTCATCAATAAAGCAGTAGGGAGAAATCTTTGCACCCTCTCCTAAATCCAAAATCAATGCACATCATGCCAGTTGCCTTTTCTTTTTAATACACCAAAAGATCAGATCAGCAATCACCGCTCAGTGCTGTGATTGTCATTGTTCTAATCTCTAACAAAGTAGAAATATTTAAATCTTCTTTGCCATCAACCTTTTCATGGGGAAAGTCGAGTCATAGAACTATACGCTTAGTTTTAATGTACAGTGACTTTAGAGCAATTTATATTTTATATAAAACATAATGAATGTTAAACAATCATCAATCATATGCACTGATTCACAGCTAATTAAGCACAGACATCATCTGATGTTAACATTTCACATATTGCTGTAATGATCAAATCAGCAGGAACACAACACCACCCTCCCTCTCTCTCCATCAATTGCTGTTAATTGCTTCCCTGAAAATATTAATCAAACATCAGTTGTGTAATATGTCAGGTAGATGTGCTCATGTTTTAACTGCTGATATTCTTGAGGTGGTAAATTGTAAAAGAAAAGTGCAATACCTCGCCAAGAAGTGAGGGAGACACATTCAATAGACATTGTAAAAAAATGCCTTTTTAATGAATGAAAACAAAGAAATACAGCTCGGTAGCCGGAAATACACTACACACATCAGATCGATACATATCAAGGGATATGAGCCACAGGGTCACTTCTAAAGTGTCCTGATCAGCCAGAACTAATAAGTGGCCCCTGTTAGTAATCAGGCCCCACCACACGTGGGTGGCACCTGGCAAAGCGTGTGTAGCCCTCATAAGTGGCATGAAGAAGTGATTTCACTAAAATGGCCAGAACTGTAATTGTGTGTGTGTTTTTACTATAAAAGGTTCTAATAAAAAGTACTTTAGCAGCGCCAGTGTGCCTGTTCAGGAAATAAATGATCTAGATTTATTATAGCATGGAGGGTGTGCAGAACTGATTTGGTAGATTTCATTGAAAGGGACGGGTGAACCTCAGAATATTTCAGAACCATCCAGGAGTTGGACCATCTGACATGGTCATTCATGAAAAGAGATGAAAACCATCAGCCCACTTTGTGCAGAACACGGCGATGCCGGTTGTGAGTGTCTGCCCCTGCTCTGTGTGGGGCGGTGTTAGGGTACGTAGCGTGCGAGTGACATTTTGCAGTGGTGATGGAAACTGTGGCAAATCGCTACTGATGCGTGACTGTCTCCCGAAATCAGGGGCTGGGATGTCTGCTGCCCTGCCTCTCCCCATCTCCTGACATAAACTCTGGGAGAGCCCCGAGGGGTCCGGTCAGCCACGCGTGCCAATCTGGCATTCCTGCCCCCCCCCCCCTCCCCCCCCCCCCCCCCCCCCCCCCAACCCCCCCCTCTTTCTGTTGCCACGGGCTGGGTTGGGGGGCAGGGGGAAGTCGTTGTTCTTTCAAATGAAAATGTATTTAAAGTGCTTTTATGAAGTGCGGTGGTGGCACACATCCAGCTGTGGGCTTGTTCAGTATCACTGAGCTGTAATTCATTCTATCGCATTGATTTTCTTTCTTTTTTTTTCAACCTGGGTGCCACTCAGGAATGCTGGAGCTTCTTCTTTACATCTGTACATGACTCCTGACTGTGAAAAAGGTATATTTAGAACAAAAATAAAATGTTTTATTTCAACAGTGTTACCACATATTTATGAAAAAACCACCACAGTGGTTTATCTATTCTATTCTATTCTATTCTATTCTACATTTACATTTACATTTACAGCATTTATCAGACGCCCTTATCCAGAGCGACTTACAATCAGTAGTTACAGGGACAGTCCCCCTGGAGCAACTTAGGATTAAGTGTCTTGCTCAGGGACACAATGGTAGTAAGTGGGATTCGAACCCGGGTCTTCTGGTTCCTAGGCAAGTGTGTTACCCACTAGGCTACTACCACCCTATTCTATTCTATTCTATTCTATTCTATTCTATTCTATTATATTATATTATATTATATTATATTATATTATTGAATCTCAAATACCTTGCAATACCTTGTTTGCACTATTCATATATCCAGTTTAATGATTTTGTTCTATATCTGGATCATGTATAGGAATCTGCTGCTAGTTCTGCATCTCCACACCAGAACGTTACATTTAGAACATGTGGGTGCTGCTTCTCTCCCCTGCCTCTGATGTTTCATTTTTTTTTAAATGCCAGGGCAATTAAGGCCTGGGCTAATGAATTGTGCAGTTCCCTCTGTTGCCAACCACCCCCACCCACTCACACACACACAGACTGATGTATACTCACCCCCTCCGCAAACCTTCCAAGGTTCACGGTGGACTCAGTCACTGCACTGGGGGCCAGTACAGCAGATCTGACCCCCACTTCCTCTATCCTCAGCCCCACAGGGGCCTGGGAATGTCAGAGGTTTTCCAAGCCAACAATGATTGGACAAGCAGAACAAGTGACAGATTGACTCACAAACACTATACATATATGCGTGTGTGCCTAAACCAGGTTTGTCTGCTATCGAATGTTTTCATGTTAATTATTACAGACTTCAAATAGTCTCCAGACTTCAAATAGTAGCTTAAAGAATGATCTGATCTGCACCCTGGCTTTATGGGATGCCCGTGTCACTATTATGACTTGTCAGGGCTGGGGGAACAGAACGACCACTGGCCCAGTTTTCTGGGGCTCGACGACTCTCTGCTCACGAATCACTTCGAGTATCTGTCACGGTGGCCCTGTCTCACCAGGGGCCCTCGGCGCACAGGCACTTCGAAACCATCGTTTTGTTGCTCAGCAACTACACTGCGCCACATTGCACGGTGCAGTTTTAGACTGCTCTGCTTAAAAACCTGATCACACTTAATGCCTACATAGCAGTCATGTTTTATACAACACTTTGCCCCTATTACGCTCTTATCTGCAAATCAGGTTTGGCTTGGCTTGGATGCATCTCAGGTTTTCTTTTTTTTATGATGACAATCTGGAAAATGCAGAAAAGTGGGAAAATTATGCAAAATATTTGTATGAAGAAATGCTGTAACTTCTGCCAGGATTGTGCTTTTGTCCAACATGATGGATTTTAAACAGGTTGCTCACCCTGCCTTCTTCACAGCAAAATGCATCATTAAACTCATTCCAGAATATGCAGTGGAAATGGTTTGCATCTGGGGAGGCCGTGCCAAACCCGCCTGATCGTTGTACTGTATGAAACTGGAAGATGCCGGTGTACATTTTTCATGAACCTTTATTACTGAAAACCATTAATGGACCCCAGTATTAAAGAACACTTCTTTCTATGACTATCAACAACAACAGGAAGCCGCTCAAGCAGCTCATTAATAAAATAGCCGTCTCAAATGGCACTGCAGGAAGTGTCATCTTTTTTCCCCCCTTTTTCATATGCTTCTCCAATTCCATGGATGCAGACTTGAAATGGGAGCTGCTGTTAGTCTCTGAATGGGTCTGCTGTGGAGAGATTGTCAGGCATTCTGTTTGGGGAATATATGCATTGTTAGTGGATGTCTGATGGGCAAAGGAGACAGACACAGCAATCTGACAGTGGCCTGCCTGGATCAATGAAAAACAGATGTAAATACATTGTGGTGAGAGGGTGACATCCCCTCAGCAGTGGTCTTGAACTGAGCATTTTTAAATTTCTACATTGATTAAGTAGCAATATTAACAACCAAAATCAATATGAGTGTGATTACCTGGCTGTAGGGATACCACTGGAGACCCCAAATGTAGGAGTCTTGAACTGTTTGAAGCCGTTGAGTTGCTGTGAACTCAATACCAGCCATCCTTCATATATGAAGAAACAAATTGTCACACAACTTACTCATCATTGTGTTTCCTATGTGGCCCTGAAGTAGCCAGGTGCACCCAGTCACATGTGTGCTGGGTCCGAATCACCTACAGGTGATGCCTGTTAGGTAGGGATGATTTGAACACTTATTTGTTAACGTCTTGGTTTGGTGCTGGGAAGAACATGGAGGACACGTTTACATGACATATAAAATGGGGGGTTATTTAAAACAGGAAACTGAGCACGCATCATAACATAGGACAGGACATGCAGCACAAAGGGTGGTAGTCGCCTAGTGGGTAACACACTCGCCAATGAACCAGAAGACCCGGGTTCTAATCCCACTTACTACCATTGTGTCCTTGAGCAAGACACTTAACCCTAAGTTGCTCTAGGGGGGGACTGTCCCTGTAACTACTGATTGTAAGTCGCTCTGGATAAGGGCGTCTGATAAATGCTGTAAATGTAAATGTACAAAGACCAGATGGAGAAATTATACAAATAGGGCAGCTTTATATAAGTAACAACCGGTGCACACAATCAGGAATCAGGGGAAGGTAATCTCTGGTCCAGACCCAACAAAATCAGTACCCAACAAAATCAGTTTATGACAGTTAGTCTCTACCAACCCTTCTGTCCTGCATTAATGCAGTTGTTTTAATGTTGCTGTAGTATTTTGAGTTTGATTTCTGTGTGTTTTAGCCATTGTGCCTTTTCTTTTCTGTTTAAAAACCTTACTCATCATGTCAAGCATTTGTGATTTTCCCTAGTCAGACCGCCATGGCATGACAGTCACAGCTTTTTTTTATTTATTGTAGTATATGTTGTCATTATTAAAATATTTCTGTCATATCCACACCTCCCAAAGTGGCAAAAATCTTCTATCCATTTCACGTCAGGTCTCACCCTTCCACAGTTCCCTGTTACTTAGAGTATCCACATTGCTGACAGCAACAGCAAATCCATGACCCCTGAACCCTCCACTGATTGGAGGATGAAGTTGAGGCCACACCCTCCGACAGTGCCTGCCTACCTGTCAGAGATCAGGCAGCCAAGGCCTGGGCCGAGTCACACCCCAGCACTTACCCCCGACGCGCTGGCGACCCGTGGTCGCTGATGGTGACAGATGGTGTGATCTCTGAAATCTTGGCAGGTGGTGCATGGGGTGTTTGAGGAGCAGCAGTGAGCTTAGCACTATGATGGGCGTGTTAACACAGCAGAGAAGCTGGATCCTTGCTGACTCTGGATTGGGATGCACTGCTGCCTTCATTCACATTCAAGACTCTGTTCCCCTGTGCCCAGCAAAGCTTAATCAGAAAATCCATATCAGGACTGTAGGCTGAGACAGGGTTTAATTCAAAAAAGAAAAAGGTGGATGTAAGTATGGGTGACTTAGGCATAGAGGGTCATACAAAATCTTCCATCACTCATTTGAAAGTCCCGTCAATTACATTGTCACTTTGTGGCTCGTGGTGGCACCATATTCGTTTATGAGCAGGACTCAGAAACTCAAGAAGATCTGGACAATTAATTTTAGTTATATTAGTCTGAAACATTCAATAAATAAACTAAAACTATTAACAGAATGTGAAGAGATTTTGGTGAACCATCTGGATTGGGTTCAGGTCCGGTGACTGTGGAGGCCAGGTCTCCACTTTTTGTTAAGTACATAACTCCACATGTGTTCATTCATAGTTTTGATGCCTTCAGTGAGAATTTACCAATGTAAATGGTCATGAAAATAAAGACATTGAATGAGAAGGTGTGTCCAAACTTTTGGCCTGTACTGTATGTATAGTTATATACACATAAATACATAATATACACACACACAAATATATATATACACACACACACACACACACACACACACACACACACAATGTATATTTGTGTGTGTGTGGTGTGCAAATAAATACAGTTTATATGTATATATAAACTAAAATAGAACGTAGAAATATAGATATCCAAATATCCTTCAAAATACACTAGAGAAAAACCTATATATACACTAGTTAATGTTAAATAAACAGAGGCAGTGTACGAAAATATAATTGCACATTTTCAGCGGTGTAATAGACGCAGAACGTTCTGAGCAAATAATGGAACGCTGCAGAACTTTTTTTTTAAATCCAGACGGGCGTGGTTCGTTCGTCAGAAACCAATCCGACCCCTCACCCCCTCGCTCACGCCTAATGCGATTTGTTTCCAGTGTTGTGGATTTCGGCTTAAATCAATATCATCGCTCATTATAATTCAGCGAGCGTCGGGTGGGGGCTGGGAGGGCGTGTCGGCAACACGGCTCAATGGTGCCAATAAATCCAGTAATGACGCCGGTTAGCCCACCCAGTACAATGCGATCGATGGCAGCGGGGCGTTGCTGGTGATGTATGGAGCCCAGATGTGGGAGAGTGCGGGTCTGTCCACGGTGCTGAAGCGGCCGCCCGGACGATCCGTCCACGTGATCGCGTCCTGCGCGTCTAATAAAGACGCGGCGGTCTGAACAGCCGTGTTAAAGGTAAAATGTAAAAATGAGGGTGTTTTTATTTCTTTATTTTATTATCACTATCCCGACGTTTCGCACGGTGCACGAACCCACGCCGCCAAGAGGACGAGTTGCGAGGCAATGATGTCATGGTTTGAAGCGCGAGCCACGGGGGAGCGCGTGGCTCGTACCCGCTGCCGGGAGGAAGTGTCGCTTTGTTGCGCGCAGGCGGCGCTGTAGCGGGCGGAAGGGGAGGGCGCCCAGCCCACCGTCACTTCGCCTGGAACGCCGGAGCCGAGCGGCGGCCGCGAGGGAGCGGAGCGAGCGAGACGCAGCAATGGCCGCGAAATCGGACGGGGTGCTGAAGATGAAGAAGAGCGACGTGGCCTTCACGCCGCTGCAGAACTCGGACCACTCGGGCTCGGTGCAGGGACTCGCCCCGGGGTCGCAGCCGGACTCGGGCAACGGGGAGGCGGACTTCGTCGGCGGGGAGTCGCGCTGCTGCGGATCCCAGTCGACGTGCCTCCGCCTGGGCAGGGAGCAGCAGAAATACACGGTGTGGGACTGCCTGTGGATCCTCGCCGCGGTGGCGGTGTATTTCGCCGACGTGGGCACCGACGTCTGGCTCTCGGTCGACTATTACCTCCGCCGCGACTACTGGTGGTTCGGGCTCACGCTGTTCTTCGTGGTGCTCGGCTCCTTCTCCGTGCAGGTCTTCAGCTTCCGCTGGTTCGTCCACGATTTCAGCACCGAGGAGAGCTGCTCCCACCTGGACGGGAAGCTCCTCAGCTCCTCCGCCTCGCACGGGGACGTGGGCGCCCACCCGTCCACGCCACAGAGGCAGGCGTCCACCGCCAGCAAGAGCAACACCACCAACAGCAGCAGCAACGGCAGCGGGGGCGCCGCCCGGACCGGCCAGAAGCGCTCGGCGTCCTGCTCCTTCTGCATCTGGCTGCTGCAGTCCGCCATCCACGTCCTGCAGCTGGGCCAGATCTGGAGGTACGGACGCGTGGGTTTTTTTTTATTTTTATATTATAATAATAATAATAATAATAATAATAATAACCGGCTTTCACGTGCTCGCGGGTCACGTGACGTGCAGAGACGCGGCATGGGACGGTCCTCCTCTCTGTCCTCCTTTATCTCTCCAGCATGGCCCACGGCAGCCTGGCAGTCGCCATGATGTTGTGCCATCAATAATTTGGCAGCGCCCGCTTGCTGCCATTTGATCTCGTTTATCTTTATTCATTAGCGGACAGGCACAAGTTGTGAAAGTTCTTGAATGTACATAAAATAGCATATGGCGTATGGCACGTCATGTGTCTAAAAATAAACAGCATTTTTATGTGCATGAGTGAAGAACAGGCTCATCGGTCATCTCCTCATGCACTTGTTTGCATCATGTGATGCACATTGTCACAGCATGGGAAATTTGATAGGTAATGATAAATAATTGTTGTGATCCGCCCCGTATCCGTTTTTTTTTTTTTTTTTTGCCAGGCATAGATATCATTCACAGGAACTGGGGCCGCTTGTCTCGCAAGAGATTGATTAAGGCCTGTCTGAAGAGTAGACTAACATTGATGCGCATAATTCACATCCATTATTTATGCAATGGACATTAACTATAAGAATTTCCAAGTGTGGAGAGGAAGAGGCGATTAACTTATGAAATGGAGTTGCAAATGTGTCCCATGTGACATCTTACGATCTGATTGGCTCTTCAAGAGGCCATACGTTTATAGGCTAATATAGCAAACGGGGCCTAAACATTCATTAGTCTTGATTTCAGGCGGTGCTGTAAACCGCAAGGTGCAAGGTCATGGCTTTTATAGCAGTTCTGCTCAGCCTGTGAAAAGGGTCTATAAACTTTAAGGCTGTAATGGTTTTATACAACACATGGTCCGAAATCCTCGAACCGGAGAGGTCACCAGGTCACTATGTAACGTCATGTCTGCGACAGATGTCATTTGAGGCTCAAACAGGCAGCCGGTCACCCACTCTCCTATGAACCAGAAGACCCAGGTTCAAATCCCACTTACTACCATTGTGTCCCTGAGCAAGACACTTAACCCTGAGTGTCTCCAGGGGCGGACTGTCCCTGTAACTACTGATTGTAAGTCGCTCTGGATAAGGGCGCCTGGTAAATGCTGTAAATGTAAATGTAAATGGTCAGCTCTCTGAAATGTTGAGAGTGTGGGTTCACATTTTCAATAACTGCCTCTGCATCTGATTGGATTACACAGGAGTAACATGGACCACAGGAGAATAACCTGATTAAAGTGCAACAGGCTGAGATTATGTTTCTCCAGCTGCTTTCAGACGTGTGTCTTGTGTGTTGGGACACCAGTACTCCCCTTTGGATGTCCCTGCTCATAGGGGGAGGAGACAAAAGCAGCCCTCCTTCTCAGCCTGTTTGGGGCTTCATCATCCTGGTGTCACGTGGCCTGTTGTGATGTGAGGGGAGCTGACACGCTTGTGTGTTCTCCGCGGGCTGCAGCATGGCGCAGACATGTGCTGCACATGCCGTCGGGCAGGGATCGCCAGGCGAGGGGAGCCTCGCCAAGGCAAAGGGCCGCTAAAAATAGCGCCATTCGCTAATGAGGTTCGGCAGGTCCTGTGACGGTTTAGTGAGAGCTAAGTGACGAGGAGGAAGTGGGCCGCCCGGAGAGAGAGAGACCCCTGAGTATGAAGTGTGTCCGGAAATAGGTGCCCACGTGTGCACCCACGCAAACGAACACGCCAGGCAAAATGCAGGAGTAACATTTTCTTTGGTGAGGTGTTCCAGTTTGCACAGGCCGAGATCCCGGGACAAAACCCATCCCTGTTTCCTCCATCTGGTTCCATACGGACAAGAGAGGCCGGACAAGCTCATGTTGCAAAACCGTCTCGATGACCTATAAACAGGCTTGACCTTCGTTCTGGGTAAATATGCTGCTCATAAAGTGACACATTTGCAACCGTCATGCTGACTTTGAAGCCGTGATAGAAAGTCCTCACCCCCGTGGCTCAGCAGTAGGTTTCAGATAAGCTTTTAGACCCAGACAAGAGCCCAAAACGCACTGATAGTATCACCGTATCATAAATATCACCTTCTCGTGAATTAGACGGTTATATGACCCTCTGATTTTATGCCGCAGCTCAGCGATGTGCCTGACAGCTGGTCATTTTTCATGCTTAGGGTCTACATGGTGACCAGTTCTTGTTGTTTGAACCTGAAGCATTCATTGGAATGGGCTGGCAGCTGGCTGGATTGGCGTCACTGTGGTGCCACACTCTGCTCCCCTGGTCCCGGGGAGCGGTCGCCTGAGTCGGCGGCAGGGCGAGGCTGGGCTTTGTGAGGAGCACTGCAAAGGGAACGGTACAGCTGGACCAGGCGGCAGCTGCTGAACCCCGCTGCGGGGATGATCGAGCACGCAGGCGATTAAATTGGCACCCGGGTGGCGTATGCTGGTCACTGTAATTAAAGACATGAAGAATACAAAACTTCCAGAATACAACATGAAAGCCACCCAACATCACGATGGTGTCCAGATGATATACTTTTCAAATGCATTGTTCTACTATCAAGTTTTGCCTAATGGCTTGATTCCTGCACGGGTTACTATACAACTGGACCAGACTGTGGTTCAGTGGTGAAGTTTCTGTTGGAAATTTCTAGTCATGCGGCACCAAAGCTGCCTTACGCCTCAGACTTCATATAGACACAAAGCGTTTAGGAAGGATGTCCAAATCTGTAACAATTCTCAGCACTGAACCCAGTCATAAGTGAAAGGGCTGCATCTTTGTTTAAATGGAAAAGTGGGGTCTCCATAATGAGGCCTGTTGCATTGATTAAGCACACATACACATATTCCTGAAGATATCACCATCCAATGCAGGCTTGTGTCCAGAATAGCATCTAAATATACAAGGGCTACCGTGCCAATATTTGTGAGAGTGTCTGACAGTATTTGAATGCATTGTGTGGGCCTAATTATAGAAAGTAATGTAAAGACCCTACAGTGCAGTCTGATTTCAATGTCAGAATCCTTTTTTTGGATGAACATATAACAGCGCTGTCACAACCTTTAGGCATGACGAGGCAGGTGAACAGAGAGGAGAACGAAGAGGTGACGAGATGACGAGGAAGAAGGACGCAATCGCACCGCGTCACTATACAGGGGTTCAATGTTGCAGAACAGGACAGGGGAGACATCCGAGACGCGGTGAACATGTAACACATCAAAGACCCGACAGCGAACAGAAACGAACAGGGCAGCGTTATACACTTAATAAGGTGAAAACGATTAGGGATCATTACACAGGACAACAGGGATCCCCTTCTGGACTGGATCATGAAAAGAACATTCCCCCTAAAATTACAATACCCAAAATAAGTGTTGATTGTAGTCTCACGAGCTGAACATTTCTGATTTTTGAATCGATTTGGCGCACGCCTGTGGGTTGTTTAAGTTTCCTTTTGTTTCCTTTTCGGCCATCATGACTTTTGTGTTCAGTTTTTAATAAATAAATCCCTTTTTTCGATGTCATGCCTTCTGCACCTCCTTCCCGACTCCCGGACGTGATATTTGAGATAATTATTAGCAAATTCGCTTTCAAATTACATAGCATGTATATAGCTTATTTGATATTACTTATTACAGAATAATTGCCTCTCACCACCCAATAAAAGTGGAGGGTGTGGTGAGCACAGGCCCGCTCCTGTCATATGTGCTGCTGCATGCTTTTGATGTTCTGAATGAACTCCTTTTCCGACTGAAAGGGAAGTGCCTGCTGTGCAAAGTGAGTTTTTCTACTTGCCTGGTCCGTTTTAAAGTCGTGTTAAGAAGCCTGACTGTCTGGGCGGAATGACCTGCTGGAGCAGCTGCTATGTGAATGTCTCCATGCTGAGGAGTGTTTTAGGACTGTAATAGTCCCGTCTGCTTGGATTAAACAAAGGTGCCATGGTCCTTGCACACTTACAGTTGGGGACTGTGTGTGTGTGTGTGTGTGCTGCAGTGTGTTATAACCATTTCCAACTACCATGGAAACAACAAAACTGTATTATTCTACTTCTCTATTCATAGATTTGCAGGCATTATTTTTTTAAATTATAGAGTAGCATTAGCTCTAGCTTTTAATGTAAAGGCAGCTCACAGTGCTGCAGTTCTCTCTCGTGGTCTCTATATGGTTCAGATCTGTAACACCGCAGATGATTGACAGCAGTAATGATGTGAATTCATAGGCAGCGATGATGAGAAATACTGAGCATGAAGAGTGAGCAAATGAACTGGTCTATGTCTGGCCCCGTGTCTAATGTATTTCTTCTTTAAATGACCTGCATATGGGCATAGGACATTTGCCTAGAACTTGCCAGGAATGTGCAAGTGAAGGTGTTAAAAGTGCCAAATGTTTCTGCAGAGTGGCCTGTACGGCGCTCACCTCTCTGGCAGTCACAGGACAAGTTTTCACCAGATGTTCCCTGCAGCAGGAATCTTTTTTATTTCCAGCTGTGGTCTCCTATTCTCCCCCCACCCCCCAATCACTCCTCACACACAGCCGGCTCCCCCACCGAGCCGTGGCTGCGCTTGCCCGGTCTTTCTTATTAATTAATGTTAGGAGAATACAATTATGGATGGAGAGCACACCTCAGTTAACAAACAAACTAATTTCAAGAGATTCCATCGGTGGGTGCTGCCATGTGCTGTGTCGAGTGTTATATGGAGTCTCCTCCGTTAACATTAACATTTTAAAAGACCCAGATTTAGAAGGCCCTGATGTAAAGCACTCATTGCTGAACAGCAAAAATTATTCAAACGGGTTACAAAATTGTAAGAAAAAAGCCTAAAAAGGAAAAAAAACAGAAACACAATTCCCCTGTAAATTCTTCAGCATTTCCTGTTTGATAGTATACCAGATTTTAATGTTACGCTAAGCTTTTGACCAAAAGCGGATGGATACAGATCGTGTACCTGAAGTGCGGTGCAGTGCGTCTGTTCGCCTTCATTAGTCCCCTCCACACGTAAAAGACGGTTCACTCTCAGCTCATAAAAGCATAATGTCATCTAATAAAATTCATAATTCAGTTGAGCGTATAATACGCTTGCACGCTGGGTCCCCGTCCCAAATTAATGTGTACAAAGAGGGTGTGACCCCTGAGAGTGAAATAATAGACCTTGCATCTTCGCAGCCAGCAAGCGACTAACAACGAACGCAATAACAGAGCTGTGGCCAGGAAGAAAAGTGTCTGCCGTGTGAGACAATGAAGTCAATCTCCAAACAGAAAGGGACAGCGGCTGTTTTTACAGAAACTGAGAGGGAGGCAGCAAGCAGCCTTTTTTAGAGAGGCACTCTTAACACAGGCAGGCGTCCCGTGTTGAACTTGGGACAGGCCATTTTCGGGCCTTGTGGCGCTAACAGCCGGGGCCAGGCTTCACCGTTCGAAAGCGAACGCGGCGCCGAGATGGAGTTTTACCCCGCAGTTGCGGCAAGTGGGTTTTGAAGAGGCAGCCCAACTGCTTCCGCCTCGTCCTCGCTGTCCCTGATATCCGCTCGGCTCAACCGCTAATGCGTGCATGATAAAGACCGTCTTAAACACTCTCTCTCGTCTCTAAAGGAAGCGTGTTTGTGATACAGAAAGGACAAGAGAGCCCCCTTTTTTTTGGAAAAGCTGTGAAATACATGCATTTACATAAAGGCCTTATTTGTGTATGTGTGTGTACATGCGAGAACAGACCTTGATTTGAAGGCCACCAAAGCGAGAGATTCCTTTCCTGAGAAATTAGAGGGGTGAACGGGAGAGAGAGAGAGAGAGAGGGATGCCCACCTTGGATGAATATTTAATGTTGCATGCTGAGTACGTGTGGCGAGAGACCAGCCTGCCACCTCCTGCATTATTCACCACCTCCTGGTCTTAACAGCTCCGGTAAAGACTCGTCTCTCTCTCTGTCTTCCCTCTCTTCCTCTTCCTCTACAACATCGAGCATTGACGGACACCGCCGGCAGAAACAATACCGTCCCCGACCGAACAGAACGTGGCCCACCCTCAGGGTCCTGGCTTCTTCGTGCTGCTTCTGTGTACTACAGATTATGCTTCACAGGACCTCAAATTTGCTTGAAGAAATAAAACACTTACAGCACTGTCACACTGATGGAGAGATAACATGAAATGGAAATATTGCAATTTAACTGTTGATGGTGTGTTCACAAACTAAATGTTCTGCTGTAATTCCATAAAAGGCTATATGATGCGCTTCAAATAAAACAATGGTCAGCATTCGCTTTGCTAGGCGCGTCTATGTTAAATGATAAATGAAGGATTTGAGGTTACGTGCCATTACATTCATGTCACTGATGAATAGCAAGTACTCCTCTGCTATTGCGTGGTGTTGGCAGTCACTTCACAATGTGACCACACGACCAGGATACAAAGGCATTCATGCAACATGCAAACCATCATTGCATTTAACATGTCAGTGTTTTTGGGTAATAAAGCAATTCACTATCAATTTAGGGGCAGTGGTGGCCTAGCGGTTAAGGAAACGGCCCTGTAATCAGAAGGTTGCAGGTTCGATTCCCGATCCGCCAAGGTGCCACTGAGGTGCCACTGAGCAAAGCACCGTCCCCACACACTGCTCCCCGGGCGCCTGTCATGGCTGCCCACTGCTCACTCAGGGTGCTGGGTTAAATGCAGAGGACAAATTTCACTGTGTGCATCGTGTGCTGTGCTGCTGTGTATCACATGTGACAATCACTTCACTTTTTTTCTTTTTTTTTTTATAATCATTCCAACACATGCCGGTATTTTTAGGAACTGTGAAACAGTTTGTCTAGTGCAAAAATGGACATCATTGTATGATTTCCTTTTTATCTTGCTTTTAGTACAAATGACGTAGGTTGCAGAATACATTCTGATGTTAGTAATGAGGACTGAGGGCACACATGACAAACTTTCCCTTCCTTATTGATACTGGTTTTGGAAGAAAGTTCTTTTTGGACTTCTGCTGAGGGTGAGGGTGAGTTTGGATGACTACCATGATTCAAGAGTGACAGTGAAATAGAGAAGGAGGTCGAGGCGTACAGCTGGGGCTCGCCTTGATCCCCAAAAACCTGTGTTTATGTTCCAAATCTGCTCAAAAATCCTCTGTGAAGTGGCCTCGTCCACGCTTTGATGGCCACCGCCTGTCTCTTTCTCAGCAACAGGGTACCAGGGGTGGAGTTGGCACAGAGAGAGGTCACATGCGGCCAGCATCTGGCCACTGCTGATGACCTCTCACCAAAATGGTACTGACTGATGCCAGGGCAGTCTGACTGCCCGAGTGACCGACCAACCTGCTCCAGTGGTTGG
This sequence comes from Denticeps clupeoides, assembly GCF_900700375.1. NCBI lineage: Eukaryota > Metazoa > Chordata > Actinopteri > Clupeiformes > Denticipitidae > Denticeps > Denticeps clupeoides. The sequence continues at coordinate 17,757,116 of NC_041710.1, forward strand.
TGGCCTAGTGGTTAAGGAGGCGGCCCCGTAATCAGAAGGTTGCTGGTTCGAATCCCGATCTGCCAAGTTACCACTGAGGTGCCACTGAGCAAAGCACCGTCCCCACACACTGCTCCCCGGGCGCCTGTCATGGCTGCCCACTGCTCACTCAGGGTGATGGGTTAAATGCAGAGGACAAATTTCACTGTGTGCACTGTGTGCTGTGTATCACGTGTGACAATCACTTCTCTTTCTTCTTTCTACCATCCCTACCCTGCGCAGGTTCACTGCATGCACTGCATGGACATGCATTGTGTTCTTTGTAATATGCTTGGGAGTGCTGATGCCCCCGCATGTGTATGTTTCCATGTGCTTGGATGGACTTTCTCTGGATGCTCGTGCCTTTTTGAAATTGTCCTGATGATCGTCTGTGGTGGACTTTGTCCTGAGAGGTTTAATACAGAGATCAAGGTGGACGGGACGCGGGAGGAAGGGTGGCAACAGGACCAGGCACTTGATGTTGCCAGATTTGGTGCATTCGAACCTGATATTTCAGGAAACATTCCACTAACATCTCATCAACTATGTCAATGCAAGTTCTCAAAAGGAACAAAATTGAACAAGGCTGGGAGGTCTTCTGGGAGATGGGCGGACTACAACTAACCGCTGTGCTTGTTTTCATTTGGAGTAATGTGGAAGATGAATGGCGGCGGATTTGCGAAGGTGCCCCAGCACTGAGGCACGTTAGCTTTGTATTTGGTGCTGTTAAAATGGACTAAAACGGTTTGAGCAGGCTTTTTGTGCGCGTTTTGTTCTCTAGTGTAAAGTCGGTCTCACTGAACATCAGTAAACACACCTCGTTAAAAATAACACACACACACACAGACACACACACACACACACACACACACACACACACACACACACACACACACACACACAGCGCTTCATCTAGACACAGATAGATCGCTGGTGTCTGTTCCGTGTTTTCCGTTCTTTTCTCCTCTGTGATCTTAAACATAGCCTCCTGGCGGTTCACCCGTTTCCATAGCAATGGTGCCAGAGATGACACAACTACATTTATTTGGTATTTTAATTTTATTTTATGGTAACTGCAAAGGAGATTCATTTCGCAATAGAATATTTTGTGGTTAAAGAACTATGGTCACCTGAGTGATGCAGGAAATAGATATAGTTATTTAATTAATATGGGCTTTGTGGGGAATTGAGAGCAGATTAGGAGTGTGTGTGTGTGTGTGTGTGTGTGTGTGCATCCTTGAAGCTAGCCCTTGGCATCGCTGGGGCTCTGCAGTGTCAGCATTGATGGCTGCAGAGTCTGGGGAGTTGGAACACTGTCCAGGAGACACAGCTGCCCCAGGCGCCATCACTGTGACATCACAACGACACTGCGGTGACAACACTGTGACATGGGCTCCTCATAGCCGTAGGAGCGTTGGCTTCGGTGACCTTCGTGTTGTCAGTTGTTTTAGAGAGAGGGGGTAACAGTGCGACAGCGAGTGAGAGAGGGAGACAGGAGTCAGAACCGCCAGGCAACAAGTGAATCTCCTCCTGGACATCAAACTGGATTCATCTCCTCCAACTCTGATCCGACCGAAATTACGCACACCGCTCACATGCCACATGTGAACTAGTATACATTCATATGCATGTTATATGAAGTGCCGATATACGTACACTCCTCATAGCTGCGGATTAAGCAGGGAAGTGGAGAGTTGTGACGAGGAGCTTCAGGCAGGGAATGCAGCGTGACAGTTCCAGTGAGCCAGCTGCACCACTGGCTTCTCAGGTCAAAGCTGGGATTGGCCTGAGACGGCTTCACTAACCCCTTCCAACCTTCTTTCTTTATTGGTCACTAGTCTGGACTTTTAGGGGAGCGGTAAGAGCAAAGCTATTGTGAAACACTGCAGCACAGAACACGGTGACACAAAGAAATGTGTCCTCTGCTTTTAACCATCACCCTGGAGCAGTGGGCAGCCAGGACAGGCACCCGGGGAGCAGTGTGTGGGGACGGTGCTTTGCTCAGTGGCACCTCAGTAGCCCCTTGGCAGTTTTGGATTTGAACCGGAAACCGTCCAATTACGGGGCCGCTTCCTTACCCGCTAGGCCACCACGGCCATAGAATTAAAACGTTATAATTGAATTTGTACATCATCATTCAATTCTATGATATAGCCTTACCTGAAAACATTTGTTTTTAGGTAACTACAATTAATAAGTTTTGAGTCCTTGTGTTTAGTTTCATTTGAAGAAAATGAATAAGAAATTGTCATTGAGAAAATTAGAATGAATAATGTAGTGGAATCCATATTGTGCAGATTCACCAGATCCTGCATTTTTTTGCTTTTTTAATCAGTGCAACTGTTTTAGCGCTATTATTATAATTGGTAATAAAAGGTCCTCTAATATTCAGTGAACCCTTCACAGTGACAGAGAACACAGCATCCATTGTTTCTGATAATTGATCTGTCCACATTCTTGCAAATATTCCATTCATTAACAATTACAGCATTAGCACTGTCTGGACAGTATCAGGATCAGTCTGAATATGATCCTTGTTTTAAATATATTGCTCAGGCACACAGTTATTAACACAGAATACCAGGTATTGTGTGTTAACACACCAGCAAAAGGGCTAATTTTGCTCAGCACTCGGCCCCACAGCCCGTCTGGGATCGTCAGGCAGCATGTCAGCGCAGAACTCCGAGCTGCTTTACGAAAAGCCCCTTATGGCCTAGACAGGGGTGCAGCATTTAGTAATGGCGCTGCTTCCAGTCGTGAGGCGGGGATTAAGGGGTGTCTGCGAGGAATGACAAACCACTGAAATCCTTTTTGATGTCGGCAGTGGAAACCTGTTAAAAAAATGGAATCCGGGCGAGGATAAACAATTCATGTTTTGAGTGACAGCAGGCGGTGCACCGCTGCTCGCTCGGACAGGCTGTTTGTCGCCTGTGAATTCTCAGCACCTGAGCGAACCTCCACGTTTCTGATATGTGAGCTGATGCGTGCTTTTCCTATTCTGCATGTGTGTGTGGGTTGGATAAATGTCTGAAATGTATGAAATGCGTTTATCCAAAAGCTCTTTGCATTGGACCGAAAGGTTTGTTCAGACAGCCGTCCGTCGGAAGTGCTGTGCCACGGAAGGAAGGATCAGCTACACGGCGACTGGGGGAAGCCACCCATTTACTGTGATATATAGCAGGAGACAAGCTGTGTCTAATGGACAATGGAGGGCATCATTATATTTCAGCCCGGTTGGGCTGTAAAACTCTCCGCTGCGCTACACACAACTTGCCAGTAGCCATGCTGTCCTGCATGGGTGTCCGACACCCCTTCATATGTCACAAACTCAGGGCAGGCGTTTTTGTTTGAACATAAACTTTGGGCTCTTGCACCGATCGGTCGAAACATTAAAACCACACACCTTACATATCGTATGAGCCCTTTTCCCACAAAAGCAGCCCGGACCCATCCAGGCATTGGCTCCGCTAGAAGGTCCGAAGGTATGCTGTGGCATCTGGTATCAAGGCGGTCCTTTGAGCAAGAGGGTTGTGCCTCCATGGATCGTACCTGCACAGCCCACATTTTATTGAAGCATTTTTGCAGCAACTAGGTCTAGGTAGTTGGTATGTGATAAAAGTATGAATGTGAGAGCCAAGGTTAACCTTTTCAGCAATGTGAGCTACAGTATGTGAGCTTCTTTTATGTCAGACAACATGAGTCAACCTGCCCTCCCCACATGCATCAATGAATCTTGGATGCCATATTTCCCACCCACTGCCAGGTACCACTGTCACAAGAGAATCTGTGAAATTCACTTCAACTGTCACTGGTACTAATGTTAGGACTGTTTGGTGCATGTTTTCATGCCTTTATATTAGCAACCCTCATGGTGTGCTTTATGAATGATGCTTATGTGTACTTGTTTAAATATTAATTGTAATTGTAGACACTCATTCAGCTTGTTACTATGGCTACATCACTGCTCCGCTTACACGATAACTGAGAGTGGTGAAGATCATTACTTCATGTCCCAGCCTGGATTTGCCTGGACCACTCTAAAAGAAAAATGTACAGTACTTAGCAGCACTACAGACCTGGGTTCAAACACTGGGCATGGCGCTCTCATAATTGACTATGGTTTGTGGCCTCAGCCTGCACGACTGGCGCCCCGTCTAAGGGTTGCTCCAGCTTCCTGCTGACAATGGCCCGAATAACAGGGTTAAGCGAATGACTGGATGGATGGTAATTGTGTGTTCACCAGTCCTAATTGTGTTTTGACCAAACCTCCTGAGCCACACAGCTGTGTGTTTGTGGGTCTGACGTCACAGGACCAGTAGGGCTGTCTTCTCCAAACCACTCCAAAATGAAGAGAGCAAAATGTTGCGGTCTGCGGGGCTTTCTCAAAGACATCTAAAAAGGAGGCGGTAAAAACGACAGACTCTCTTTTCTGGCGGTCCATCCAGGGGCCATCGCCTTAATGGCCTTGTGCAGATTTAATTTTCAAATACTCCATTGACAACGGAACTTAATTTCATGCCCCATTAGTTTTATATGTAATAAAATGAGAGTAAGGCCTTGATGACGGTCGGTGATGTAACCCCGGATGCCCTTTGAGGCGTGGTGTCTGGCATCGTGTAGGGTTCTGGCGGGGATAAGAGACTTGGTCCACTTTTACAGCCACAACCAGCTGGGTGTCACATATATAAATTCACAAAGATAAACCACAAGCAAGTGGTCCCTGGAGAAAAACACACATCAGCATGCCTTTTTTTATGCCACTAGGGTTACATACATTACTTTTTGATGTTGTGGTTGCTCTTAGACGTTTTACAAGCCATTACTAATTAAGAATTCACCCGGACCATGGTATAAATAAAGCAATAAGCATGAATGATTTTATCACGCTTAGGGGACCTTTTATGTACTGCGCAAATGAGGCAGCTGATTGCATTTACAAAATGATTCTGATAGCAAAATAATTGAATAATAAATAATGAAGAACAAACAAGAAATTTCATTTGTTAACAACAAAAATCAATACAAGCAACTCTTCTGCCAAGTAATGTTGCCCTTAATGCAGACACTGACAACACAGGCGTCTCTGCCTCATGACCCGTTTTATATTGGACCCTTTTAAATAACTGAGGTTGCTGTTTTACTGTAGAACAATAGAACTTTCTTTGCTTTTTTATACGATAAGTGATTTATTTGTGAGTACAGTGGAGAAAAAGGAAAAGGCAACCCAGAGGAGTGCCTTTGTACCAGAAAACCTTCATCATCTTCATCAAGATCTACATCCTCCTCTGGTCAATACTCTCAGACAGTCTTAATGTCTCCCTGCAGACTTCCTCAGACGAACCAGCAGCTGGGAAGGGGAGAGAAGGGTGTCCACTGGGACTGAGGGGTTTTTGCTTTCTCATTGGTGGATGGGCGGCTCTTTGACTGGGCAGCACAGACAATGGATTGTGGAGGGCGTGGGCCCTAAGGAAGAAGTGGGTTGTGAATGAACAGACAAATGAATGAGTGAATAGAGCATCTTAGGACCAAAACAGATGGGTAAATTACCATTTATTATCCAACATTTTGTTGACTGTGGGATGGAATAAATTGACTCTCCATTCAGTGAGTGTTTCATTCAATGTTTTGAGCAGCTTAGGTCTCCCTGTAAATCCCTTGGAAACATTTACTTCATAGGAGTAAAACCTATGAAGCCTTTCTTTCATCAACAGCTGATTAAGATACACACCTTCCAGATCAGCCAGCATTGTGGAAAAGAAGAACATTTTTTGCATTAACTCTTAATATTCTCAGGATCCAGAGGCATTTATCTCTGATCCATGTTCTATTTTATTTTATTTTATTTTTTTCTGCTGTGTGCCCATCACTGTCAATTTTTGATTTCAGGCCCATGCGGTGTTGAACCCTCTTCCTCCGTGCTCATCCGTCAGTAAATATAACCCAGCAGTGTGCCACCTGCAAAGACTTATGTGTGCTGGCACCTCCAATGCACTTGCCGTCCAGACTCATTCACGTCCGATATGGCTGCGTTTGGCTTGGTGTGTTTTTTGAATTTGGCATTGATGGGCTGATTTTAGTCTGAGAACTGCATCCATGGCGTCTTTTATGACCGTCTCTACAACTGCACATATTTACAGTTTAAATGACTGACCTCTGCCTCAGTTTGTGCTCGTTTCAGCTCTGGGCTTAGAACGTGAACAGGTAGAAGGAAAATACGATGTCACGTTCATCCATTCTCGGCTGGTGATACGTGAACCCAAATAAAAGGTCTTAGCTTGATCTCACACTATGCTTTTGTTAACCTTTTTAGTCACAGTGTGCTGAAGGCAAGGCTTCTCTAGAGACATATATCCAAAAGAAGTCTGTCAGGTCAATATGCATTGATGCATGAACACAAAATTTGACACACTGGCTGTAAAACTTATCATTTGGCTGCATGCTGCTATGGAGCTGATTAGCTTTATCTATCTTATGATGGGACTCAATAGAACAGTTTAAAATTTCAGTATTGCAAGCAGATTTTCTCCTTTTTTTTAACAGGAAGTTGTACCACTTCGCTCAATACTGGACTATCTTGCCTAAGAATGTGTGTCTGTAGGCATAATTTTCAGCTTTCTGTAGCGTAGACAATGTCATGGAAGTACACGTGTGTTGGGAAAGTACAGTTAAAAGGAAACTGCCATTCACTGAGTTATTGCTTTATGCTCGTTGAAACAGACTAGTCAACATGATCACAGCTGCTTTTAATGTAGTTTATCACTCAGTGTAGTTTGCAGTAGGTCAAATTGTCATCCCTGACATGGACTGAGTGGCCAACCCCACTCTACATACCCCTACATCCTCATTCTGGACAATTTAACCCAGCCCCTCATCGCCACCCTTTCTCTCCCTTTCTCTACGTTCTCCACACTCTTAATACCCCCTTGTATATACGGTGTGTTAATGGTTTATTTCTAATGATTCCAAACATGATCTATCACCAAGCAAAACATGCAGATGGATTAAACCCAATAATTCTGATAGGTGAACTAGTGGATATGACTTCAGTGATCACACCCCACATACTATGTCTACATTGTTCTGGGAAAATATGGTCCCATATTGCAAGTAGGATAGCACAAAATATAGATCCACCTTCCTAATGAGCTGAATTCCTGTTCCTCTGAGTGAGCACTAAGCATGACAGAGATTGTGAGAGAAAGAGAGACAGGCAGAGACAGAAAACGTAGCTGTAGCTGCTGCTGTGCTAACGTGGCCCCCTTGGTGATAGTTTCAGCTCCAAATGGGACCGTTATTCCACTCTAGTGTCGCTCAGCTGAGTTTGAGCTTTTTGCCTTGGGGGGACAGGCTCACCACGGGCCTAATGAGGGATGCATTAGTATTGAAGGGCGGAGCCTATCCAGCTGACGCTGCATTCTCTCGCTACATAATTAATAGGGAGAATCCATCTTGGGCTGGGCACAGGTTTGCGCTCCTGCCTAAGGCAGGTCCACAGTTTGGGTCCTTTGACCTGGGAGTCCTGCAGCATAGAAGAAAACGGCACATACAACTCCCCCCGTATACAATTCAGGCAAAGTACAATGAAAGATTTCACCGAGGCTTGCGTTTGCGTGTGATGTTTTATAACCTGTGTGCCCCTGCTAAGCGGTTTGGATAGCCTTGAGCAGTATCTGTGGGACAGCAAACCTCTATGTCCCAGTAGTGTAGCATGTATCCTGAAAAAGTCTATGGAGTGTAGCTAATGTATGGAAAATTAAGTTGAAGCAAACTGAAAATAAGAAGCCCCGGGTTTAGGATTAATTTAGGTGGGCACAGAATTTCAGGAAGGAATTGGAGAACCAGCAAGGTCCTAAAGAACTCTGGGGAGGCCTCTGGGGAGGCATAAATCTGTTTCTCTAGTAAAGTAGTACCAGATTGGTAATTGCCTTGTATGGAATTAGATGAATGAACTGAGGGGGTGGCATGTAAATGCCATATAAGCATGGAGACGATAGTCCAGAGTAGGGGGGGGCAGCATGGTGTTCGGGCACTGGACTGATAGAAAAGTATTGCACAGTCTGGTAGATTTCTTCCAGATGGGAGGGGAGTGAAGAGTAAACTGGAGGGATAGCTGGGGTTAGTCACAATGCTGGTGTCCTTATGGATGTTACTGGGGATTTTGGAGACAATTCATGACAATTGGTAGTAAGAATTAATGGGTGGTAGTCGTTGAGCTAGTCCTTGTGATCATCAAAGCTTATCTAGATGGTATATAGAAAGTGAAGGAAGGCTCAAGTGGACTTGGAACATACAAGGAACCAGTGGATAGTAACAAAGTAAATGTAATTCATTACTGTACTTAAGTATTGTTTTTGTGTATCTGTACTATACTAAAGTATTTACATTTGTGGAGACTTTGCACTTTAACTTCGGTACATTTCAGTGTGAAAAACCTTACTTTTTACTCCACTACTTTTTTCGTTTCTTTATTATGTTTAAAAATCTAACCTTTGACTTGTTAGATCAAAACTGAGATCCGCACGGCATCGGGAAAATGTGCATGTCTCCCGCAAGGCCTCATGGATACGAAGTGCACCAGTCGAATTACAGCGTCTGGCTATTGACCTGCAATAATCCAGTTTGTCAGAACATCACAGAACAGACTTTTTCGAAGTTGTAGAAAAGAAGAAGGACTTTCATTTTTAAATGCCTTTTGTTCCTCAGCCCAATACGATTTTGTCTTACAAGTCTTACTAATCTAAGGAAACAGATAGAGGTATGGCTCAATTCTGATGAAGATTTCTGATTTGCTAGTTTCTCAACAAAGTTAGCTATACAGGTTGGGTAAATGCCGCTGCCCATAATGGCAGTAGCAGGGTTAAAGAAATGTAAAAAAAATTCAATTAGATGGCTGTGTTAGTCGTTTCAGTCGTATTTTATAATATGCTATGTTTTTAGTGTTGCCAGATCCTAAATGTTGAAGTATAGTACCAGCATCTTAAAATTATCGTTTTTTTGAGAATAATTATACTGAACACACAATTTTCATTTAGACTTTGCTCAGATTCTGCGTTGATAAGACATATCCTTATAGAGTGAACATTATAGTGTTTAATGCAACTTTTACCTACAGAATGGATCATTTATGGCAAGGCAACTGAAGCACGGCATTGTGGGATATGCCGTTTGCGTGTTATTGGTGCTTGGTCATGTACAGTTTGAAGCAATTGGAACATGCAGACAGATTTTCAGTACGTTTTCCAAAAAACTAACTATCTGTTCGTATCATGGCATATTTTCATTGTGCTGCATTCATTGTGCTGCATTAACAGGTCAAACTAGATTTAGATTTTAATATAGCAAATTTGCTGTCTAAACAAACATCACAATATCTGTACGATGGTGCAAAATACAATATGTTAGTGGTGCTTTGCTCTTGAAAAAGAGTCTCATCTTACATTCGGGGTAGTGCAGTATTATTTGCATATCACTGTGTCAATGTGTCAACTGTATAATTTTGTGTTTTATGATGCAAGAGTGCAGTGATCCTGAATACATTTGTTAGGGTTGTGAGGTACATTGTTTCACAGGTGGTTTTGTCAGGAGCTACTGAGAGGAAAGGCTCCAACCAACAGCAGAATGGATTCATGGGTAGACACAATTCAGAAGCCTTATATAAACTATGCAAAATTATTCAACTGAAACCGTGAGAAAGACAGAAATAACTAACCCATAATCCATATGTATGGAAACGATTAGTACCTTAATAGACATCTACATGTAGGCCTGTCGTGATAATCAATAAATCAAATCGCCTCACTCTTCATTTAACCTCAAATAGTGGGGTGGGGATACTGCCCAGCCCTAAGTAAAACTTGTAAAAGTATTCAAAAACTAGAGTGAACACAACCCACACAGCTCTGTTGACCGACTCAACACTTCTTAATTAAATACAGGAGTAAAGAGTATTTGCTGTTGCCCTTGGCCGTAGCTCAGAAGAGGCCTTGTTAAATATTTCTCCATGGTATCTCTTGGATAAATAAGACTAAAATGCTCAGACTAGTCGAATGAAACTTGAGTCTAGATGTGACTAAGTCACTAAGACTAATAAAGACCAAACTAGATTGGACCAAACTAGGAGTAGACTAAAATTGAATTTAAAATAGGCCATCAAAAACAACTATAGTTGTGGATTTACTGATTCAGTTTCAGTGGTCAAGGTCAAAGGACAAGGCGACTTATTTCTGGATGGATACTGCCCAGCCATAAGTAAAACTTGTAAAAGTATTCAAAAACTAGAGTGAACACAACCCACACAGCTCTGTTGACCGACTCAACACTTCTTAATTAAATACAGGAGTAAAGAGTATTTGCTGTTGCCCTTGGCCGTAGCTCAGAAGAGGCCTTGGGTTCTTTGGACACCGCCAAGATCCCTCATCTACAACAGAAGAGGCTCTCACAGTGAACCCTGCACCTCGGTCACAGCCAGTGGCGCCACATGATTGATGCCTGCTGTCCCGCTGCCAAGAGGAACCGACTCATTCCAAATCAATTGAACCTTGTTATTCAACAATTACGCAGGGCCTTCTGCAGCCCCACGCCAGGGGAAGAAGGTCAATGGGATATGGCATCATAAATAAAGCTCTGTGCTGGATATTATTGTGTACTAAACGCCAGACAACACCATCTTTCTTGCATTTAGGAGTTACTGCAGAGACATAAGTTACAGGCTCTTGGGTAGCACTGGTGGATAAAGAACGACAGACTCTTACCTGATAATATTGCAGTAATAAAGCTGCAGTCTCCAAACTATGCTTTTTAGATGAGGGTAAACCACATATTTCAATCACTCTGGAGAGGAAAGAAATATATTTGTTCTGTGATTGATATTTCTCATTCTTGTGTTCACATAGACATTTTCATCTTTATTACCTCAGTGGGATCTGTCATTAGTGTCATCAAGCTGTGATGGTTTCTCCCAAAATGGAGATTACATTGTTTATGAGAGCAACCATGTGCAGAATGGGCTGGATTTGGGTGGCCTACTTTTTTTGATCATGCCTGCTGCTGTCGGAGACATTTAAAGCCATAGGGTGACACTTGGAAGACAAATTTTTGGTTTCTTTGGGCAGGAATGATTGGGCTCTTTGCAACAGTGATTCTGCTATTCAGTCAAGGGGCTCATCATACTTTCGCATGTGCAACATTGTTTTCAGCTACATTTCACTTAGATTAAATAAATGAAGAAAGCTGGCTGTGAACTACAGGAGCAGCTCTGAGAGGCTATTACTATTCTGTAAACTTTCAGTAGATGATAAGCTCCTAGATGCCTGGAAATGGTTGTTAATAACTGGGAAATCTGCATAAATGTAGAAAGGAACTTTGTGGAACTCCAACTGTTAATTGATTATTCAAATTACCTCAACAAATTGACATGTGGGACGCCCAGTGTCTGCCAAGCTGCAATTGCTCAACGTTCTTATACCAAGTACTATTTAAAATATATATATATATATTTTTCCATTTAACTTAACCACAAGGAAAAAATCATTTCTGTATGACCTCCAACATGTGAACAACATGTGTATCTTTTGTTCAGGCTCATGTTTCTTCCATGTCAATCTCAACACCACAGGATGTGTCCCCTAGAGGGTTTCTCACTCCTGGTGCCAAGTAACCACAGATGCCACAATTGTGTTATGATCAAAACAGCTAAATCTTTGTGTGTGCAAAGCTCCATTTAAGAATCATGGGTGACATGGAATTTTTATGCCTGCAGAAACAGGGAAGGAAACAAAGAAATCACCATGGGGGAGCACCGTGGGGAACAAATATGCTGTGTGTTTTTCAGCAGCAACAAAAAGAAAGAGAAAAAATAGAAAAGGGAAAGAAATGCATGAATTATCAATGTCCCCTGTCCCAGGCCAGCACTGATCCGGGGTTCACTGAGGGGTCACCAGTACCCATCAACCCAAGCAAGGACCTACATGCCAGCTGCCTTTCTATGGCAGCCATTCCATATTCATACAGAATCTGTTGAATTTTAACACCAACGCACCTTATTCAACATGATGAGTTGCTGATTAGATGATTAGCTCAAGCAAATCTCACCAAACAAGGTTTGAGAACCACTCTTATATCATCTCATTAAAATAGTATAGCCTTGTTATAATAGAAAGTGTAAACTTGTTTAGCATTATTGCAACATGGTTTAATATGTATGTACAATAATTAAACACACACACACATACGCCACTTATCTTCTACTCCACTACCAAATGGAATTGGAATGAGAGTTTGTCTTCATTTTGGTGAGAGGGACATTTCTGTCTTATAGCTAGCTGAGTGAACACACTTTGATGACCCTGTTAAGGTTCATCTTGTTTACACACCTATGGTGCAAACCCTCATTCCAATACCATGTGATAGTGGAGGAGATGGCAGGAACAGAGAGGCACTCAAAAACACATTTTAAATCTGAAAGTGTCTTCGGGCTTGTTTGGCACGTGCTGGAAGGATGAACCTATGGGGTATTGGTGGCCTAGTGGGTAAGGAGTCATAATCAAAGGGTTGTGTGTTCAGATCCCGAACGACCAAGGTGTCCCCACACACTGCTCCCCTGGTGCCTTTCATGGCTGCCCACTGCTCACTAAGGTGAGAGGTTAAATGCAGAGGACACATTTCATTGTGTGGACCATATGCTGTGCATGATTTACTTTTACATAAAGTAAATCATTATTGCATGTTATCATAATCCATTGCACAGCTTTAAAACACAAGTAAAAAGCCTGAAACCCCCAGACCGCTACTCTTTCCAGATAGCCCAGTGTTTACATTTTCAAATACAGAAACTGAAAAATTGGTTTGCAATACTCCAGAATAGACAGAGGGTTTAACACCAGTTATTCTGAACCTCTTACTTGGCCCTTAAATATTACATAAAGTACAACTGAACTTGTTGGTGTGATTGTACGAACGTTATACATAAGTATATACTGTAGATTACGCAATGAATTGTGATTTGTGTGTGTGTGTGTGTGTGTGTGTGTGTGTGAGACAGAGAGGGGGAGAGAGAGGAGGGGAATTGTCTGCCTGCATGCCTTCAGCTGGGGAGGGAAATGAGACAGTGATAAAGAGGAGGCCAAATCTGCACAGAAGAAGCAGCTCTAACAATGAGGGAGGGTGTGAGTGTGTGATTCTGTGTGTGTGTGTGCCATAGGGATGGAGAAGGGTGCAGTTTATCACTGACAGCACACAGCCACAAACCAGCACTAAAACCAACAAGCCCCGCCACTCAAATATGCCTTTCAGCCAGCATGCATGTAGAGCGGGTGTCTGTGTGTGAGAGAGAGATCTTTATTTAACTTTAGAAAGACTTCAGGGGGATATACATGAACTGCAGTACTATAATCCAAAGAAATAACATACACATTTCCCTATACAAATGTCTTGTGATGTGTGTTTTCTGGACCTGTATGAATATATATAATAATGAGATTCTTTTCTGAAGAATCATAAAAGTCTCCTGGGGTCATCCTCCAGTGTCTAAAACAGCAGATAATTTGCTCCCGTTGGATTTACTTGAAGGGTGTTGTTTTCAAGTGATCCAGGAACATACCTTCTCCTACAGGTATGCATGTGTATTTGTGTGTCCAAGTAGGCTAATTGTGGAGAAGTTTGCCATATTGGAATGTTCAACAGAGCTTCTGCATCTTGTGCACTCTGTTGCCTTTGTTGCATAAATCATTTCATCACGGTTGACGGATGCACATCAGCATCAGCATGTGTTCCCATGACACAAACAGCACACGGTGACACAACAAAATGTGTCCTCTGCTTTTAACCATCACCCTTGGTGAGCAGTGGGCAGCAGCCATGACAGGCGCCCAGGGAGCAGTGTGTGGGGACGGTGCTTTGCTCAGTGGCACCTCAGTGGTAACTTAGCGGCTCGGGATTTGAACCGGCAACCTTCTGATTACAGGGTTGCTTCCTTAACCACTTAGCCGCTTCTCTGGGTTCTCTGGTTTCCCCTTGCTTTTTTCATCGTCATGCACACTAATTGGTTTGGCGACTCTAAATTGACCGTGAGTGAGTGTGTGAGTGAATGGCTGAGTGTACCAGGATGTGCTAGGACAGCTGTGACCCTCAGTAACAGGACTAAGTGGTTAAGGATAGTGAGTGAGTGAATGAGTTCTCATGCATTTTATCTTCAATACATTTGGAATACTTAAAAAGTTGGTTAACCTTCCACTAAGCCATCAAAATGGGATCAGGATGGCAGTCTCATTTAAAGTGTCTTCAAAGTGCAGCCAATGCTCCCTCCTCATGGCCTCTTTAAAGGTGTTGGACACTGCTGGGAGGCTGCCTGCTCTCGATTGTGGCCAGCTCGCTGGATGGAGCATCGTGCTGGTGTGGGCCGCACGCCCGATCGGTGATAAGGTCATCAGGAAGATCCCACTGTTCCTGAGGCTGTTCCAAGCTTGCAAGCTTGGCCTCAGACTGGAGTCCATTTGGGTGGAAATGACACTGTAAACTCATACTGATCTTTAATATACATTTAGGGGTCATTGTGTTTTTCCCAGTTTAGAAGAGGCTGGTGCAATGGCATTGATTTTGCCCGTTTTTTTTTTTTTCTTCTCATCTTTCATTCTCACCGACTCTGAAATGTCTAAATGCAGACCGCGCTTGTCAGGAGGTAGTGAAAACGTGTCATTTCACATGGATTTTAAAGACAATGTTCCTGTGTCACCTTCCAGGCTCACATCACCAATTTTTCTCACTCACTGTAGATTCATTCTCTAATATCAGACGGATCTGTCCTTATCTATCAACACTGTAACTTTCATCTAGCAGGTCTACCTCTGAGGGCCATCCAAGCTCTACAACTAATAGAAACTCAAAAACTACAAGAGTACATAGAAAGATTTGGATTCATAGTTGGGGTTTTTTCAGTCAGCCCCAGGGGTCTGTGTCCCCTGGTCAGAAAAGACTCAGTGTAGAAGTGGCCCCTACAGGATACAACCGGAGGTCAACATATATCACTTGGGTCCAAGGCTGCAGCTCACACAGAAAATAGGTCAGGAGTTTCAAAACCAGCATCTAACCTGACATATCTAGAGCACCTAGATGGCAACAGTTGACAAGAGTTCCGGGATCTACGGTCTTTATTTATTAAATAGATAGACTATTATAACAGGATTCAGATTTGTGTTATTTGTTATAGTTAATTCAAGATAGTTTCTTCCACCAGACCATCAGTCTGTATATAGGGCACTGTGAAAAGCAATGTTGGAAGCAAATTTGTTAATGTTGAACACTGATCTAATATTGACTTACCTAGACCTGGAATTTGTCCCCTTATGTCCCAAACTGTCATGGCTTCCAAACGTGCAAAGCATTGCAGTTGCTTGGTGATTGGATGTAAAAATATATTTTTCTAGCTTCGTCATGCGAGACTCAGTGGGTTAAAAAAAAAAACGCAGACACGACTTCTTATCTGCGCTAAACATTGTGGTTGGTGAATGACGTCGTTTTCGCGAATGCCTCCTTAACTTCTATAGGCCACTCTCCTCCTCGCCCCGCCTCTGTCCTCCTCATTAGCATTTAAAGCTACAGACACCGAAACGGTGCGTCCTGAGAAAATGTAATTGTGGGACTGGCTCAAAGTAGCTGCAATTCTCCACCACAGCTGAACTTCGGAAAGAGACTTCAGATACGGTATTAGGGGGACAAAAAAGGATGCACAGCTCTGTTTTCCTACCCTTCTCTGAGCAAATATACAGTGTTGTTTTTCCATCTGTAGACGTTTACTTTTACGGGATCATTCATTTACTTACAGACGTAGGAGAGACCAGTTCTTGTAGCAAATCTCTACCCATCTGTTGGGAAGATGAGAAAAATGTGAATTAGTTTCCAATCTGTTGCAATGTTTAAAATACTGTACTTACCCGCACAGTACAGAGATGGTCTGAGGAGAGCGAGGAGGCTCTTAAGGACTATTTTGAGTCTACTGTGTGGGAGGTGCTTTGTGATGACCACGGGGAGGACATCAACAGCCTTGTCACCTGCGTCACGGACTCTATTAACTTCTGTGTGGATAACACCGTACCCACCAGGACTATGCGATGCTTCTTCAACAGCAAACCCTGGATTACCCCAGAAATAAAAGACGTCCTCAAGCAAAAGAGGAGGGCATTCAAATCTGGTGACAAGGAAGAGGAGCTACAAAGGGTGCAAAAGGAGCTGAAAGGACTGATCAGAGAGGGAAAACGAAGTATGGAGAGGCCTCAGAACCATCTCAGGCCACAAAGATCAGAACTCTCTGTCGGTGGGGGATGTGAGGTGGGCAAATGAACTGAATCACTTCTTTAACAGGTTTGATTAATCCAGAATGCAGTCTTCAACATCGACTGCAGTCCCTACTCAGTCACCTCAGCCACGTAACCCCTCATAAACACACACTGCTCACTGCTCCCAACCCCCAAACGCAACTTCTGTCAGGAGGGAACTGAGGATGATAAAAGTCAGAAAGGCAGCATGTCCAGATGGCATCAGCTCAAGAGTCATCAGGTCCTGTGCAGATAAAATGTGTGCGGTGATGGAGCACAGAGCTCCAGAGTTCCAGAGCTCTGGAAAACCTCTTGTGTGGTACCAGTGCCAAAGACTCCACGACCCAAGGACCTCAACAACTACAGGCCGGTGGCTCTGACATCCCACCTGATGAAGATCCTGGAGCGGCTGGTCCTGGCTCAGCTTCGGCTCCTGGTGAGCTCATCACTGGACCCACTTCAGTTTGCCTACCAGCCTGGCACTGGAGTGGATGATGCCATCATCCACCTCCTACATCGTTCCCTCTCTCACCTCGAGACTTCTGGGAGCACTGTGAGAATCATGTTCTTTTATTTCTCCAGTGCCTTCAACACCATCCTTCCCACAATCCTGAGGGCCAAGCTGGAGCACACAGGAGTGAATCATCACCTCACAACTTGGATCCTGGACTACCTCACCAGCCGACCACAGTATGTGAGAACTCAGGGCTGTGTGACGGACAGGGTGGTCTGCAGTACGGGAGGCCCACAGGGAACGATTCTGGCAAAGTTCCTCTTCACCATCTACACTGCAGACTTCAACTACATCTTCCCTTACTGCCATGAGGTGACTCTGAAATAGTTGGCCTCATCACGAATGGGGACGACAAATAGTACAGAGAACTGCAGAACCAGCAGAACTAACTCCAGATCAACACTGGAAAGACCAAGGCACTTGGAAAGACTTCTGCAGGCACAAACATCCTCTACTACAACCACTGAACATCCAAGGTATGGACATTGAGGCTGTGGAGAGATGGTGTTCATCTGAACAATAAACTGGATTGGACTCATAACTCTGATGCCCTCTACTGGAAAAGGCAGAGCAGGCTGTACCTGCTGCGGAGGCTCAGGTCTTTTGGGGTGAAGGGTCCACTCTTGAAGACCTTTTATGACTCTGTGGTGGCCTCAGCCATCTTTTATGGTGTGGTCTGCTGGGGAGGTAGCATCTCTGCTGGCGACAGGAAGAGACTGAACAGGCTGATCTGGAGGGACAGTTCTGCTCTAGGATGTCCTCTGGACCCAGTGGAGGTGGTGAGTGACAGGCGAATGGTGGCTAAGCTATCATTCCTGCTGGACAACATCTCCCACCCCATGCAGGAGACCCTGACAGCACTGAGCAGCTCCTTCAGTTGCAGGCTGCGGCACCCACAATGATGGACAGAGAGATTCAGAGGGTCTTTCCTTTCCGCTGTCAGGCTCTACAACGACTGACCATACAAACATAAATAGACTTAAACACACACATCCAATACACAATCTCCACTTTCTCTTAAGTGCAATATGTCTATATCTTCCCACTCTGTACATATGGAAAATCTTACAAAAATATCTTTTATGTATATACCGACATATTTTTAATTTTACAACTCATATTCACTGTATTATTTAGCTATTCTAAGACTATTTATTTGCTTACTTGCACAGTGAACTTTTATATTAGAAAGTCGACATAATGTCTGTGCTATTGTCTTTTGCTGCTCTTATCTTGTACTGTCCACTTCCTGTCATGACAATGTAAATTTCCCACTTGTGGGACTAGTAAAGGATAATCTTATCTTATCTTACTTCTATTGTAGTGTTAGTGGTTAGCGACACACAGAAACCCAGCTCTCCCAGGGTTGGTGGGCCGGGTTTTCCGTTTTCCTCCTACTGTCCAAAGACATGCATGCTAGGGGCATTGGCTACTCTAAATTGCCCATAGTTTTGGGTGTGGGAGTGAATGGTATGTGTGTTTGCACCCTGTGCTGGGCAGGCACCATGGGTCAGTTCCCCAATCCTGCTTTGCCTACACATGCATAATTAGCGTGTTCTCATTCTCATTCTGTATATATTCTACTATACAGTGTGTATAGTAGAATATGAGTGATGATAAAACTACATATGATGTATTACTTGCATTGTATTCTGAGGACGACTACACTTTTCACAGAACTCTTTTAGAATAACATTTAATTGGCCCATGTATATTTAATAGTATGCTTTCTGTATAGTTTAAATGCCCTTATGGCTTTTTTTCCCCAACCATGAACCCAGCACCCACCTCAGGGTAAATCTTGTAAGTTGATGTTTTCTCACACTTATCAAAAGGCACCCAGCAGGTTAAATCCTGTTAGAACGCAGAACACTGCCAGTGTTCGGAGGCAAGGTGTCTCGCGTCAGGTGTCTCACTGATCAGCGGCAGAAGCGAAGTCCCCCCGCTGTCTTCTGATTTGATATCAGGTCCTTGGGTCCTGACTGAGAGGCTCTGAAATCAGGTTTGCCTTGTGAAGCTACTTGAGGGTCTGGAATGCATTCCCCCACCCAGAGGTGAATGTGGATGGCATAGTAATGAGGTGCAGCAGATCCCTCCTGCTCTTTCACTCATTAGAGAGAGGGATGACAAAAATGTGTTTGGTGGTATGTCCAGGTGCCCACCAGTACCAGATATGAAGGATATGTGTGCAAAAGCAGTGGACAATAATAATGCAATATGCTACAGGCACCCATGCTGTAAAACAAATACACATTGCTGTGTAAGAAACACAGTCTGTCAGTCTTTGGGTGCTTTTCGTTTGAATTTGGGAAATAAATTTGATCCCAGCTCTAAAATTTAAATGAAATACATGCCAGCTATGGATCCCATGCCCATGTGTGTTAGTGAGCGACTGCTGTACATCTTGGCTGGTTTTCACCATCCAAGACTGTTGTACTGTAGCTTTGTTTCAGAATTAATGGTTAAATAAATGTGGCTAGTTTATCTCCTGGTTTTTTGTTGATTTGTAAGGCTCTTTAGTTGCTATTATGAAGTAGTTTTATGCTTTTATAAACAGTATTTAAAAGGGGAAGAGATTGAGAACTCATCCTGCATGATTTAAACCAAGCTCATCACTACATCACATGTTTTTTTTAATCTTTTTATTCATGTATCATTGACATTACAATTGCAAACCAGCCCCACGCATAGTGCTGCACTTAGCACCAATTTGAACATAGTGGTGTAATATTCTTGAAATCTGAAATAATTTCATACAACAAAGAATACATTTTCTGTCACCATTTCTGTTGTGCACCACAAACAGCTCATAGTAATGACAATTATTAATGACCATTTGCTGTGAAGTGTGCATGCAGCAAAAACGATCAAATAAGAGATTATTTTGTATTAAAAATGTAAGTATGAATACTATTTCTCTCCTGCAATGCGCATAAAATATTTTGGGAACATTTTTAATGATTTCAACCAACTGATTAATGCAACTTGTGCCTGATGGCAGTTACATGTGGAGCCTTGCTACCCAATTTAGTTCATAATGACTGATTGTGCTGCTCAGCGCATGTTTTAATTATCTCAGTTAGATCTGAGAGAACGGCCAGACTCCTGGTAAAATGGAGAAATTCTATGTAGGTGGTGTTGCCATAGCAATCCACTGAGATTTTAATGGCAAAGTTTCTGTTACTTCAGTCCTGTTAGATCGCTGTTGTCACCTGGCTTTTGCTTTTGTGTAGATTTGCATGAGCATTATTTATGCACTCATATTATGCGTTCAGGTTCTTGACTGCCTTACAGATCACCACTTCAGACCCCGAGTTTGGATGGGATCTTGGAAGGCTCTGGGCATCTTTCACTGTGCATGTGATCGCTCATTTCATTTTGTTAATCTTTTTGGATAAGGAATGGTGTTGCGGACAGCTCTTCTTAAGCAGAGGGGAACATTGAATAAGGAATTGCATCCTTTGCGTTTTAAAGAGGACGATTAAACTGGTAAATATAAGATGTGTGGAAAATTAGCCTGAAATAACAATCTGAAAAGTGCTCCACTTTCACATGAGCTGCAAGCGGCTCATTCTGCCTTGAGGCCTGGAGGAGCCACTGCAAAGGTCACGCGCATTAATTGCCGCAAGAGACTGGCGCTCTGAGAAGCTGCTTATTTCCAGGCTAAACATTTAGTGTTGCCTGGATATTATTTCAATCTGCAACATTTTCTCACCTATTCTGCAGAGGCCGAATTGTTTGAAATGGCCAGGAATCTGTGTCACTGGTCACAGAATTTCTATTTTTGATGCTTGTCGATTTTTCATTCAGGCCACAAGACCGACTCCACAAAATCCAAATAACACTGACCTGTTATATCTCTAGGGCGAGAACAATATTTATAATCAACCCAACCATGTACGAGACCTCAGATAATTCCTGGGCATTCCTCTGGAACAGGGGACGGAACATTTCACAATGCAGAGCAAGACAATAAGTGACAGTGAAAATTAGGACAGGATAATAATGCATACATGGCAACACTGTCATGAATGTCATTATTTACCCTTGTTCTAAAATAATATGAATTATTCACAGGTTGTTGTGAATAATTAATACAATCTGATTCAAATTGTATTGGGGTGTTGACCACAGTGTACGGTCTCTGCTTGTTGTCTGTTCAGGTACTTCCACACCATCTACCTGGGCATCCGTAGCCGGCGCAGTGGGGAGAACGAGCGATGGCGCTTCTACTGGAGGATGGTGTATGAGTATGCAGACGTCAGCATGCTCCACCTGCTGGTCACCTTCCTGGAGAGTGCCCCCCAACTGGTGCTGCAGCTCTGCATCATCATTCAGACACACAAGCTGCAGGCCCTGCAAGGTAACACATATACACACGCACAGGTTCCAAACACATGCGTGTAAGCCTGTCCCGCTTCAGGAGAGAAGCCTACCATGAATGCCGTCTTCAGGCCCTTTAGCAGAATGATTGAGGATGGTTCTCCACCAAAAATATTCAATACACACACTTCACTTGGGTACCATATATGGCCGACAGATCCCTATACATTCTGTGTATACACATTGGTGTATATTTTAATCAGTACACCAACTGCGGGGCAGTGGTGGCCTAGCGGTTAAGCAAGCGGCCCCGTTATCATTAGGTTGCCGGTTCGAATCCCGATCCGCCAAGGTGCCACTGAGGTGCCACTGAGCAAAGCACCGTCCCCACACACTGCTCCCCGGGCGCCTGTCATGGCTGCCCACTGTTCACTCAGGGTGATGGGTTAAATACAGAGGACAAATTTCACTGTGTGCACCGTGTGCTGTGCTGCTGTGTATCACATGTGACAATCACTTCACTTCAACTAGAGCACAGTTCAAAAATTTCCAGCCAGACAAGCTTGGTGGAAAACATGCACAAGTGCAGATGGAATGAACACAGAGTACAGACAGAAGTAGTCGGAAGACTCTCTCTGTATCTGTAAATTATCCTTAAAACAGTTATTACCTGGCTAACAGGCGAGATCTACCTGTCGGACAAGGGTCTGAGGATATATTTAGCCAGCAGGGGACCGATCTCTGGAGTCTCAGCTCTCAGTGCATGACCATGCACTGCCCATGCAGGCCATGAATCATGGGTAATTGCCGGCCACTGGGTGGGGTGTGGAAAGCATTGAGTGGCAGGTCTGATGGCAGCAGGGCACTGGGGGGTTGCCCTCCTGCCTGCCAGAGGCGCTGATACATGAGGCTGAACCTCCCCTGGCCTGCAGAGTCCAGGCTGTGCTGCTGTTTATGTGCTTACGGGGCTGTCCAGCTCCCTCACTCTGGTAAAAGGATTTACAGTCCTGAAGCTACTCCTGCCATCAGCTCAGGTTGTTCACTGTGAAATGTGTGTGTGTGTGTGTCTGTAAGCGAGAGAGAAGCAGTGATGGAGAGTGAGGAAGATGTGTGTATGCGTGTGTGTGTGAGAGAGAGAGAGAGAGAGAGAGAGAGTGTAAGGAAGAGAGCAGGATAAACAGTGTGAATAAAAATAACCAATGTTACTCCACTGCAAGGTTGAACTTGAATTCGCTCTGAGGGAAAGCTTAATGCTGAGATCCTCATGGCCTTTTCTTGTTTTGGACCAGAAGCTGACGTAGGTGCAATAGCAACTAAGATCCCTGCTGATATTTGTAGATTCAGCTGAGGGTTACTAGCACAACAATTTTTTAAAAATGCCAAAAGATTACATTTTGCATTAATTGCCAGAGCTGCTTGGACCACATATAACTGAATTCAATGTGATGAAATCATTCACTCATAAAGAGCAATAGTTTGTAGTTCAATTACAAGCAACTTATGATAACTATTGCTTGTCACATCAAAGATGTCTAATGACAATATTGCTCTTTCAGCGTCTTATATTCTTCAGCTGTATTAGCCCTCATGACCACCGCAGCTGTTGGTGTCTCTGGCTTTGCTCAGTTAAGATATCAGTGAAAATCTTTCACGTCATCCAGGTACCCTAGTGTCAGTCTAGTTTACCCTGATTACACTTGTAATTAGGTTTCCCATATATATGGGGCAGTGGTAATCGGAACCAGTAATCCCAATCTGCCAGGGTGCAACTGAGGTTCCAGTGAGCAAGGTACCGTCCCCAAGCGCTGCTCCCCGTCACCTTTCATGGCTGCTCAATGCTCACTAAGGCGATGGGTTAAAAGCAGAGGACACATTTCATATGCTGTGCTTTCACTTCACGTTCATTTAGCTTGCCTCCCCTCACTCTTTAGTCACTCGTGATATGTGCCTTGCATTTACTCCTCATTGTTCTTTGTGGTGGAATGATACTCCAGTGTTGTGTATATTAGTTATTTTAATATTGTCTTAATATTCATCCACCTAAATCAAACCATTTTCACACAAAAAGTATTGGCTGGGAAACCCACACAAAGGAAAACCCCAGGGTTTTCTCTCTATACAGATTTTTTCTCTCAAAGTGGAAGGGGTAGCCTAGCAGTTAAAAGAGCGGACTCGTAACTGAAGGGTTGCGGGTTCAAATTCCATATGTATCACAATGACAAAACAATCACTCTCACTAGAGTATCTGAAAGTACAGGTTTGCCTGTGCAAGCCTCTGTAGACAACTAGAAACATCATACATAAATGCTGCATTTATAATGCACCATGCATTACTCTGATTATGAACTGGGACCGGCAGACTATTTCATACTGTAAATGCATCTGTTTTGGCTTATATGACAGAAAAAAATGTGGCACCATATTGTTTTTCACTTTTAGACATCAGTTTAGAATAAAACAGCCCTACCATCATTACCAACCCCAACAGTCATAAATAAGATAGCATAAGGCAGTGTCTCTGTGATTAATTAGTGGTAATTGACATATTTATCACAGATGATTTGGGAATTGTTATTTGATAATTACTTGACATGTGGCTTGTGGAGGGAAAAAAAGTCTACACCATCTTTGTTCAGTCGAAAGTGCGTGATGAGAAACGATGGTATGCTTTCTGGAGGAATGCAGACTCTTCTGGCACACAGCACATCTCCATTGTCTGACCTCCCACCTACTAAGAATTAAGAATGGCTCATCAACAGCCCTGTGGGACCGGCAAGACAAAAAGGATAAATGCGAGGCTTCTCAGCGTTTAGCTGCTGTATTCTACATAATCTACTGTGTGCATCACTCTTGAGTCAAGTTCTCAGTTTACTAGTGAACAGCTAAAACGCTGTCTAAGATTTTTGAGTCCTGTTAAACACTGTCTATCATCTGTCAGTTTTAGTGTTATAAGAAAGTATTAAATTATTGTTTCCAATCAAAGTCCACTGGCTTTTCTGTTATGTTATATTAGTGACAGTGGTGGCCTAGGACACATTTCTTTGTGTGCACCGTGCTGTGCTGTGTATGACAATGATGATCACTTCAGCAATAAGTGAGACTGCAATATGAAATTTGAAGATCTGAAGTATGGAAGATACAGTACAGGCCAAAAGTTTGGACACACCTTCTCATTCACTGTGTTTTCTTTATTTTCATGATCATTTACATTGATCTTGGCATTCTCTCGATGAGCTTCAAGAGGTCATCACCCGAAATGGTTTTCCAACAGTCTTGAAGGAGTTCCCAGAGGTGTTTAGCACTTGTTGGCCCCTTTGCCTTCACTCTGCGGTCCAGCTCACCCCAAACCATCTGGATTGGGTTCAGGTCCGGTGACTGTGGAGGCCAGGTCTCCACTTTTTTTTAAGTACATAACTCCACATGTGTTCTTTCATAGTTTTGAAGCCTTCAGTGAATGGTCATGAAACACATTGAATGAGAAGGTGTGTCCAAACCTTTGGCCTGTACTGTACATAAAAGACTATTCTGTTACAGTGGTCAGTGTTGATGCCACCTGGAACCAAGCATTTGCCTTTTTGTCATTGCAACTATGTTTTCCATGATCACGCTGTTGAATGTATGGAGTTTGCCAGGCCTGTCTTTCTGCTTGTTTTCTCTCAGCCACTGATGTCTAATCTTCTCCATAAAGGGTCAGTGTGGGTATAGGGACAACTTTTTGGCTGTTTGTACCCATGTGTGAAGACTCTTCTGCAAATCGTTCTCTTAACTGGTAACTGAATGAGTGTGTCCCTTACACACCCATACATAATGTTCTCACACCATAGACAATGTTTAGAATAAAATGAAGAAGACATAGTCTTAAAAAAACATCAGCAAAGCACTGTCCCCACACACTGCTCAGTGAATTTGTTTTATAATTCAGTGATGATTCTGTACATGTATGAGCATGTTTATCAACCATGGACCATGACTTCACTCAGGTTATGACATTTGTGACAAACATACATTGGAGACGGATGTGTTAGCATGTTTCCTTCATTTCATTCTATTAGCAACTTTTCATTCTATTTTCAGTTTATTTTTAATAAACAAAACACACGTGTATTTCTATATTTGGTGAATTTGTGTCTTTCATATTTGCAGTGTGTGGGATATTTTGTATAGATATGCTAAGCTTTTGTGAAGGTGAATGTGAAGGTATCACACACATGCAGCTACAGTACGCTGAGTACACGGCAGTGTTAGAGTACACTTCTTGGGGGGGAGGGGAGTGACACATTCCAATCGGCCACCCATTTACAAATGAATGGGAGCCATTTGTCGGTGATTGAGTTGTTAGTTTCAACCCAAGGGGCCATTTGGCCTACCTCTGGTAGGGCTGAGGGGGTCAGAAAAACCTGGGAGTTCTAGTGTTAAACATCGTGCTTGCTGTGTATCATCATGACAATCTCTTCACTTTCGCTTACAAAACAGAACACATCACTTCATTCACACTCTAAACAGTTTTTTGCAGATAAAGTTCTCTACATTTATGCGGATATTCCATTGATTAATAGCCATGTAGGTGATCTGGTTTCCTGCAGCCATTAGGTTATTGTATATATTATAGATTAAATTAATTTCTGTTATTACTAATGGTTCATGTCTAGGTTTGTAAAGACTCATTAGTGCTGATCCCAATGCAAACATACAGTCTGCCTGTTTTCTTTCTGCAGAGTCACACTGCTGCCTGTTTCGTCCTGTGCAGCGAAATGCTCCTCAGCTCAGTGCTGAGCACTTGCTGTCTAAGGACATTCATACCTGACATACATAAAGTGAAGCAGCTGCGTGAACAATAAAGAAGGGACTTCATCCCTGTGCAAAATATACTTTCATCCTTCTTGTTGCCACAAATGGCTGCAATAACTTGCAAATTCCCTGTGTTTGGAAAGTAAAATAAGCTTGATGTCTTTT
Organism: Denticeps clupeoides; assembly: GCF_900700375.1. NCBI lineage: Eukaryota > Metazoa > Chordata > Actinopteri > Clupeiformes > Denticipitidae > Denticeps > Denticeps clupeoides. Next base: position 17,783,231 of record NC_041710.1, read on the forward strand.
TTTAGGCCTTTGTCTGCCCCGCCCATGCCTGCCGAAGTTGCCATAGTTACTGTCACTACTGACAGTCCATTAAAACTCATCAATCCTCCATGTTCCTTTTGACGTTCTCCTGCAGCAGCATTCTGCCAGGGATCCGAGTAGCTGGAGCAGGACTCAGCCAGTGTTCACCCTAAGTGGGCAATTTTTCAGCCTGTTTCCTGCAGCAGTGGCGGGGTGGGGGGGTGCAGTCCCTCTTCAGGAATGTGACATGGATCCACCATTATCCCTCCTCTTTTCATCAAAAACATGGGCTCCTCTAAAATGTGTTTGTTAAAATGATTGAACGAATTAGCCTCTTAGGTGTGCTTACCTGTCATGTGGCTGTAATTGTATTTGGATCACTCAGCTGGCAGCAGGCAGACAGTAGCGTAGTAGCTAGCCTCCTTATTCGGCGATAACAGATCCAATTACATGCAAATTATTACACAAAGGGTGGGTAATTTTGAGATATAGGCATAATTGACAATTTATTGGAGCAGAATATTTTATGTCATAATTACAGCCAGGCCTGTTTCTGAAGAATGATGCCCTGTGATGATGTGCCATTGTATCTAAATCTCACATTTTTGGAAGATAAGGGTGTTTTTTTTGTTAATGAGTGAGTACTGAAGACATTTAGAAAAGTACAAAGTATTTTGTCATCATTAAGGCAGCATTTAAGCCTGAAAAATGCATGCCAGGTGACTAAATTGTCCGTAAGTGTGAATGAATGATGTGCGTGTGTGTGCACCTGCACTTGGACTCAAGTGGGTGAGTCCACACCATGATGATGTGAATCCTTTATTGCTGTTGCAATATACCATGTCAGTATGGCCATCAACCCGACCATAGTAATTCGCAACAGGGGAGGGAAAATGGACGGTGGACGTAATCCCGCATAAACGAGCATCAGTCCGGTTCTGCGGCCAAACGACGCTCACACAGACCCACCAGTTCATGCTGGGGTTATGTGTGTGTGTGTGTGTGTCTCCACGTCTGCTTCCGCTGAGAGCCAGAGAGAAAGACCATCAACCAAATGTCCCGGAATTGGCATCAGCCTCCATGACCCTGGCACGGTTACGTGGTTATGAGTAGTGTAGTCTATTGTGCTGTTTTGTCCAGAGAGCTACAAACAGCCAGGTATGAAATTAAATGAAAATATTTGAAACATTTTTCTACTCCATTGTCTGTGAGAAGCACCACCGTCAGCATTTTTTCTTTCCTTTGAATCAGACTACAGTTTACTAAGGATCTTTAGAGACGACCAGCACTGGCCTGCGGCCGAGTTGCTCCCCTCACCGCTGGGGGTTTGCCCCTGTAGGCATGCACCTGATTACTTTGGCATCCAGTTCTGAACATACTGCTTCAATTCCTGGCTGGAAAAAAAGGCCTTTTTTCCATTCATTACATTTTTTAATGTACTTCATCCTACCACTCTACCCTGTGGATAGATTGGATTAGTTAATCACTTAAATGAACACATAGGTGAACATGTGTGTGTTTCAGAAGCACTTTTGTCTGGGATTAATATGAAGACTGATTCATGCTCATTTTACCAAAATGACAAAAATAAGTAAAATACAGAATTACCTATGTCACCGTCCTCATGGTGAATAAACACACGTCATGAAGAGAGTCACACTGTCTGCATTTTGGTGACATTCCATGAAAGCGATCATGCTCCCACCTGCTGTGTGCTGTCATCGGCTGCCCAAAAAAACAATGTCATGAAATTGATGTATCCACCCACTGTCTCATATTTTCATGTATTTTCATCTTTTGTGCTTGACTGAAACATGCCCGCTCACCTAAATGCATGTAGAACATTGCTGAAAAACCCAGCATAATGATGGTAGCTGGTTGCAACTTAACTTGTATTAGCTGTTTTTTGGTGGTTTGAGCTGGCAGATCAGCATGACCATTGCCAAAACACAACTGGTCAAACTTACTGGACAAAGCTGTTATGACTTATGTGGAAACTTATTTAATTTAATTTAAATTTTTTTTTTTTTTTTTTGTGATGCTATTACCTCTGTTTTTGCTGCTATTACCTTCTGCTTCTGTCCACTTTCTGCCATGACAAGTGCAATTTCCCACTTGTGGGACTAATAAAGGTTTATCTTATCTTATCTTAAAAAGTGGCACCTCAGTAGTTCGGGACTCGAACCGGCAACCTTCTGATTACAGGTCCGTTTCCTTAACCACTAGGTATACTATGGTATACTTTTAACATTTTTTAAAACCAGATTAAGGGATGTTTAATAAATTTAAGCAGTGATAATAATAGATGATATTAATTTTAATTAATAAAATTTATAGTCAGTGTATTCAGTTTATATTCCTTTGACCTTTAACTTGATTACTCATTAACTGTGCCTGTAGTGTAATATTTATACAACAATGATTAAATATAACACTGATTTTAGTTGGGATTATATAAACACTGGTTTTAATTTGCTGTGTCTTCAACTATGAAATAAAATGAAGTATGAAATAAGGTCAACAAAATATGGGTCAGTTTAATGAACTGAATATAGTTTAAATGTATTAAATTAATACTTTTGAATCTGAACAAATTAAGGCTGGGTTGAAAGAATATGGAGTTAAAAGTATAATTTAATTTCCCCTGGTTTGTTTAATGCACATAGTCATATATTTCACATTAGTTTGCACCAGAAAAATTAGGTGCTGTTGCCATCAAAGTAACCTTCTTCAAAGCATAGGAATGGGTACAAGGCTCATTTCTGAAGCTTGATTTTGGAACCTTCCCTGCGTAGATGTGGGGTGCACGTCATGCTACTGCAGAGACTGGTGTTAAGAAAAAAAAAAAGATCAAATGAGATGAGATGCATCACGACCAAAGCACGAGCTGCTGATGTCATTTTCACCTACAGAAGGAGTAGAGTGTATCACTGGCTGAGATGATCAGGAAGGACAGTCAAATGCAAGGAGAAAAGAACGGATAGTGTTAATGAGTTGGTGCTCTACTTGTGTTCTACTTGCTCTGTCCTAACAGAATTGCATGAGCTGGCACGGTGGGCACCTGCCCTTTGCGTTGCTGTGTTGTTAATGGTGGTGATGGTGACAATGGACAGGCAGCTGTCTGCTGCTGACAGCCTCCACACCAACAGGAGGAAGAGAAGAGCAGGAAGAAGAGGAAGATGAGGAAGATGAAGCTGAAAGCGATACCGCAGTTTACGTAACCCTTCCTCCCTGCTCATTCACTACCACTTTTGCTCTGTCTCCTCTCCCCAGCCCCCAGCTCCTCTCTTCCCTCCCTAAATTGCTGCAGCCTCCCTGAGCATTACATCACCGCCTCTGAACGTGCACACATCCCCGAGAACACACTCACACACACACACACACACACACACACACACACACACACACTCTATAGCAGCATCACTGGACCAACGGTGGGTTTCCTGGGCGACTGTCTCCTCGGGATGCGGCACACGTGCGGGGGTGGGGTGGGGGAGGGCTGAGGAGGTGGGAGGAGGGGAACGAGGGATGTGCACGTGCCAGTGCTGTAGAACGGAGCGGTGGGCCAGGCATCCTCTGGAATAAGAATTACAGCGGTGCCTCTACCAGTTAATTATCCCACTTCACAAAGCAGTCATTAAACCGCCCCCATCGCACTCTTCCACCTAATGGGCTGGATTTAATCTCAGTCATTTAAATGCATAAACAAGTGAATGGGGTAGAAATACGAATGCTGTATAAATAAACACCTGGAGTGGAGTGGCCAGTCCAGCCCAGAATGGCCATGCTGGTTTTCACAGCAACTGCCTAATTAGACATGCAAAAACAGTGACCCATCAACTCCATAAATGAATGATGATCAAGAACGATTTCCTGTCATATCTGATGAGCTGGATGCCCAGCCTCCTGCTCCAGTGTCCTGGGACTGAACAGGCAAGAGAACATGTAAGCAGAGAGCAGAGATTTCCTGTGAAAATGCATTCACCACAGCAGCTTTGAAGTCAAAGTAATTAGAAAGCATGAGCGCTGGCCATATGCTGAAGTGTGATAACAAATGTAATTGACTGTAATGGTCTCTGGTGTTGAAAGGGCATGAGAAAAGAGATAAGTGAGAATGAAGTTGACTGTTAGCCCGCGGAGACTATTGACTTGTCGTCACCCCCGCAGGGCTCATCACATTTGGAGGACACTGCACAAAAGCTGAAGTTCGGGACGGGGCACAATGGCCTGTGTAGATGGTGTCGGCATCACACAAAGGCCAATGTCAAGCCGAAGCCGCACCCGTGCACCCTTGAACATAAAAAGCATATAAACAGCTATATAACAACTGTTCTGCGTTTGAATCTAACATCTCAATTTTACTACAATTTATAGATATTTGGAAGCAACTTGAATCTGTCGGATTGGCATTTCCTTTGCAGGGTCTGGCTATTTGGGAGGGCCTGACTGCCTTGGTAGCCATACAGTAAATAATTATGTATTGTGGACAAGTCATCCTTGTTTATGGAACATTTAAAACTCGCACATGCATTCAGCACTCATATACAGATGCAGATATGCACTCACAGTTGCAGATGCCGGTAAGCCGCTCATGTCACACAGCAGAAATAGGAGTGTTTTCAAAAGTGAAAGTGAAGTGATTGTCATTGTGATACACAGCACAGCACACAGTGCACACAACAAAATGTGTCCTCTGCTTTTAACCCATCACCCTTGGTGAGCAGTGGGCAGCCATGACAGGTGCCCGGGGAGCGGTGTGTGGGGACGGTGCTTTGCTCAGTGGCCCCTCTGTGGCACCTTGGCGGATCGGGAATCAAACCGGCAACCTTCTGATTATGGAGCCGCTTCCTTAACCACTAGGCCACCACTGACCCTTTTGGGGGTATAAGTATTGTAACTCTCTGTGGACTCATTGCTCTGGAACTGGCCATGGCTGGCAGTTCTGAGAAAAGTACTATTGAATAAAGGTACCCCATGGTGATCTTCTGCTTTACAACTTTGTGAGCCTTTATTAATATTAATGAAGTGATAATTTCAGTTATAGATTACAATAAGGTGTAAGATGAAGTGAAATTACGGCAACTAATGCAAGAAATACTGAATTATCATAATCCATTTTTTACAATGACGTCCACCTGCAGAATGACAGATTGTGGCCCATCTTTCATTAATGATTCAGATAAATCGAGAATCCTGCACACAAGAGCCATTGCAGAGCTCTTAGCCTCACTAAAGTGCAAATTGAGATGTTCCCTTGTCACTGGGGACACACCCTCAATTATTCATTTTTTGAACACAGTGGCGTGCTGTTAGGAGACTGTGATTATTTTTTTTTAGACTGCTTCGTTGTGAGGACTCCAGAGTCGTGGGATTCTGGAGTGGGTTAATCGTGCTGTTATTGCCTGTGCTCTCTGTGTGTGCATTGCAGAATTATATTCAGTCCAGGGGAGGCTATGTAATTTCTCCAGAGTCACGTATTCCTGGGGTGTAGACTGCATTGTACCAGGGCTGTGGTCGACTTGGATTGTGGTTGACTTGGGTAGAAACTGGGTTGTCCTTGTAGCAGTGCTCCATTACACATAAAGAATAAAACGTCATTAGCCCTCAGAAGGAAATAGCGGTGTCTGTGGTTTTAGAAAACGTGTCTTGAGCATGGGTCCCCCACTTAGCAAGCTTCAGGTGTTAAAAGGCAGAAAAGCTTCTCCAAACTGTGAAACACACTGCGTTTTTACTTGAACTACATTTCCCATAATCCCCCGAGAACCTACGAGGCAACGTGCTGCAGTGAGTCTTTTCTGCTGCGTCTTGTGATGCCAAAGCAGAAAAATGTCTCTATCCCAGTCCCGGAGGAGACCCATCACTCCATGCACTGCTCGCACTTTGTTACCATGGCAGCTGGCCCCTCGCAGAAGAGTAAATTGTGATTGACTGCTGTAAACAGGAGGTCCTCTGCTGCTTTAGTACACCCCATCAACTGCAGGGTGCTAATAATAGAAGCACCCTTTTGGTAGATACAGCAGTGTGGCTGGTGGATTACAGGTGTCTAGGGTGCACACACATCTCTCTCGCTCTCTCACACACACACACACACACACAGAAATGCCAACCCTTTTGCAGTGGCTCATGCCAGTGTCACCTTCGTGAAGTGAGTCCAGTTTGGACCGTGTCCAGCATCAGTGGACTCAGCACATGACTCAGCGAAATGTTTGGGCGCAAAGTCACCCATCTCACAATTACTCATTGGAGAGCATGAGACCCATACGGTTCTGCGAATGTTGATTCGGAGTTCTGTTCACCTCCATTAGCCCAAGGCACTCCCCCCAAACCCCTGTCCACTGCCACCATGAATTAATGAAGATGTAATGAGATAAGGGCCAGGCTGCTATTGTCCTGTTCTATTCATGCTGCACACATCTGAATGAGAGATACAGTAACTCACAGCCAGTGGTTCACTGCTCTACAAAGGGAATACATAATGCTGTTTGACTCTGACGAATACAGCTACTGCAACTGACAGCACTTTTTTATTTTAATTAACATCATGTTAACTTTCATGAGTGTGTAGGTTAATAGCAGCTATTCTTTTGTAATAAAAGTTGTTTATTGAACCTATTATCAGGTTACAGCCTACAGTCTGGGCAAGTTTTACCTTTTTTTGAGGCCTAGTCTATGGTTTCACGATCATGTCATATGACTGTGAATTTGAGACTTGTGAGCACTTGTGATGTACAGTTCATGTATCTTCTGGCCTGCCATCATTATTAGATTCCTGACCATAGGACCTGGGTGGCTTTAGACTTATCATTTTTGGGTAGTAGAACAGTCTCTACACTGTGAACATGTCGTTTTACAACTTTGATGTACCTTACCAAAAATTTGAGTGCATATATAGGATGCGTGGATCTGACTCTTTCTCTTTTTTATGCAGGCATGACAGCAGCCGCCTCGCTGGTCTCTCTGGCCTGGGCCCTGGCCTCGTATCAGAAGGCACTGCGTGACTCACGTGACGACAAGAAACCCATCAGCTACCTGGCGGTTATCATCCAGTTCTGCTGGCACTTCTTCACCATCGCAGCCCGAGTGGTGACCTTCGCCCTCTTTGCCTCTGTTTTCCAGCTCTATTTTGGCATCTTCATTGTCCTCCACTGGTGCATCATGACGTTCTGGATTGTACATTGCGAGACGGAGTTCTGCATCACCAAGTGGGAGGAGATTGTCTTTGACATGGTGGTGGGCATCATCTACATCTTCAGCTGGTTCAATGTGAAGGAGGGCCGCACCCGCTGTCGCCTGCTGATCTACTACGTGGTGATTCTTCTGGAGAACACGGCACTGAGCACGCTCTGGTACTTATACCGCTCGCCAGTCAGCACCGACGCCTTCGCCGTGCCTGCGCTCTGTGTCATCTTCTCCAGTTTCCTCACGGGCGTGGTCTTCATGCTTATGTACTACGCCTTCTTCCACCCCAACGGGCCGCGCTTCGGTCGTTCCCCAAGCCTGTGCCTGGACGACCCGTCCGGGGCCGGCACGGGCGGCTTCTCAACCTTGCCAACAGAGGGCGCCACCAACTCTCTGCGCTCCAACCGTGGGGGAGTGGCCGGGCAGCCTCTCATGGACAGAGACAAGTACACGGAGCGGGACGGCTGCATGCCGGTGTTCCAGGTGCGGCCCACCGCCCCATCCACGCCTTCCTCCCGCCCACCCCGCCTGGAGGAGACAGTCATCAAAATAGACCTGTGCCGCAACCGCTACCCGGCGTGGGAGAGGCACGTGCTGGACCGCAGCATACGCAAGGCCATCCTGGCCGTGGACTGCTCCCCCGTGCCCCCCCGGCTCCAGTACAAGGACGACACCCTGGTTCAGGAGCGGCTAGAGTACGAGACCACGTTGTAGCCCTGCCCATTTTCCCGCCCCCTTCCCCTCCCAAACTAACCACCACTAAACTGGGATTAACAGCAGGACTGTGGCAATAAAAGTGACTTGCGCTCCCAACGTAGTACACAGAGTTTATCCATGATGTTGATTGTCATGGTGATGAACTAAAAGCATAGAAAAAAAAAAAAAAAACAACTTACTAGTTGGAAGAATCAATTTTTCTAAACAGAGATTTCCTTTGGTTCTGTTTACTTGCCGTGTGCGGGGGTGAATTTTAATTATTTGATTTTATTTTTTACCTACGTCAGGTCAGGGAATCTTTTGTTTTGTAAATGGCCATTGCACTCACTACTACAGTACAAAACGCTGTCATCCTCAATGCTGAAAACTGTATCCACGGTCCACACTGGGACAGAGACATTGACTAAAACGTCACTTGTACAGCTGTTTTGTTTTTCCGGCAATGCAACGGATGCAACCAAGTAACGGCACTCCAACAGGTTTCTTGTTCAACCCCAATCCGGTAACACACACATACACACACACACACGCGCATACACTCATAATGGCCTATCCGCCCCGCCCCGTGTCACCCAGTGACAGACAGGGGGACCGGCCGGTGTTTTTTTCTGCCGATGGTGCACACGTTATTATGGGTGAGTCTGAATGACACACTGGCAAACTGAGCCTTCCTCCACCCCACCAATGTCATCAGCAACTTCATCACCGTGCCAAACGCTCCATTCCCCCACTGGACTCTCAGTGACTGTGTGTGGGTTCCCTGCCACCAACTGTATTGTACATAAAAAAAAAAGAAAGATGAACGCAGGCCAGAGTTTCTGCCACTTACTTGAATTCTGTACAAACAAGAGCAGCCGGCACATGTGTGAGGGGACACAGTGTGAAGGAGATGGAGAAAGCTCACGTTCTCGTCTGGCGAGAGCATTTAGAGGCTGTCATCCCGGTCCAGCTCGGCGATGAGACATGAGACAAGGACAGGGAAGGTGGATCCAGATGATGGAACACTGACATGAGACGTGGAGTTCATTCCCAGATCAAAGATTCTGAGCATTCTCCTAGCTATTCTGGCTGTCTGTAATAATGTGTGTGTGTGTGTGTGTGTGTGTGCATTTGAGTGTGTAAAGGATCCAAGGAAGGTCAAGAACAGATCCACACATGCAGATATTCACCGATCAGCCGGTCCTTTGCAGCTGAGCTGCATTTGCTGCTACAGGTTCTCCACCCACAGCTCCACCAGAGGAACACTTTCCCTGCCGGCTTCACTTAAACAAATACGTGGCAGCGGCCAACGCCCCAACCAATCTGCAGCACCAGGATCTCCACCGCCTAGGAGGAAACTGCCACCACTGTCGTCCACGTCACACCACAGAAACATAAAAACCAGACATGTATGTGTGTAAAAGAGTGTGTTCTCTGCCAAAGCATCACCAGGAAAAGAAGGTCCTGTGTCTTTCTGTCACATTTCCAAGTTGCTTGTGCTTCTTAACGTCCGTTTTGTCTTGAGGACAGGAAAGATGAAGGAAACAGCAGCGGGGATGAACAAGGGGGGAAAAAAGAACAAGCACAAAAGCTGTTGATCATGTGAAATCAAAGCTCAGCCTTTATTATTTCACGGAGAGGAGGGGGAAGCGTGTTCTGGGATTAGTGTTGCTCCAGAATGGGTTATGGAAAAATTCATTCTATTACACTGAGCTTTGCACACTCGCATACAAATTATAGGAAGCTAATGACAAAAGTTTTTAACCAAAAGAGTTGAATCTAGCATTTGTTTTTTTTTCTGAATGCCAGTTTCCTTTTCTTTTCTTTTTTTAAAATAAATTAGCGCTACACAATAGCATAAAAATATGTTGACGTGTCCCTTCAAGACACCATCAGCACAAGATTTATAGCACACACACACAAATACTTCATGTCCGATTTGCACAGCAGTTTGTATGAGCGTGCACTCTGTCCCCATCCCTTTTTGGGCAAATTTTTTTTTCCAGTCTGTCGAAATTGTATTTGATACAATCAGAGTTGGGTTTTCTTATTAAGTGCACAGATGTAGAGCAAAAGTTCTGCTGTCCAGACCTGCAGGTCTCGTGGTCCACTCAGTTTTGAATTTTGTCCATTTCATATTTTACATGGAGTTAGCATTGTGTTTTATTTATAAAATGCATTATAATAAATAAAAATACTGTAAAATGGTGAAAAGGTTATTTTTTGTAATTCAGCAAGGTAAGCCAAGGTAATGTAAGACTGTATAAATTACTGACATTTTCAGAAGTTGGACATTTGTGTGTTTTGTATCCTTTTTTGATTGATCATAGGTGATATTCTAATAATTTATGATATGTCAGATTTCTATTAACATAAATGTACACATGTTAATTGCAAAAACAAATAACCTTTTTTCACGATATTTATTATTTTAGGTGAAGAAAAAAAGGCGGATGTAGAAAAGTGAAATTTTTTTAATCATTCATTTATTCAGTTCAGAGGATTTATCTGTGTCATTGTGGTAGAGGTTTGTTTGAATTTTTTCTCCATGCTTTCTTCAGAATACCACTGAGGATTCATCTGCTCGTTGTCTGTTCCGGGTCTGCAGCATTATTTGTTCGGTCTGTGCACCGACAGCCTCTGTAACCGTCAGCAAAGTGTTTGTGTTGGGAGACTTGGCCACCAACATCTGCCTTTTGGACTCAGTTCTCAATGTCACGACCCTGATCTTGCCAATGCTTCTGCTAGCAGTCATACATAATACATTGACATTTTATTCTCAGTGTCACCTGGGGCATGCTGCGCCATATGCTTCAGTTTACTGGATCATGCTGTGTGTCGTGGTGTCAACATCAGATCTTATCTCCCCCCCTTCCCAGTCCCCATACAATGCATCCATTCAACCAACGGTTCCTGGGTCAACATAGCCTTTGTTGAGCCACCATAGTCAGAGGTAGTCATCAGCTCTGATAAACAAGTGTGTACAAGTGCTTAGACAGCATGTGCCCGCTCAGATGTAGCGTTTGTTTACAAAGGAACTGCAGCAGAAGGTCACAGCGGCAGCGTGACCCCGAAACAACAGTTTTAACATGAAACTAGAGCAGCTGTGAGGTTAAAACAACCTTGGCAACATTCACAGTCGGCAGTTTAGCAGGTTCTGCACCTCGGCGTGTTCCTCACATCACCATTCATCAGTCTGGACTGGTGCATCTGTTACTGTACCTACATTTTAGGACCTGGAGCAATGTGCTGAGACGCACCCAGGCCTGCACGGTGCACGTGTCCTACAAGACTCGGTTCAACTCGATTCAACGCGTTTCAATCATCCATTTAAAAGAACATGATTATGCTTTTTCATTTTTGTTTATGGTGATACTATAAATTGTGCATCTACCTACCTCATCATGTACACTAATCAACCCCAAAGCCAGAGTATGAGACACTGTGCAGTAGGTCTATAGATTGGAAAGTGTAAATGGATCAAGGCTTTATTTGTAAATTGGTGAATGGTGATTTATGACCATAAGTGCATCAGCTAAAAAGAACAGAAAAAAAGAACATAACAGAAGATCAGAGCTTAGAAACAGGGGGCGAGTATTCATCCACATCGCGATCACACAATCTTCCTAATCTGGCTTTTGTTTGCCTTAATGAAATCTCTGCAAACTTGTTTTGCCTGTCTGATCTGAGACGGTTGTGGGTGGGGATGTTGGGGAGTAAGCAGCTCACAGTTGCATTTTTGTTTTCATGGAATCGATGAGATGACGCTGCGGTCATCGTCCTCTGATCATGAAACAGGTGAAGAGTGACTGAGCACAGTGCCCACTCAGTTACAGCCTAATTATCATCTTGTTCCAGCCCGCTTTCGATCACAGTTTGGCATTGCTCCCCATCGGTACAGTCATTTGTCCGAAAATAGTTAAGTGCACAGTTCACACTGAAAGTGGGATGGGAGTAAGTACTGCAAAGCATCTGTGCGTCGATAAATTGCCTACTGTGGGAAGAATTTTCACCCCAAATAGACTTTTTTTAATAATTAGTCATTAGTTTCTATATCATAAAAATGTGGTTTGACTGCTAGGCCATGCCAACCTGGACACAACATTAGTACAAAGCACAGTGGTGACTAAATTTGAGAGAGATTTCTTTCTGTCCTGTTTTTGACCTAATAGCATAATGTACAGATGTACTTGACATTTCAGTTGCTATGGAAGCTCACAATAGTGAATTGAAAAATGGCTATTTAACTGTAAATAAATGTATGCAAATGTACGTTTAAAAAGAACATTCCTCTCTGAGTCCTGATTGTGAAGGGTGTCTATTGACTAGAGGTTGGCGCCACAAGATGGCAGTTACATATGATGTAATTCAGATTAAAATTGTGTGGTGTATGTGATGTACTAAATGACAAAAAAATAGCAAAAAACATAAAATCCTGTTCATTATTGGTCTATTCCAGTTGCATTGTGTGATGAAAGTCTGAAGTGCTAAAAAATGCATTCAAATCTGTTAATTGAATTTTATTGTTGATTAAAAGAGTGAACTAAAAAAAGAACATGACATTTTTGTATATATATTGGATTTTTGTAAATTTTTATTTGATTCTAATGCAACACAAAGTACCAAAATTCATTTAATAAAGTACACTGTGGTCATTTTATCAGACTCCTGTGCCACATTCATTCAGATCCTGAGGGACCCAACCAGTGGGGCAGGTGGAAAAAATCTTGGCCTGTTCTTTTTGATGCTGAAAATGCAGCCTGTGCTAGAGTGTATTTTAGCATTGATCATTCTTTGATGACAATGATACATTTTATTGGTTGAAATTTGTTGTAAAAGTTGTTTAAATGAACAATATTCACACCCCCTAATAACATTTGAATGACATATTAGCTTGTTAATTTTAGTTTATGTTCATAGATAACTAAAACATGTTAATAAATAACATTATATTCAGAAGAAATTACTGATATTATTTAATAATACGTTTTCATCAGTTATGCTCTGTTACATTTGTGTATTGAAGGCAGTAAGCTGATCAAGCTCTTAGTTCACCTTATTTCTTTAGTGCACTGTAAGAACTGCTCACTCAGGGTGATGGGTTAAATGCAGAGGACAAATTTCACTGTGTGCACTGTGTGCTGTGCTGCTGTGTATCACGTGTGACAAATCACTTCACTTTCAACTTTCAAGAATACAGGGCCTAGAGTACAACAGGCAGACAAGAGTTTGCTCAGGGGAAATGAATTTCAGGATCATTCACATGTTTTCACACTCTTTACACACAGTTTCATTCATAGAAGCACAATAATAAGGCTGTTATCCCATAATGTGGACAACTCCAGAGTTGAAATCAGTATTCCTAAAATTACTTGATTGACTTCATCAGAAATCACACCATCCGAATCCTTTAGACAGACAACATGTACAGGCAATTAAGAGAAGACTCATGTTCAAACCCCTCTTACTACTACTGTGTCCCTGACCTGAGGGCTTTTCAACATGAAGTTCATGTGAGCTTGATATGGCCCCCTCACTGGGATTCTGTCAAGGGGAGGGCCAAGTTTAAAGGCGCAGTGGTGGCCTAGCGGTTAAGGAAGCGGTCCCGCAATCAGAAGATTGCCGGTTTGAATCCCGGGCCGCCAAGGTGCCATTGAGGTGCCACTGAGCAAAAGCACCGTCCCCACACACTGCAGAGAATTTGAATATAAAGTATTAAGGCTACCAAGCCTTAATGAAAGTGATACTTATAGCTAAGGTGGACTAGGTAGCGGTCAATTCATGACTAGAGCTCACACCTGGGCAGTCCAAGACTGCAAAAGCAGTTTGGGTGGACTCCTATCCTCCTGTCTTGGAAACCAGGTGGTGAAGGTTGTTGTGGAGTTTTTGGGGTGGAATTAACAACCATTATTCTTACAAAATTGATGTGCCAATGAGACACAATTTTTTGGACACAATTTGTATTTTAAATCCCAACGGATCTCCAAAATACACACTTTAAGGAACTTAAATACAGAATGTAAATTTACAAAAAAAAATCTATATTTTTTATAACAGGGTTTGCAATTACTCACCAATAATTGTTAAAGCAGAAATCACAATTAAATTCACATTCTGAGCTAAAAAAATATATAGAAGCACAAAAGAGCTGTAATCAAAAATAGGTTTATTCTTTTAAGTGTCCTTGATTTGCAATTAATGAGTTTTTCAAATCAGTAAAACAGGCTCATTCGGTATAACACTGACACTGTACGATAAACATTACACATCAGATATGCATATTGAGGTGTAAGGTTAGGGAAACATTGCGTATTTACAATAGAAACAACCAAAAAAAAAAGAGCTATGACTGGTGTGCTGTTAATTGAAGGTCAATTATTTGTACATATTGTTTAATTGAATTTGAACAGTATTCAATTATTTCTGACACCAGATTATTTTAATAATTTTTTTTTAATTATTATCTTGATTTTAAAAAATGGCTAGTTAATTTCAGGGGTCATATATTATTAAATTATTAAATCATGAAAGTAATTGGAAACATTTTTATGAAGCTATGATTTCAGTCTCAGAAACAGTTGTTTTTAAAAAGAACAGTAATACATCAACATCATTAATCATACTTTGGGTCATAACTGCGTAATATACAGTCAACCCAGTTTCAAACAGCAAATAATTATTAGTAAAAGACATTGATAATCTCATTTTTTTTCTGAAATCATCATGATACCTCAGTTTGACAGACAAATTGTGCACTGAGAACAATTAATATGGGACAAAAACCCATTTGGAACTCTTTTAAAGGATTTTCATTACTTTCCACAGTATTTCAGAGATTGACCATTTAAAAAAAAATCGTTGACCTCTCAGTTAGACATAAAAAAAAGAAACAAGGCTTTTACGAAACACCATTTTGGCAGTGGTCCTTTGAACAAATCAAAGTGTGCAAACAGTAATAAAATGAACATCACACTGACACACACACACACATATACATACAAAAGAAAACTTCCTATGTGCATACCACTGCATAATAATTGTGTGTTCAATAAAGATCTGAGACAAAGAAACAATTAGGAGCCACAGCACCTTATGTTAAGTCACTTAATTTAAGTAATTAATTGGATAAATAGAATCATTGCTCTATCCCATGATGTCTTCTGTGGCTGAAAGCTAGTCTGTATGTGTTCTTTGGAAACGCTCCAAGAGAGCACGAAGGACGTTACCTGGGATTTTTTGGTGTCTATTGATAAGTTCTTGCACAGCTTGTTGTACCTGTAATATATCACAAAAACAATTTCAAACCTATATCCATTGAAGCATTTTGTGTGATTTTTATTTTTAATGAATAAATAGCATACCTTTTCTGCCAACTCTGCCGCACTCATTTTCGGATCGTAAGGAATAGGTTCACCCAGGTACGTGCGGAACTTTACAGGGAATCCTCCATATATAGGCACAATTGGCAAACGAAACTTTTCATATATCCATCTGAAAAATTCTGCAGGACAAAAAAAATGGCATTCAGGTCATGTGGAAAACGCTTTGGGTCAAGTTTTTAAAAAATGTAAAAGAGAGATTAATTTGATGTACTGCATTTTACTTACTCAGTGTGCCAAGAGACCGGAAGCCTTCACGAACATTTTGAGTAAACATAGGAATGACTGGCTGCAAGTCAAACGGACCATTAATAAAGGTGAACCTTAATGCGACTACAACATGTCGGCTATTAAGAGACACGTGTGCAATATATTCACCACTTTGGAATCAATAGCCACTTGAGCAAAGCCCTTGCGCTTGCCCCAGAGTAGCGGATAGGTCTCATCGCTGAAGAGGGCTTCCCGAACACCTCCGGGGGAGATTCCCAGAAGGTGACCACTGCGCAGCGCCTTCACGCACTCCTCTTGCGGGCCATGAATCACACTGAACACCTCCAGAAGCAGCTTAAACCCTGCCAAGAGAAATCCGTTTCAAAGCTGGTTTTAATCAATACAAATACAATACTTTACAATCCTTTATTATGACTGTTTAACAGGTCTCTCAACTGTAACAAAAAGCGCAGAAATCATCATTAACAGAACTGACCTGGAACCTTAAAAAGAAAGTGATCAGCAACTGAATGGCAGGTACGCCCCTTCTGAATGATCACGTTTGCTAGAAAATAGTAATAATCAACAGGAATAGCCCCATGATAGTACACTATGAGTGCAGGTCCTTCAGCAGGGATCTTCTCCAATCCATGAATTTCATAACCTACAATTAAAAATAAAACAGTGTAGAATGTAAAGGTCATACAGTTTACTCACTTCTGGTGAAATTTGTGCTCAACTTTCTTATAGCTAATGTTGCTTCCCTAAACACACACGCACACAGCAAGCAAATACCATGCCATATGGCTCCATGGCCATCCCACAAGGTCGCCAAGGTCTTCCTTGCGCCATCCCATAGATTGTTGGAATAGGCTTCCCTCAGTTGGTTCTTATGCTTGTACACATGAAGGAAAAGAATGGAGAGGTATAGCAGGACGACAATGAGGAACGGGAGGATGAAGACGACCACCAGCGGCGTGAAGACCCACAGCAGGTACTCCAGGTAGCTGAGGAAGTCCTCCAGGTGAGCCAGCCCAACCCACTCCTCCCACACGCTTATCACGCAGGATGTGAAGCTGACCGTCCCATTGCCCAGGCACGACTTGACCCCATCGGACATACTGTCTCGCAATTAGCCTCTTCCAACGGATGCTGGGTTGAACAAGGACACCATCTGTCGACGGACAGACCTGGAATTGTGGGAAATGATTAAGGGGTTTTCACCAGCGCCAGGCAACCAAGGGAAAGAACATGATGCGATCAACGCCCGTATTTACTTCGATTTAAAAAGGTTGACCAACCTTTTCCTGAGCCTATGTAGGTCAGGACGGCACATGCCAGGACTGTGCGACCTCAGGCCAAACACCTGAAACGACAAATATGCCCAGCATGTTCGTCTGGATTTACACTCAAACCACGAGTTAATCGACAGGCTTTACTGAGCAAAACAGCAGAACTGGCGCAGATCAATAAAGCGATGCAACATGGTCGGAGCGTCTAGAAGGAAGAGGGGGGGGGGAAATAAACGAGCAGAAAAGGTTCCCCGCAATGCTAATGCTAATGTCACCCAGCAAGCGCCGTGTAAACACAAACATCAAACATGTCCTCGTCATTCTGACGCTCGGGCAAAAACAGCGTGTTAAAAAATGGAGACAATCACACAGCACCATAACACAGCGAGAGAAAAAAAGGCATTTCCCGTACATGTCGCTGCCTCGGATAGAGCCGCGCATCGCCTTCTGCGGGCTGACAGAACCATCTGACAGGTCCCCCCCCCCGGCCGCTCGGTTCGGCCGGTTACTAAAGCGTGTGACACGAACAGGACGTGACGTCACGGCCGCGTCCGCTCCTGGTTTGGCGGGTAACGGCGGCGGAGGCCCCGTCTTGTGAGGCGTGTGTGTGTGTTTTTTGTTTTTTTTGGGGCGCGGCGTTTGGCGAGTGGCCGTGGCGCAGCATGATCTGTAAAGGGACGTGGGACGTGGTGGCCGTGGCGGATATATTCTTCAGCCACGGCGACGAGCGTGAGACGACGCACTGCTTGTGCTCTAGAGCTTTTGTAAAGTAAGTAGCATCGCCTCGCCTGTCAAGCATGATTACTGACGATGGCCACTCTCAATTACTTCACTTTATAACGATTAACTTTAAAGCACCGTCCTTTCTCATTATGCCTTAATGGCGTAATATTATTAAGATACGTTTTTTGTGTTTTTCAGTGATCGTGAACTGTACCGATCTGATTTTAAGTCCATTCAAGACAACCTTGCAGATGATTCGTTGCGAGGTACCTTGATTTTTTTATTTACTTATAATAAATGTCATTTGTGGCTGTCCACTACATACAGTACAGGCCAAAAGTTTGGACACACCTTCTCATTCAATGTGTTTTCTTTATTTTCATGACCATTTACATTGGTAGATTCTCAAAGGCATCAGAACACCCTTTTCTCTGATTACTGCTTTGAACACTCTTGGCATTCTCTCGATGAGCTTTATAAGCTGAAATGGGTTTTCCAACAGTCTTGAAGGAGTTCCCAGAGGTGTTTAGCACTTGTTGGCCCCTTTGCCTTCAATCTGCGGTCCAGCTCACCCCAAACCATCTGGATTGGGTTCAGGTCCGGTGACTGTGGAGGCCAGGTCTCCACTTTTTTTTAAGTACATAACTCCACATGTGTTCATTCATAGTTTTGATGCCTTCAGTGAGAATCTACCAATGTAAATGCTCATGAAAACAAAGAAAACACATTGAATGAGACAGTGTGTCCAAACTTTTGGCCTGTACTGTACGTCTCAATTAAGTTATTATCTTCCACGGATAGAAGAAGATGACACTGTGTCATTGGGACACTGCAGCGAGGATGAGGAGGAGTGTGAGATTGATGAAGAGACACAGCTCATGGCTAGCCTGGGACTTCCTGTTCAGTTTGCAAGCTCTTCAGCACAGAGACGAGATGTAAGTTACAGTTTATTTTTATTATTATTCATTTTCACAATATTACACATGTAATTTTTTTGGACTTTGTGATAAGTCAAGCTGTCAGATTTTGCTTACCTCCAATTAGAGCTAGATGAAATAAACTGAAA
Source organism: Denticeps clupeoides (assembly GCF_900700375.1). Lineage (NCBI taxonomy): Eukaryota > Metazoa > Chordata > Actinopteri > Clupeiformes > Denticipitidae > Denticeps > Denticeps clupeoides. Next base: position 17,801,776 of record NC_041710.1, read on the forward strand.
TGTCACTATGGTTTATTTGTTTTATTAAATATTAGATTAACGTTGCTCTTTTGTATTTTGAAAGTGAAAAAAAGTGAAAGTGAAGTGATTGTCACATGTGTTACACAGCACACGGTGCACACAGTGAAATGTGTCCTCTGTATTTAACCCATCACCCTGAGTGAGCAGTGGGCAGCCATGACAGGCACCTGGGGAGCAGTGTGTGGGGACAGTGCTTTGCTCAGTGGTACCTTGGCAGATCGGGATTCAAATCGGCAACCTTCTGATTACAGGGCCGCTTCCTTAACCGCTAGGCCAGTTTTGTTTTGGCCCCAGTTTTGTTTTGGCCTGACAAGTGTTTCAGCATCAAGCTCATGCTCACACAATAAAACTCGCACAAAATATATTATAATTGTTTATGGGTCAGTTTCCTCTTGTTTCCTAGTTTACTGACCTATCAGGTTAACATTTACAGCATTTATCAGACTCCCTTATTCAAAGTGACTTACAGTCAATAGTTAAAGGGATGGTCCCCTTGGAGACACACAGGGTTAAGTGTCTTGCTCAGGGACACAATGGTAGTAAGTGGCGGTTTGAACCTGGGACTTTTCTCCTGGTTTATTTTTGAATGTGTTGCCCACTGGGCTACTACAAATAGACTACAACACAGAATAATTTTCAAGTCCAAAGAACAAGCTCAGCTGCACAAAATTTCATAATAGCCAGCCAGTACACTATAATGTCATCTGGAAATTTTCTCAAATCGTTGATTTGCCAAAAGCCTTTGCATTCATTACATCTATGGCATGTGAGCGAAATTGCCAGATTGGACAGTTTCCCGCTTAGTTATGCTGTTTTGAATCCACCTTTGTGCTGTTTGTGGGCAAATTGAAATTGGACTGCTTTAAGAAAAAAATGTGGTGAGAATGATGGGAAGAAATGTGTTGGGAGACATCTCATATTGAAAAACATTCTGCAACCAACAGACCAGTCACATATTGATATGAGTCATATTGAATTAATAGATGTGGTACTATCAAATGGTCTTTTACTGGTTTGTTTTATTTGATCCTGATATCGCTCTGTAATACAACCTTTTTAGCAGAAGGTTTGCAACAGTTCACAAAAGGTAAGGAAAAAGAAGAATGACCAGCATCTGGCGGTATCTCCTGAGACCTCATCCACAACAGAGCCTGAAGAGAGTGATCCGAGTGCCCCCGCTGAGACCTGTGATCTCTCTGAAGCTTCCAGAGAACCTGAGTTGGCTGTAAGTCAGGAGGCATGGGAGAGGTACTGGGCCCAGCATGGAGAGGGCTTGCTGTGGCAGAGCTGGCTGGAGAAGCACCCAGAGAGCACCAGCTGCACTGCAGCACCCCCCTGGGACTCTCCAGACACAAGTGAAGAATGGGAGCACCATGCCAGTCAGACCTACCTGCTCTACTGGGAGCAGTTTTCTTATTGGACCTCTCAGGGCTGGACTGTGGACACTTCTAATACAACGGAAGCTGCAGGAAGTGCAGATGTGGAGGTGCAGGAGCCAGCCACACACAGTACTGGAGACTCTGAGGGAGCAGGAGGCTCTGAAGAGAGGGAGCTCTGCGTCCATGACGTCATCCAGCAAATCAGTGAGCTGAGCCTCCTGGTGGAGGGTGCAGGTAATGACAGCAGCCAGAAGTCACCAGGTCGCAAATGTGCCAAAGAACCCTGTGATGGGGATGATCCCGAAAGGACGTCCACATCGAACAATGGCAGCACAGACTCAGTGGGTAAGAAGCTTTGGCACTGGTTTTCCAGTCATTCTACATCAGATCATTTTATGTTTGTTTGTTTTTTGGCTGGGAATGACATTATTTTTCAAGTTATTAGTTTTACGTTTGGTTTGTGTGTGTGTGTGTATAGCAGAAGAGTATGATAATAATAAATGTATCTGGTATGAAAGTGCAGTATTTAAATCTGCATGAAGTTCAGTGATCAGTCTTATGAAATGTTGTGTGTTTTATGATGGGGGACAGTGCTTTAGAGTATGTATGTCATACTGGACTTATTTTGCTGTCAAGGTGAGTGGTGCAACAAGAAGTGTATAAAAATCTGACTAGATTGACATCATGGTTAGCATTTATTCCTTGACTTCATAGCAATTAATGCTATGTAGTTACTAAATAATATAGATGATCTGTCTATGGTGCTGGATTGTTAAGTTTTACTGAGTGTTAAGGCTCCCTGCAGCAACACTGGGCCAACACTGCTAGCACTACCACTCCAAATCTTTTATGAGAGAAAATGTTTATGAGAAGAAATCTGCAGACAGGCCTGAAGTAGATGTTGACCCAGGGCACAAGACAATCTCTATATTAAAACCCAATACAGCCGCCATTTACTCTACCTTGAATGTAATAAATTTCTTATTTGTCTTATATCGTCTTATGGTACCTGGGTTTTAAGTGGTGGTAGTAGCCTAGTGGGTAACATACCACCTATGAACCAGAAGACACAGGTTCAAACCCCACTTACTTTTGTGCTGTCCTTGAGCAAGACACTTGATCCAGGGGGACTGTCCCTGTAACTACTGATTGGGAGTTGCTCTGGATTAGGGCATCTGATAAATGACGTAAATGTGAACGAAAGTACTGTATGTAGTGAGAATTCAGTACAGCAGTCGGCTCAATTGGCCGCCTTGTTTAGAAAGAATTTGATATGATATGCTTGATCTTTGCTGCAGATACTCTTTTTCTACTCTGTTCAGGATCAATTGTATCTGTGTGTCCTGTATTCCATATCTAAAGAAAGCTGCCTTTTAGATAAAAGCACACTGTGACACATCTCCATGCATTTTTAATGCATCAATCTGTGTGTGTGTGTGTGTGTGTGTGTGTGTGTGTGTGTGTGTGTGCATGTGAGAGAAAGGAAAAGAATGAGAGCATAACAGTGACTGGATAAATTGACAGCAATCTGATCACAGTTACTTTCTTGCCTGGAACTTGATGGTTTGTAAATGGAAACTGTCAAATCACTATTCACAGCCGGGGACCTGATTTTATTGCAGCAACTTTCATTATTCTGTGTGTCTGTGTGTGTCTGTGTGTGTGCGCATCCAAGCAAGTGTGGACACATGCAATCTTGTTTATTTTAGTTGAAGGCAGCATATGATTCATAAACTTATCATTGCAGATTCAAAAGAGAATTCAAGTCACCTGAAAACTGGCCAAAGGCTTCGTTCAACCAATGCATCAAATGGTGAGGATGACGAACCACCAGAAAACAAACAGGCTAAAATAAAGCGGAGGTGAGTTGGGAAAGATCAATGCTGTGACTCCATTGCTTGCCTTTTTTCTGAAATAATTAAGCATACAAATGTTGTCAAATTTGGAGCCAAAGTCTGTGCAGCAGAGTTGATGTCAGGTAGGCATATATCACTGTAGGGAAGAGTAGCTATATGTGAATGTGGCATGAAGGATTAGGATTAGACACATTTTAGTGTTAATGATCTGGGCAGGAAACTGTTCCGTATGGTAACGCTGAAATGTCTGAGTATATAATGAGTAGGCATGATGAAATATCATATCACCAGGACGTACCAAAATGGAGACATTGTATGTACTGTCAATTTCTTCTTTGAGTTTATTTATTGTGAAGAGTACAGGGCGCCTGTGTCGAATTTGCCAATCTTCTCTGGCGAATGCCAAACATGCTGCACGGTGTTGGGCTGTAAGCAAAACCCCCACCTGTGGACATCGAGCCTTCATACCACCATCATGGAGTCTGTCTCTGACACATGTACATTTGTGGCCTGCTAGAGGTCATTTTGCAGGGCTCTGGCAGTGCTCCTCCTTTTCCTCCTTGCACAAAGGCGCAGGTAGCGATCCTGCTGCTGGGTTGTTGCCCTCCTCCACATCTCCTGATGTACTGGCCTGTCTCCTGGTAGCTCTGGACACTACGCTGACAGACACAGCAAACCTTCTTGCCACAGTTCGCATTGAGATGCCATCCTGGATGACCTGCACTTGTGTGGGTTGTAGATTCAAAACATCAGCCAGTAAGCATAGGAACTGAGAAGCGGTCTGTGGTCACCACCTGCAGAACCACGCCTTTATTGGGGATTTTGTGCTAATTGCCTGTAATTTCCTTCTGTTGTCTATTCGATTTGCACAACAGCATGTGAAATTGATTGTCAATCAGTGTTTCTTCCATCGTGGACAGTTTGATTTCAGGTTTTTTTTTTTTTTTCTTGCCTTTTCTTAAATAAGAGAGGGATGTGGGAAGTATAAAACAAATTGAGTTGAGTTGGTGATTTAATGTCTCAGTGGTGGGGCTGAGGTGCCACTGAGCAAAGCACCGTCCCCACACACTGCTCCCTGGGTGCCTGTCATGGCTGCCCACTGCTCACTAAGGGTGATCAGTTAAATGCAGAGGACAAATTTCACTGTGTGCACCGTGTGCTGTGCCGTCGTGCTGTCACTTTCACTTCACTTTCAGTAACAGGTTAGTTTTTTCATATCGTAAACATACTGTACCGCTGCCTCTGTAAATGGTGCCATGGGGTAAAATATGACCTACTTCATTCTGTATGTGATATGTTTTGGCTGTGTGGGTAAGCCCTGTAATTAATTGTTTTGTCTGTGTAGCCATGAACTGGACGTGGAGGAAAGTCCTGCCACCAACACAGAGGAAGCATGGGATTCCCTGGGTTTGAAACGGAGCTCAGAGCACCGGTACAAGAACTGCTGCACTAACATGCCTAGCATACATTTAGTATACATGTATTCATCAGTTATTGTAATCATCATCATCATCATTGCCAACATATTTGTATAGTCTACCGCCTTGTGCATATTTACAATATTTTACTCCAAATTCGAAATGAAGAAATGTAATTCATAATTAAGGTATTTCTGGTTTTCTATTGATTCATAACGTAGGATTTTTTTTCTCCTACATCTATAGTTTCAAAGGTGTGTTGAAGTTTCGACCAGGCCACGCCGGCCCTGGTGGTTGGAAGCGTCCTGGGGGGAGGAAGGCTGCCTGCAAGATCAACAAGCATATTTTCTTCCCGGATGATAAAGAAGCCTGCCAGCCACAGACGAGCAGGACCCTGTCTAAAGTGAGATATGCTGACACATTTAACTTTTTCACTTTTAATGCCGTTCAACAGTGAATGGAGGACAGATTGCTTTTTGTACAGATAGCTTTTATCATTTAAAAAATATATGTAACTGTGTTATGTGAATGACTGACACATACATAGGACAATGGAAATGCAACACACATCACACTCTCATCAGAATGATGTTGAATAGTGACCTGGACCTGGAGCGGTGGTGGTGGTGAATTCTGGCAGAATGAAGTGGTTGTGAAAAAAAAAAAAAACCTGTAATGATTAAAGCTGCTTGTGTCGGCTCTGTTTATGCTCTCAGGTGTTTAGATGTGAGTGTGAGTGCTGCAGAGCCGAATTGATTTTTTTGTGGTTTGGGAAATGTACTGTTGATGCTAGTATCAGTAGTTTCTTTTGAAAGAGGGGAGCTGTTGAGAGCAACAGTACCTGTGGCAGATTAATTTTTTTCTACTTCTGGGAGCAGTTCTTCATTTATAACTTCTTCTTATTATTTCTTGCTCTCTGTCTGCTCAGGTTCAGGCCTTCTTAAGCAGAGTCCGAGAAACTAATGAAGATGCTACTGATGCTTGCTCGCCGGATCCTCACTTTCAGCACCTGCATCCTGACGTGGAGATGGACACCAAGCCCTTTCACTCTCTCGTTCTGGAGGAAGAGGAACAGCAGGACTTCCCTGACCCTACTGTGGAGCCCAAACTCCATGGTACAGTTCAGCAAGCATCAGAACCAGAGCAAAAGGAGGATAACCAGTGCACACGAGAGCTATGCAACCTGGAGATCCCAGACTACCTCCTCCCGGTCCCTCCATCCAGTGTTGATGGTGTAGGTTAGTCCTAACCACTGTGCAGCTCCATAATCAGTAGGCTTATTAAATATTTAAGGAATGAAATAGTGCAGATCATCTCTCTACACCCCTCAGGCATGCCACACTTTATTCTGTCCCAGCTCCCAGCAGGTCAGTGCGCTGTAGCGTTTTTTAACTTTACAGCTGATACACGCTAGAACAGAACAAAAGTGGGGACTGGCTGGGGTTTGTGTTTTGAGGTAAGGGAAATCTTCAGGAAATCGATGATGACATGCTGATGGCCAAACTAGGAGCCTAGTAGTCAACATTTTGCTAATTACTTATGTAATTATTATAACAATAAAATCCACTCTTGACTATCATGATGACATTTTGTTTTAACCAATCAGAGAAAGGGAAAAACTCTAAGAAGAAAAAGAAGGCCAAGAAACGTCGGGCAGATGTTGAGATGCCTCCCGAGGTTGCAGCCGAGCCTGAACTGGCCAAATATTGGGCCCAGCGCTATCGCCTATTCTCCAGGTTCGACGAGGGGATCAAACTGGATTATGGTGAGCTGCATAATTCACATAATTCACATTTTTATCATGGGTTCAGCAAGATGATTAGGCTTTTGCTCCTCAGGTTTTTATGGTTTTTATGTTGCTCCAGTGTCTGTGGATTGATTTGTTGGTCACTTGCCTTACTTTCAGAACCTTTGCGCATGTGCTCATTGAATAGCTGCTTACAGGATGGTTTTTGTCAAGTCAATTTGTTTGCTTTGGCATGAACAGCAAGGGTTACAGGTTAAGGTCATTTGAGTAATAAAGGAGAATAGAAGAGATTCAATATAAAATTTCTATAACATTATTTTAGAGCATTGTAAAGGCATCGACAGCTGCTGAAGCCATTTTCTGTGCTCCGAGTTGAACAATGAGACTGAAAGAGGGGAACAAGGTGTAATTGTCAGGTAGAGACTCCTGAATGCTTGAGCCACTGAAGACGGCAGGATGTCTGGCTTGAGGAATGAGCTGGCCGTGTCTGCAGGGGGAAAAGTGCTGACGTTTGTTAACACTGCCCTCACGCCTCCTACCACACTTGACAGCGGGCTCTCCTTCACGGATGGCTTTGCGGAAGCCATTTTAAGATGTTGAAATCAGAGAAAGCAAGGTTTTTTTTTTCTTCTTTTTATTGGGGGTGGGGATTTCACTTGTGACATACATTTTCTGTACTACAGGTTCAATCAGGTCAGATGGACCAGCAGTCCTTTAATCAGATTTAGATGCTGATGGAAAAAATAAATGAATATTTAAAGCGTGTTCTCTGATGTGCAAATTGGTACAGCAGAATTCTATTTTTTTTTCTTTGCAGAAAGCCTTATTTTGATGAGACATATTCCTGGAGTGATGTATAGTTATCACAGTGGTTGGTTACTAAATATCTAATAGCTTTAAAGCCTTTAAAAACTAAAACTAAAGCAACATTTAGGTCTGGGGAATAAAGTGATGAGGAGATTGTCCTCATCCAAATAAGATCCTCCCAGTTATTCACTAAAGGGTTATGTCTAATGTGTTTTATATATTTCTCCCCCAGTCAGATCATACTGTACATCATTTGTGTAGCATTTGGAATTCTGTTTGAAAAGGATCTGAGACTTCATAACTATTCACTAATTTATTTCATCAAAGCTTGTAGTCCCTTTTAAAATGGCCATTGGATGCTGCAGTTTTTTTCACCACTTCACCACTTTTTTTTTTTTTCAGCTGCTTGCAGGGAAATTATTTCCTTTTTAATGTGACAATTATTGACTTTATTCCTGCTTTAGTGCTGTCTGTGATACCAAAGCCCAAAACCCAAAGCTTTCCATCCAACCATATCAGTAAGTGGAGATTGTAAATAACACTGCATAAATAACTTCTTTTGAGGACTTAACTTCTAGTTAACCCCAGCCTTGAAGTATTTATCAGAATGAGACTTATTTCACCCATGTGCAGTAATAGTCTAGTGGGTAACGCATTCACCTATGAACCAAAAGACCACAAAGTCACAGGTTCAAACCATTACCACCATTGTCTTCCTCACAAAGACACTTAACCCTGAGTGTCTCCATGGGGGACTGTCCCTGTCACTACTGATTGTAAGTTGCTCCAGATAAGGGTGTAATTGGCTGTTAAATATTTAGCCAAAAAGATTTCATGTTAAGCATGTTAGAGCATCTTCTACAGGCCAGCAATGACTGGCCGTGTCCTATATTTTGTTATTTACAATTTCATGGTAAAGGTAAAAGTCAGGGTTGGCACGGAATTGTCTGGTAAACACAGTGCAGAGTTGAAACGGGAAGTATTGAGGTGACTTGTTCTATAAACAGTTCATGCTATCGGCCTTGGTTTGAAACATTAGCAGGTGTTTTATTCTCTGTGGAAGGGGAAACGCAGAAGGCGTAAAAAAGCAAAATGGGTTGAAGAAGCTGAAAGCAGATGGCAACAAACCCCACAGAGAAGAGAGAAAAGATACGGTCTGTTAAATTTACTGGCTACAGAAAACAAAGAGAAATATTGGGGGGAGGTAAGAAGCCGAATTAAACACATGCACCAATGCACAGGGTGTTCAAGTCACAGGAATTGCAGGGGCTGTTTTGTTCTCCTGCATCTTTCTGTGGTCATGAATGATCTTGATTTATAAGTAGAATAGTCTGGATTCCTCATACTGACACAGTCGACATTTTATCCTGAATAGCCTTTGTGATGGCAGGGTAAATGATGGCCACTAGGGGTGTTAGGAAATATTGATTCTGCAATATATTGTAATCATTTTTATGGTGATGTTTTATTGATATTTCTGTATAAAAATGTAGTCCATTGGGTGGTGCTGTCGAGGTTATCAGAGGTAAGAGTCTCTGGGCGACTGCAACCTCCACTCCTGTAGATGGCGCTGTACCATAGTGCACTGCCTGGCATTTCAGGCAGAGTGAAACCACAAAACATGACAGACCGAGCGATTGTCATTATAGCGGCCCCTTCAACAAGACCGAGCGGTATAGACTTGGATGAAGGAAACACAATTTGCAAGCTGTCACGCTTCTGTGAAATATTCAGGTAACACAACGAGTTTACAACGTTTATTTCAGCAGGAACCCTCCAGATACAGTGCAGCAACAAGCCTATCGACACAAAAGGACAAAGGTTGCTGGATGCCACAAACAAACTTCGGTCCACCTTGCGTGGCGCTCCAAAAATTATGGAATACACTAGTGTATTTTATTAATAAAATACACTACTATATCGCATTGAACATTATTAATAAAATACACTACTACAGTATCAAGATTTTATTGTATTGTAATCATGGATATGTAATGTAATCATGAGATCCTCAGATTTGGGGAGCTGTGTAGCATGCGTCAAAGGCAGTTGAGTTTTGTCAAATATGGATATTTATTTCTGTCCTGCAGAGGGCTGGTTCTCAGTCACCCCTGAGAAGATTGCAGAACATATTGCACAGAGGGTCCTGAACAGCTTTGACTGTCAACTGATCATCGACGCATTCTGTGGAGTGGGGGGCAATGCAATTCAGTTTGCCCTCACGGGCAAAAGAGGTGAACGTTATTTATGAATTTGCCATCCAGAAACCAGTAATTCCCCAGTCAGCCATTATATTACGACCGGCCACCTAATTCTTACGCTACAACTTTTATGTCTCAGTTATAGCGATTGACATCGACCCAGGACGTTTGGCCTTGGCCCAGCACAACGCGCAGGTCTACGGGGTGGCTCAGTCCATCGAGTTCCTTCATGGAGACTTCCTGCAGCTGGCCCCATGTTTACGGGCAGATGTGGTCTTCCTGAGTCCTCCATGGGGTGGGCCTGAGTACCTCAGTGCTGACGTCTTTGACATCAAAACCATGATGACACCTGATGGATATCCTTTTTTTTCCCTGGAGATGCTGTTAATTAATTATTTTAGTTATTATAAATGTTATTCATAAATACATTGATATCTGAGCTCTAATATTGTGCTTTCCTCTACTTCTATGTTTTCCTTAACTACCCTTACTTTTGAAATTTTCAGGTTGTCTCAGATGATTTCAGATAACATTGTATATTTTCTCCCTCGAAATGCAGACATGGAGCAGGTATGTGGACATGATTTCTGTCACTATTGTGTTTGAGATTCTGTACAGATTGTAATGAATGGAGACTAGAAATCCATTGCTTGGGAGAGCATCCAGAGACCCAGATGAAGGACTACATTTATTATATAAATGACAGTAATGGAATACAGAAGCCAGATCACATGTTGGAGAGGATCATTGAGAATTATGGGAAGATGGTGAGGTGTAGTCGAGGGCCATAGATATATACACTATATGTCGCATTGAACATCTGTAACATGAATAACATTATTTGTCGAACTCAAAATTTTGTAACATGCAAAATGATAAAATCAAATCTTACTGATATGCATTGATTCTTTCTTCACTTGTTATTACAACCGTACACAGCAGTCAGGTCCCACCCTAGTTCATTTTCGATTTCAGACTGAATGGCATCCAGTGAGAGCGCCATTCTTCAGAACAGATGAAGGGGAGGTTTATTAATTTTTCAAATTGAGTCATTTCACAGCGACACCACAAGGAAGGCGGTATGCTGGAGAAAAATGTAGGATGCTAAAGGCCAGTGAACATTGCTTATTGTTGTCAGTATAAATGAATCAGAATTAGCATGTGATAACTATAGACCTACTTTTCAGCTTGTTAACAGAAAAACAGGATTAGGAGTTCCAAATCATTTTCATATAGCAACAAAAGATGTGCTAGGCAGGTCCTGGACTTTACTTGTCTTGGTTAGTATAAAGTACTGCCTCACAAAATAGTTGCCTCTCAGAGTATTAAAATACAGACTAAAATACTAATACAGCAGTCAGACAAACAGTGAGTATGGCTATTAACTGCAGAACATTGAGGATATTAAGATTAATAACTAAACTGCTTTTAACACACATCACCTGCATATTTACACCAATATTAACATGATTTAACAATTTGAGACCCAAGGATCTAAAATGTTTGGCTGTATGTCAGGTTATAATCGATAATGAACATAACCTGAATGGTAACTGAACTTGATTGTTTTCATAGGAGATTCTGTATCTGAGAGTAAAAAATAAATAACTGCACCCCGGGGTATTGTTTTACCAGCGTTCCAACGGGGGGTGATGCACAAGTATGGCGTCACTAAGCTGCCGCAGACTGCTTCTTGTTTGTAGAAGCCCCTGAGCTCCTTCACAGCTGCTGTTTACATATAAAAGCCTAGTTAATACTGAGGTGGACCAGTGGCACAGCTAGTGGTGGCCTAGCAGTTAAGGAAGCTACCCCATAATCAGAAGGTTGCCGGTTCGAATCCCGATCCGCCAAAGTGCCACTGAGGTGCCACTGAGCAAAGCACCGTCCCCACACACTGCTCCCCGGGCGCCTGTCATGGCTGCCCACTGCTCACTCAGGGTGATGGGTTAAATGCAGAGGACAAATTTCACTCTGTGCATCGTGTGCTGTGCTGCTGTGTATCACATGTGACAATCACTTCACTTTAAAAAGTTGTCTTTTTGCCTCCTGACCAACTATGACCCATGCAGGCATGGACTGAAATCGATTCAGTTATGTATCGTTAATTCATATATCGCCACACTGGTACTGAAATTTTGATCATAGTGGCTGAGGGCCAGTTTCTAATTTTACGTATATTGAAAGTTAGCTTGTCTAGTGTTGTATCTGGGAACCCCTATAGTGGGGAGAAAAACCACTTAGACACTTTTGTACAGTTTGTTAGGTGAGTTGAGCAGCTAGCAGTTCAGTTGATGTGCCATGCCTGCTCTGGTCAAACTGCGATCATGTTGTTTATAGGCCATGATCTGTTTTTACTGACTTTTTAGAAACCATTCTGCATTATTACGTTACTTATAGTCACATTGCAGTCATATCAGACCATCAGCCTCTTGGCTGCAACAGTAACAACCAGTGAATTATTGCTTAACCGCAACACTCACAGTCTTAACGCTGTCTACCAAACAGAAGCCTAAAGCGTCTTTGTACATACATACTCAACTGTACGTAATTGGAAATTGTTGAGAACATCAGAAAAGACTGGATTTTTTTTATTATTATTGATTGAGAAACAGTGGGATGGCACAGACACGTCATACATCAACAGACCACCGAATCACTACTGAGGGCAGGAGGAAAAAAGAGCTGACTGCCACTGAAGACTGTAGAAGCTATAAATCAACATTCATTGTGGGGATTATGGGACGTGCTGGGTATGTGAAGGAAATAAGACTAGATCAGTGGTGTGAAAATCCAGATTGTGCAATTTTTAAAAAGTATTTAGATGGAACTAAAAGTGTTTAGAGGAACCAAAAGTTCCCTTGGATTGGTGCTTGTTCATAACCATGTTTCACGGGCTAAAAGTAGAACTGACTAACCAGCAAGGTGACTGAACCACAGCCAAGCGTGCAGTCACCCTGGTCAAAGGTGTCAGAAGCGTGAGGGCACGGTTAACAGCCTGGGACCCAGAACTCATAGATGTACCACAGGCAAGACTTAAAAATGGCTTATACTACAGCCCTCAAATCCTTTAAGCTGGTTTTAAATGGAAACGCACCTCCTAAAACTGAAGACACCATGAAGAGCCCCTCTCTCGAGTTGTTACCCTGTCTACGAGTTTAGCTGAAATGTAGTGGGACCTTCAGTCAGGTCTGTAGAGCCAGGGGTTTCTACAGTGGGCTTCATCTCCACTGGGGGTCGAGGAGTGTGGCCCTGAAATGAATGTGCCTAAACAAACGGTGGCCAAACCGGAAACTAAACCCCTGTCTGTCTCTCTCTCTCTCTCTCTCTCTCTCTCTCACTCACTCGCCCGCTCTCTCTCACACAGACCGCTGCGGTTTTGGCTGCCTGTCTGCTGTGCTTAGACCGGTGTTGTGACTGCTTGCTGTTAGGACTAGAATGCAAGATGTTAGTCCTGTGGACCTCCGTTAGGATTAGAATGTCGGCTAGTTTTGTCAGCTAAAAGTTGTTCGAGGTGGTCAACTGACGGCGAGGCACGAGAATCTGTCCGACCGCTGGCGGTTTTCTCACTCCAGCAGACGCGCACGCCTTCGCTTTCCTTTTCTCACCTAACTCTGCCTCTCAACCGCAACACACATGCACACACACATTTTTTTTTTATTTGTCTTCAACTGGTTGCATTTTGAAGATTGTAAAGGTATCTGAATGTATTTTACAGTGAGTGTGTTGTACTGGGTGCAAGGAGTATTTTTATTTATTTTCTTATGCATTTTCTGTATATTCTGCACATTTTCTCCTGGTGTGAACTACTCTGTGTGTTTGCGTGCAGATCGCCTCCCTTGCTGGTCCTGGTGGGAAGGTGGAAGTGGAACAGAATTTTCTCAACAACAAGCTAAAGACCATAACTGCCTATTTTGGCAACTTGATCAAGGCTCATTAGGATGTTTATATTTTCTGTCTTTTATGTAATGTGTCAATGCTTTTATTCAGTCTTTTTATTTTTTTAAATGATCGTTTTATTTTAATAAAATCTGTTGTACACTACATCTGATGAGAAGATCTGTTACTATTCTGTTCCAATTCTCTGCTTGTTACTGAAGGAGTCTGTCGTTTTCATATTCCGTGTTACGCCTGGGTCAGGTGACCTTCAGGAGCTCAGAGCTGCATGGTGGGCTGGGTGGTAGTACCAACGGGGGTGCGGTGTGGATGTACGCCAGTTCAGCACCACCAGCATTCTTCATGGCATCTTTAGAAAAAAAATAACAAGCAAAGACAACACATTGAAGAGATATGATTATCAGTATTTTCATATATTAGTTGTATTTTGGAAAGAGCTCAGCTATTTAAGCACGTACCGAGCAAGTTCTTCCGTGACCGTGCTCCTCTGTGGCGAGGTTCACGAGTCGTTCGCTCTCATGCAAATAATAAAATAAAAAAAGCTGACGAGAAGGAAGAAATCCGCCAGTGAACGTTGCACCAGGAAGTGGCCGCAGTAGCTGTAGAAGCTCCCGGCGGGCGCGGTTCCTCATTCTGCTGCTGCTGCTGAAGCTGCCTGGCGCTCCAATGCGGCCGAGATAACGGGACCGGCGCGTCTCCGCATCCGACAGGTAGCTCACGGCCAGCAAATCGTGCAAAGATGCGTTACTGACGGCTTTATATATAAAAAAAATATATATATATATATATAAAGCATCGTTGCGTATTTTTAAACCAACAGTGCCACGTTTTACCAGCGCGTTTGGCCAGTTTATCACTTTTAATGCGGACAACGTGGTCCCTGGTGCGTGGACAAGTTGTCCTTTGCCGTCGGAAACGTCAGAAATGTACACGTTTAGTCGCGGGTCCGAGGAGGAAGTTTGGTGCCGCCGCAGCCCACATGACCGTAGAATAATCAGACCGGAGCGCAGCTTCCTGGCGCCCAGCTAATAATACCGAGAACAACCCAAAAAAAACGACATATATTCCAGACTTTTTACTTCCAGTCTGCCGTGAAAATACGTTTTTTTTCTTGTTCTTATGGATTTACTGCGATTGCTTCAGGGGGGTTTTCCACAAAGCTCGATTTCATCTCCACGCTTCTGCCAAGTAGTGTTAATAATTACAGAAAGTGGACCAGAAGAAGCAGGAGTGTACAAAGTTTCTTCACAACAGAATGTAGGAAGTGTGACCATTTGGAGGGAGGAAAACACACACAGCAGTTACACCATATGCTGAAAAGTATTTTTTTTTATATTGACTTAATCATATAATCAAACATTTTACATGAAGACACATTACAGCACGTTTTTATAGGAGGGCTTTTTCTTTTTTGTTTTTTGATCGACTTGGCCCAACACCAGATCCCGTTTCACCCCGAGTGTCAGATGGAAGGTCATTAATTAACCGGAAAAATGTCCTTGTTCCCCTTACATCCTCAGATGGTTTTTACGGCACGACGGGATCAGCACCAGCCGGATAATCTGTGATTAATTCTGAGGTGCATTTTGTAGATTTGTCTGAGCCAGTGAAAGTAAAAAAAAAAAGAGGTATAAGTTCTTCACTTTCTTAGTGGTTCTACATTGATGCAAACTTACATTTAGTCTTTACAGAATTTGGCATGTTTTTTTTTTTCTTTTTTTAAGTTTTTAGTTTTGTGTTCTAAGAGAACAATGGGGTGTAAAAAGTCCAAGCTTGACCAGAACAATGGTGTGCTGGATCTGAAGATGCACCAGCCATCACGCACCAACCCGACTGTTTATGTGAAAGACCCAACATCCAGAAATGCACAAACTACGGTGAGAAGTGAGAACAGTGAGGGTGAAGATCTTTACCTACAGATGCTGCATTTGTAACGCTTTCGAGAAAGTAAAAATTAAATGATTGATTAAATCAGTTTGATAATATAACTGCATGGTTTGTCTCATGTTTTATTGAATTGTTATAATTTAAAAACATTTTTTTTTACCTAGAACAACTTTACTCCAGGCGGTTTACTACCTGGTCAGATGTTTCAGAAAATGGAAGGTGGGTTGGACCTGATGCTACTTGTCGTAGTGTTGTAGTGCATCTCTTGTGCCTCTGGACACAACGTGCTGTGTTTATTCCCACAGAGCAGAAGGATTCAGATAAAATAGTCCTCGCCTTGTACCCATACGACGGGATGCAGCCCGAGGACCTGGGATTTAAGAAGGGAGAGAGAATGCAAGTTCTTGAGGAGTAAGTTTGCACTATTAGTAGTCATTATTCAGCCTTGACATGGACCATGATGAGGCAATTATTTATTTATTTGTTTATTTATTTATGCTAGGCATGGGGAATGGTGGAAAGCACGATCATTAGCAACCGGGAAAGAGGGCTACATCCCATCCAATTACGTAGCAGAGGCCGACACCATGGAGACAGAAGAGTACGTTCACAATGTGCCACTTATTCAGCAGTAATATTTAACACACTTGTGTGTAATGCTTATGCCTTCAAAATGTCACCTACATGAACAACTTCAGAAGTTGTTCATGAGCGCACAACCACACATCTGTCTTTGTTTGCTGGGTGTAGAAGAGTATATTACTTTTTTGTCACCTCACCGTATTGTGCAGCTACATCCCTTAAATGCAGATAAAAACTGATAAATTCAACATTTCTTAAGGTAGCCTATACTATTTGACTATTTAGAACTTCATTCTGTGATTGTGTGAGAGGAATTCCCTCTGACCAAGACTCTTTAACTACCATTCCACCTCTTTGACCCTGTTTTACTGCTCGCAAGCATCTGTTACCTGGCCGACTGTGGGCTGAAGGCTGTTGCCTAGCAACATCTGGTTGTGGCCAGACCTCACAGGTTACGTTTAAGACTTACGTTGTATGCCAAAGTCCCTCACTAGACCTGTTTTTGTTATGAACAGTAATCTGTGGTGCTGTAATAAGTCTGGGTTGCGCTCCCCTCCGTCGCTTTAAATATTTGTTCTTCCATCATGAAATGCACGAAAGGACCGTACAAAGTATCTTTTGATGAGAAAAATAAAAACTAGGCTATTGGGGGGGTTCCTATATGTGCATTTGTAATAAATGTCCCCTTTCCTTCCCAAAACCTAGATGGTTTTTTAAGGACATCTCAAGAAAGGATGCGGAGCGGCAACTCCTGGCCCCAGCGAACAAACCGGGAGCGTACCTCATCCGCGAGAGTGAAACATCTAAGGGTACGTTTTTTTCAGACATGTGTTGCGGCCGTTCGGGTTAAGGCCCAAGAAGAAAACACCAGCAGTTCCTTCCTTTCTTCCTTAATTTGAAGGTCCATGATGGATAGCATCTTTTAGCACCCCCGCTAATGACTTATGTTTGAATGAGGGACGCTTTAAAGCTCATGATTGCTGTTGTGTTTATCTGAACAGGAAGTTATTCCCTGTCTATCAGAGATACGGACGCCAAGGGCATCGATGCCGTCAAGCATTATAAGATTCGTTCTCTGGACAACGGCGGCTACTACATCTCCCCTAAAATTACATTCCCTAACATCGAGAGCATGATAAAACATTACCACAGTAAGACCTGTTTTAACACCAATCGCCATCTGTTCAACTGAACCTTTCAGGGCTTTGCTCACGATCAGTGATGCTGGTTTTCTCCCTCTGCAGAACAACCGGATGGCCTGTGTCGAAAGCTGGAGAAGCCCTGTGATAAACCCAAAGCCCAGAAGCCATGGGATAAAGATGCCTGGGAGATCTCCAAGGATTCCATCAAGATGGTGAAGAAACTGGGAGCCGGACAGTTTGGGGAAGTCTGGATGGGTAAGGACTCGTAGCCGTCTCACGAGTGCATTGCGGACATGAAGTTTCTGTCTCACCGGCTGTAGAACAATAGAACCGCAGCGGGTTGGGGGTGGACAGGTGTATTCAAATGCTGCTCTTCCGGCAGAGAGTGGGCCGCGCCGCCATGAATGGCCACATTATGAGTCGGCTTGATGGGGCAGGTGCCCGCAACCATATCCTGCCGATCTGTAGAGGAAATAGGTCCGCGCCTGACACCATATTTGCATTAGATTGCAGTCTTGTTCACGTGTCCCCGCCCCACCGCCCTCTCCCGCCGACAGGAGGTGTTGAATTGCAGGAAACTCTCTGGATTTGTGCGAGTACACAAATGCGTTGAGGCCGGGCACTCGCGCTCAAGATGTTTTCTTTGGCCTCCTCCGGACCCCCTTGTGTTCCGAGACGAATGCGAGTTCGGAGGAATCGCAGGGACTCCTGGTCTCCTGAGCGGATGCTTCCTGCCATTCAGTTTCCTCTGACTTGTTATGTCTCGGTAGAAATGTCCTCCTCCCTGCCAGACATGTGGCCAGTGGAGAACTGGATGGCCACTCTCATATTGCGGTGAAAACAGTGATATGCGAAACTTTTTCCAGAGCCCGGCAGACCACGGTGTTAAAAATCCATCGGCCAGAGTGGAGCCACAAGGAAATGAGGACTAATAAAGGAAGAGCTGGAAATTGGACCTTCTGGTCACTGGGACACTTTGGAGTCTTTCAATGCTGACCCCACTCTAGGAACTGCTGCCTCATCACCATTTCATCATTTCTGGGAAACGGTGCTCAGCACAAGCAAAAGGAACTTCAGGTCTGGCCGCATCCGAAAGCTGAAAAAGAGAAGTTGCAGTTTCTTGTGGTTATAATAGCCCTTCGAAACCACAGCCGCTCTTCTTGTCCTTTTAAATGCTTCTTACAGTCTTCGTCATTCTCACCAAAAACAGACAACAAATATAAGATTACTTGAATGTTCGATTATAGTTTTCAATTATTGTTCAGCGGGTGGGGGAACCTCTATTTAATTCTGAGTCTCATAAGCGTGAAGGCGCCTTACTTCTGGCCCGTAGTGCCAGG
Organism: Denticeps clupeoides; assembly: GCF_900700375.1. Lineage (NCBI taxonomy): Eukaryota > Metazoa > Chordata > Actinopteri > Clupeiformes > Denticipitidae > Denticeps > Denticeps clupeoides. The sequence goes on from NC_041710.1 coordinate 17,820,050, forward strand.
CGGATGTGAAATTGTTGAGAATGAGACTGTTGGGTTCCTGTCTGCCTGCAGCCTTCTACAACAATACCACAAAGGTGGCAGTGAAGACGCTGAAACCTGGGACGATGTCACCTGAGGCTTTCATGGAAGAGGCCAACCTGATGAAGACTCTGCAGCACGAGCGTCTGGTGCGGCTTTATGCAGTGGTCACCAAAATCGAGCCCATCTACATCATCACAGAGTTCATGGCTAATGGTGAGTTCACAACTGCAGGCCTTTTTTATTTACATAATATATACCATATTCTCTATAAATAAATACATCTGGACTAGAAGGGACAATGCAGGTAATAGCACAGAACATAAAGAGTGTTCTTGGAGTGTATGTATAGTAATGTATAGTTTATATTCATGTACATATTGCTTGTTATGTTTTTGTTTTACAGGAAGCTTATTAGATTTCTTAAAAAGTCAGGCTGCCAGCAAACTCCAGTTACCTAAACTTATAGACTTCTCAGCTCAGGTAAAAAAATATTTTGGTGTGGGAAAAAATATATCATGATGTCACATTTTCCAGTGGTTCCACAAAATGAGGAAGCATAATTTCTTTATGAAAATTGCCAAAAAAACCACACTTTGTCCGCTGAGTGTGAAGTATTTAAAACAAAGTATTGTGTATTCTCCTTAGAGTTGTATAATATACCCTTAATAAAATGTCAAGCAATTTTCCTGTTTTAAAACATGGTCATCATCACATTTTCTTCACAGATCGCTGAGGGCATGGCGTACATTGAGAAAAAGAACTATATACACCGGGACCTTAGAGCAGCCAATGTCCTGGTGTCGGAAAGCCTTCTTTGTAAAATAGCAGATTTTGGCCTGGCCAGAGTCATTGAAGATGACCAGTACACGGCCAGAGAAGGTGGGTGAGGCTTTTCTTTGTTTAATGACTTAAAACATTTGAACAATAATCTACAACATATCTGTATTCTGTGAATTTCAACATGTTTTATTTAAATGCTTCAGGAGCAAAGTTCCCAATCAAGTGGACAGCACCAGAAGCAATAAACTATGGATCCTTTACTATCAAGTCTGACATGTGGTCCTTTGGTGTCCTCCTCTATGAAATCATTACATTTGGAAAAATACCATATCCAGGTGAGTCAATAATCAACAAAATAGATATTTAAAAAATATCAAACTAATTAGACATCAAACGAATTAGACATTATTAATGAACATGTCTTACACCAAAACACTGTTGACTACTACTGCGTTAATATTATAGAGCAGCGCCATCTGCTGGAATTGATTGCTATTGCGAAAGTATATTTTTCTTTACTATTTACTATTACTGTACTATTTACTGTTTACTACTCAAGTTACTAACAAACTTAGTGTCTGGTTGCTACCACGAATTAATGAACAACAAAACAAACAAAAGGACTGGTGAATTAATAAGGATACAATTGCTGATCTCTGTTTTTTACCAGGTATGAGCAATGGAGAGGTCATGACCTCAGTGCAGAGGGGCTATCGCATGCCCCGTCCAGAGCCCTGCCCTGCTGAGCTCTATGAGATCATGACGAGCTGCTGGAAGGACAAGCCAGAGGACCGTCCCACATTTGACTACATGCAGAGTGTGCTCGATGATTTCTATACAGCCACGGAGGGACAGTACCAGCAGCAGCCTTAGAGAGGGTGTGACTGAGCTGGGTTTCTTTGTCCATCTTTTCATTCAGGGCTGATTATTTTGTGAAACCAAAAAGAACAAATACTTTTTTTTTTTTTTCTGAGAATGACCTGCTATGAAGGTGTCAAGAGGCTTCCCAACTTGTGGCTTGATCAATTTATGCAAGCTGAATTGTTCATTTTTGCTTCAAATTGAAGTTTTCATCTGACTTTATAGGTTAATTTTTCCACAGTAATGTGTAGTGTGATCCGTGAAGCTTGCCAAAAAAATTGTTGTACATTTAGGCATTACATTGATACCGCTGCCCACCCACCTGAGCAGCTATGAGTAGGTTGCAGTAATATAATCCTTTTGTAGCAGAGTCTAACAAATACTGTATGAATGAGCTCAAGGTTTTGTTACGATGCTTGATGAGTCTGATTGAGTTTGGCTGTATATGTAAATAAACAAGCATAAATTATATTATATAGGGCAGGAGTGAGTCAAATATGCTGTATTATTTGAATTAAATGAACCTATTTCATTTTAGTACTGAGCTATAAACATGAATAATATTAACCTAGCATCTATTGATTTCCTTTTCATTTAGTTATCTTTCTACTGACAACCAGGACATGTAGAAATAATTCCAGAAACTGTAAATTATGTGCAATAATTATTTTGGTTAATTCATAGTCTTAATGGAAATGACTGGGCTTTGAATAATTTAGAAATTGACTGTTACTTTTCTATACTTGTTAAGAATTTGTATGTATTATTCGTTGATCAGAGAATGTTTTGCTGTTTATACTAATAAACGTGAATAATTAATCATTCACGTTGTTACAATAGTGTTATATGGGTAAATATATTGGTACGTTGCTGATACATTGTTGCAAATCCTTATGGTACAAAGAGGCAGGAAAATAAACATTGCGCACCATCTATAGCAAGGCGCGACTTAAAATATCTAATATCCATTAATTACTTTATTCAATGTTTGGTGTATCCTGTACAGCTGCGGCCACATTCGCCACGGAGCGCCGCGGTGTCACGTGACCGGTCAAACATGGCCGCGCCCATAACGCAGCGGGAGGCGTGTCAGAATAGAGGGCTTTTAATGTAATGAAGTAGTCGGCGCTCCACTGTGTTGGTCATTTCAACATCCGCTTTGCCCATTAGGGAAGGAAAATCTGCGCGGTCGTTTTCGAGATCCCGCCACCATGAGCAAGGACAACCAGATTCTGTAAGTTGTGTGTTCGGAGCTGTGTGTGGATGTCGGGGTGTCCCTTTGTACCCGTTTACACAAGCTAGGCGGGGTAGTTATGTCACTTTATCCTGGCCGGTATACGTCAGCACTTCACAATGGCATCGTTTTATATAAAAACTATTGCTAGAAACAGGTATTCTGTTATGGGCTAATTGCTATGCATAGCTAGCACGCTATTACTTGGCGTCTGCCAAGTAATATAAAATAAAATAAAAGTATTATAAAACAAGGGCGCACATTTATTTTTGTACTAAGGGTTAAATTAGGGTTAAGTTTTAAATTAATTGTTTTTGTTTCTTTTGGATTAAACTGGCGAAATGTGATGTTCAAAACTGCTTTATTTCATTCCGAAATCGTCTCCTGATATGTATCTCGGTGTATCAGGTCAGCACAGGCACCCTAAAGGCTGAAGGAACCGTTAGGTTCCAGAGAGGCCTTATCTCCGCTGCTCACCTGCTGGCCAGCGTCTGTGCTGATGGTCTTGATAGTCGAATGGGAGGGGTCTTGCTCTTTTGTCATTTTACCGAATTCTTTTGACCAACTCTTCTTATAACAAGGCCCATTATTTAATAGAATGAATAGTATGCTGCTTTGCTGTTTTATCCAAAACCATGCTGTTCCACAGGCCAAAGGACTTCCCTGAGCTCAGAAATGACACTTTCCTGCGTGCAGCACGTGGTGAAGAAGTTCAGCATGTCCCAGTCTGGTGCATGAGACAAGCCGGCCGTTATCTGCCGGGTAAAGCGCTATTTATTTATGCCAGAAAGGGTCTGAATTTTATTCAACAAAGTCATAAGAATAAACGTCAGTCTGCATTATCTTTAATGTACAGAGTTCAGAGAGTCCCGAGCGGGAAAAGACTTCTTTGAAACGTGCCGTTCTCCCGAGGCTTGCTGCGAGCTCACTCTCCAGGTCTGTAATGTCACCCCTAAACCCCAATGATCTCACATTTAAATGCCGTGCAAGCTCACATTTGAACATTATTGTTCTTTTTCCAGCCATTGCGACGCTTTCCATTGGATGCGGCCATTATTTTCTCTGACATCCTAGTTGTCCCTCAGGTAAAGGGAACTGGACATGAGCTGAAGCCTCCATTCTAATGTCTGGTCAAATATAGACAGAAATATAACAAACACTATTCAAACATGTAGAGCAAGCATTCTCTCATAGCTTCGGTCTGTGTGTGGTGCCAGGCCTTAGGTATGGATGTTCAGATGGTGGCAGGGAAGGGTCCCACATTCACAGAGCCTCTGAAGGAGCCAGAGGACTTGCAGCGGCTTCGGACCAAAGTGGACGTGCCTGCTGAGCTGGGCTACGTCTTTAAAGCCATCACGCTCACTCGACACAGACTGGAGGGCAAGGTCCCCCTCATCGGGTTCACTGGAGCGCCCGTGAGACGACTTGGCACAGCACACACAAACACACGCATACTCACAGGATTAAAACTGATCTTTTCTCTAGTATGTTTTCCTGCAGATGGTTTTCCCAAAAATGCATCACATTTTTTAAGATTTAAGTCCTTTTACAGATTTGTGGGTGTAATTATGAAAGTTTTTCAAAAACTGGATTTTATTTATTAACCAACTATTATGCGAATGACGAACAATAGTCATTTGGTGTTGTCCTGCACAGTGGACCTTGATGGCCTACATGATTGAGGGCGGCGGTTCCACCACGTACTCCAAACCCAAGCGCTGGCTCTACCGTTACCCAGAAGCCAGCCACAGGTTACTGCAGCAGCTGACTGATGTGATTGTGGAGTATCTGATAGGTCAGGTGGCAGCAGGGGCCCAGGTAAGTCTTCATCCATTCATTAGTGCCCTATAAGGGCAGGTAGTGAAATTTAACAACACAGGCCCTGTGGAAAAAGTTTACCAAACTCAAGCTTCAGCTAGAAGTAGCCCGATTAAGTTGAACCCTCCGAGTCATGTCCTGTGTTTGAAAAATCACATTATCCTCATGACCCTGACACAATCATGTCTCCTTGTGCACCAAAATAAAGTGGTGTCACTGCTCCAAATAGCACTTTCTTAGAACGGGTGATTGAACGTGGGAACTGTAACCTACATACATGCACTCAAATGGGCATGCCATTTATATCAGTGATGAGTGGCGAGCCTTTTTTTCCTCTTGTGATGTTACAGGCCTTGCAGGTATTTGAGTCCCATGCTGGCTGCCTGGGGCCAGTGCAGTTTCAGGAGTTTGCCCTGCCATACCTCAGAGACATCGCCAAGAAGGTGAAGGAGCGGCTGAAAGAGTCAGGCTTGGACAATGTGCCCATGGTACGACGACGTCCAAGTACATTTATTCTGCTGGCATTGTCTTGCCAAGCATGAAATTTAAGCTCAAATAATACAACCTCTCCTTAAAGGGATAGTCTGGGGTTATCAGAGTATTGGGTTTCTATGTATGCGAGTTAGATTACAAACAAGGTCAGCATTAATGTTTGTTAAGATAAGATAACCGACCCTGTATGTAGACTAGAAGCAGGTTGGAGACATCAACAGATTCCACATTGCACCAGCAGATGGCAGTTTAAGAGTTTCTATTCCACAGGTTAAGGTCCAAACTCTGTTATTGAGAGTCGGGTGTGACTCCGATCTTATCAATGATGGAGGAATTAACTAAGAAGTGAAGAGTTGGCCTGTGTCTGGATTGAGCTCATGACCCTTGTTTATCGTCTGCTTTAGATTGTGTTTGCAAAAGATGGCCATTATGCCCTTGAGGACCTGTCAGAGTCACATTATGAGGTGGTGGGTCTGGACTGGACCATTGACCCCAGCTCAGCACGGTAGTAAACTTTTCTGTCCATCAAATCAAAGTCTTTGCAATGTTCCTGAACAGCTGTCTCACCAAGGGGCATTAATTCTTTTTCCACTCGGGGAATGCAGGATGCTCACACTTGTTTTTTTCCATTGGGTTGTTTGTTACACAACCCTGCATTAGCTGAGAATTGTTTGTCTCCTTATCCCAGGGTGAGGACAGAGGGCAAAGTAAGTCTCCAAGGCAACATGGACCCCTGTGCTCTGTATGCTCCAAAGGTGAGAGCAAACGTATTTTAGACCAATAAGCATTTTTTTTTTCACCTGGAATATGTGTGGAGGCTCATTAGGGAATTAGCTAGATGTTCTGTCTCACACCAATCTAAGAGATCCCACCAGGGAAAATGGTGTTTTGAAAATGCTGCATTGTGGTTTCTAAAGAGGTCAGGTGACTGTCTGGGTCCTTTACATCTGATTGATCTTTGTGACTAAAAAAGCTAATTTGTAGCTAGTCCCCTTACCAATCTAATCACTGTTTGAGCATGTCTTATAAAACATCTTATATGATTCCTAATTGGTATAATTAATCATCTTATTATCTCATAATCAATTACTACATGTTTAATAACACAAGAGGGACTGACCACTCTTACTGCTCTTTTCGTTGCTTTAGGCGCGCATATCTGAGATTGTGAGGAAGATGCTGGAGGGTTTCGGCACACAGGGGTACATTGCCAACCTGGGGCATGGACTGTACCCTGACATGGACCCAGAAAATGTGGGTGCTTTCGTGGAGGCCGTCCACACCCACTCACGTCAGCTCCTTAATCTCCAATAAGATCCCAGCAGCCTTTATGCCATTTCTCAAAATATGAAACGCAATGAACCAGCCTTTCCTGCATCTGTATGGCTCCAGCAGAGCAGCTGCAGCTCTCTTCACACCCTTTCATTTCACTTAAATGAAACTCGAGCAATTATATTAATAAATAAATAAGAATTATATATAGTGATAGCATGAGAAAGAGGGGTTAAAGGTGAAAAGGTGCCCATGATGAAAAGGTGCAAAAAACACTGTACAACTGCTGAAGGTTTGGTCGGTAGTGTTAGTGACCTTATGCGTGAATATGTGACGCTGGATGTTATTTATACACGTAAATAAAGCACAATTCTTTTTAATGGGATTGGACTGGAGTTCATGTTGGAAATGATGTTCTGATCTGCACATGGGCAGTGCTCATATTTTCCCTTCATACAAACACTTCTGTTTTTGGTTTTTACTAACAAATGTGAACGGGTGGCGGAGTTTAATACTAGTATGACAAGAAATTGGATCATGTTATTACTGCTGTTGACCACAATTCAACCCCAAACCCTCCGTTGTTGCCCCTCCCAGTGCTATTGATGTCATTTCTATATATGGTGAATATTCGTTTGGGCCAGTGTGTGTTCATCTGGCCATGATGATTCTGCTAATTTTAGTGGATTTATGATGGGTGAAAAACAGAAGACAATGAATATTATCGTCAAAGTTTGGAACAATGTGAGCAGTTCCACCTATTCTTCTACTTTCAATAAAATCCATTCACTAATGGAAATGCACTAGAGCATTTCTCTTCAATCACAAATATGTTAATTTAATTCCATCGGATGTAAAAGTAGTGGTAATGCCAGATTTGAGAGAGTTAAGAAGGAATTGCTGCTGTGATCATTTTCATCTCTGATGCCTTTGTGGAAGAGGAACTGCGAGGTTAATCCCAACTGGGGTGTCTCCCCCTGAAGCGAACATAAGCACCAGTAATAACCAAATCTCCAAATCCAGTTGTTTTTGTGGGTGGTGCTTTTATTTATTTGTGTACTGGAATGATGTGAGCAGAATTTTGCACAAACAAGGAATGCTGGGTGGGAAAACCATTGTTCCTAGTTACTCAGGACAGGTTGTGAATACGTTTTAATGGGCAGGATTAGTCATACACCTCTGGTTTGGTGGGAACTGAGATCATGCCTCTCAGTTTATTTGGCAGTTGGAGTGAAAAATGTGTTACTAGTTAGACCGGGGCCTGTTTTCCATGTGAAAATTTGGTTGATCCAGGATCTGTTTACGGTAATTCCGCCTACGGTACAAGGGTTCAAATAAAATGAAAACAAGAAAAAACTTTTACTGCATATAAATCGTAAATCCAGTGGTAAAGCAAAGAATGAAATTAAATTCACATTACCCACGTTTGGCTGATCTTATTGTTGCTGATGACCGTTCCAACGATTCTTAATAACCCAGGGATGTGCAATGGCACTGAATTGTCAACAGTTTAATCCAGATAAACCATTAATCCACACATCAGGTCGTGCAGCATCCCACATTGTCTCCTCCACCTCTGACTGTTTCATCTTACCCATCTTGAGAGCTGGCATAAGCCATCAAACATCTCTCTAATCTGTTTGTTGATTAATGCAGCTATTTTGTCCTATGCCTGTTAGCCTCCGCCGAACACGCGTCTGTGTGTGGGTGAGGCGAGGGCCTCCTGCTTTCGGTGAAATCTGCGCTATGTGTTTCCTCCAGGGCCCTCAGGCATTATTTTTAATTGCAACAATGAATCTACACTGTACAAGAAAGAAAGAAAAAAAAATGAAGTCCCCACGGCCTCCTTTTAAAAGCTACCAGTGGGATGGAAGCAGGGGGAGTTTTGTGTGTGTATGTGTGTGTGTGTGTGTGGTGGGGGGCAGGTTCAGGCTCAATCTTTCAGCAGATCAGCAGGCCTGAAAATCCAATCTGCTGTTGGAGACAGCAGGCTATACATCATTTGTCAGGGCCTGGCACCATCAGTGCTTTATCAGATGGGAGTGGATGGGGAGGGTCTGCGCCTGTGATTGATCTGAAATATTAACACAGGCTGATGGAGGAACGTCTCGATTGGGCGGTGGTGTCCATGCCACCTCCTCTCTCAAACTGGTGGTCAGACGTGGTGGTTAAAAATAAACATGTCAACAACACCAGGAGAGACAGAGACCACCAAACAAAACGCTGGGGCCTAATGGACCACACAGAGAAAAAGCAAGAGGTACAGCAGAATCAGTCTTGAGCTTTTCTTTTAACTCGTAGTTAATTGTTTTCTTATCCAATCTTCAGATGATCCCCCATTTTACTTACGTATGTTCCCAAAATGAGTGAGTCCGCAGCAGGGTTGATTCAACGTTAATTAACCTTAGCTATATGTGTTATTTCATCCGTGTCATGGAGGATGTGTTGGGACAGGATTCGTAAATTAAAAAAAGTTCTAGAAAGTCCCTGTAACTACTGATTGTAAGTGCAAATAGGATGAAGAGTGGCAACATTAGCTTTAGCATTACATTTAATCCATTCTCAGTTGAACGCTGAACGTTTACAAGCTCGGCATGCCTGCACCTACATTTTCAGGATAACCGCTGAACTCATGAGTGATGCGCTCATACCAGAGGGAGGAGGAGGAGGGAACCATCCGCCCAGTCTTCATCTTCTCAGCCTCCCTCATCTCCCCTCCCTCAGCACTACCAATTACACCAGGAAGGCAGCAGAGGGGGGGCGGTGTAGCAGAACAAAGCTCTTCAAATCAGGTCCCTGAAGAACCTCACGTCTGAAGACACTGACAGTGCAGGCCGGCCCTGTTTTTTTTTTTTTTTTTTTTTGCTCCTCCTTTCCTTGCGTGCCAAGCTGTCAAGTGAAGGCAGTGGACGGAAGTCTCTCCGAACAGAGCTGGACTCCAGCGGCGATGAATAAAACTCGGCTGTCAGAAGGGGCTGAGGAGCACAGGGCAGCGTTGATGCCCGTACACGTTCACCCACAAACAAATTCATCTCTCTCTCTCTCACACTCACGATCTGCTTTCCGTCTCTCACACCTGCACAATGCTGTCTCTACTTCTGTCACACACACACAACCAACACACTCTCTCTTTTATGGTTTCTCACTCACACTTCTCCAATGTGTGCAGTTTCTCTCACATTTATCATGGTCTCTCTGTCACACACACACACACACTCAAAAGTGTGTTCTTTCTCCATCTTCCCCATCCTCACACACACTCCATGTTCTCCCTGACACACATACTCACACTGTGTTCTTTCTGTATTCCTCACACACACACACACTTGACGTGCTCTTGCTCCGTCTCACCTCCTCCACTCTTCTCCTCAACCTTCATCTGACAGCTGCAGCCGAGGCAGGAAACACAAAGCAAGGTGAGAAAGCCAATTACTCTCCGTCTCTCCCCCTCTCCACATGTCACTGCAGTTAAATCACCAGCGGCGCGCTCTTCCTCCTGCGCCCAACAGCAGTGCTGGCCAGCCCTGCTCCAGCAGACAATACCCATCAGCCCCCTGGCCTGACAAGCCCATTCTCCCTTTACACCCCCTCCTTCAGAGTCGGACATGGGGGCCAACGCAGCCGCCCCGACACGCGACGAAGAGGCAATGTTGTATGAACGGCTCCTCACCGGATAAACAGAAAGGTGCTGTTTGTTTGTTTGTTTGTTTGGACCACGCCCCAGAGACCACCGTGCCTGTCAACTGCATTACAACCCCGGGCCATCACCCTGACAGGCCGCCATGCTGGCTGCTGCAGTCACAGATTATACCCCACTGTAGGAAATGTGTGGGTGGGGGTCATAAATGATGAGGATTATGAAAAGGTTTGTATGAATCTTTTTTTTTTCCCCCTACCAAACATTCCTCACCATCCAGTTATAATCTGTATTCAATAACGAAATATTTTATTCCAGCAAAGAACGCCGCAGTAGTCAATGTCACTTAGAGCCCCAGTTTTGAGAAAACAATGAATACAGGAGAGGTTATGAGGATTATTTTCTATCACCAGATATGATCCAATTTGTATTAATGAAGCAAAATAAAAAAAAAACAAGGGATTCCTTTCATCAAAATATTTCAGTATCATGTTGGGACGGGGAATATTTTATAATATTTTAACTGTTGATCCATATAGCTATATTAGTCAGGAGGCAATCACGTGTTTCACACTTTATTCATAGAAAAGCACTGAAATTCCAACACAAATCATATAAAATGGTAGTAGCATTACATAAATAGTAATAAATTTTTGTTTATAGACATTAGCTCAAGAGGTTGCACAGACAAAAAGTGTTGATGAACTTACTTTTGTGGCAACAAATACTGGATACCTTTTTTATTTCTTACAATTCAGTAGCACAAAGAGGCAAATACTTTCCCTTAAATAAAAAAAAAAAAAAAATTAAAAAGGAGAAGAAGAGGGAAGAAGGGGGGAAAAAATTAAATATAGATGAACTAGTGAACAATCTCTACCAGCGATTATAATGGTTTCCTTCTAAAAATCTAGGGACGGGTTTAAACACTGGTACAGTTAACACATATAGACACTTAGAGAATAGGAGAAGGGAACTGGGAAAGCTGGTTATTTATTTATTTATTTTAGTCTTTGCAATGCCATTGGACCAACTAATTCAGCTACAGAAAAAAAATGCTTGCTTGGTTGTACAGAACAGGCAACACTAGATTCTGCAGTAATAGGTGTTAAAAAGGCAAGACTTCCCGACCACCACCACCATCTGCCCGCCTGGTTACTCCCACTGAACATTAAGATTTGGATTATGGTGGGTGGTTAAGAAATCTGTTTTTACTTGGTCCATCTAGATGCTTAAAGCTACCATGACTGAGGGCACTGCTGACTGTTTGAAACCCAACTATAAGAAAAATTATGAAAGGATAGAAAAACACTTGAAAAACCAAACTGAAGAAAAATGTAGCAAAATGACTCCTATTTGGTCCACACAGATGAGTCAGTTGAAAACAGAGAAATGTGTCAGGGTTTGGGAGACGTAGCAAAGATGCCCTCTTCACACCTCAAAATTATAAGAAGGGGGGGGGGAAACACCCTCTATACCTCTACTGTGCATTCATAGGGAGGGAAATATACATGATGATGGAAGGGCCACAGCTCACCAACAGAGAGAACCGACACCCCAAGAGGTATGGGGCAACGGCACCATTTCTCCAGCACTAAAGTCCTGAAATACGCACACACAAACACACGCACACACAGTTGCTTTGAGAGAAGACAATAAGGCTTAAGCTTGAAGTAAGGAGTCGTATGTAGCTCTACTGAAGGCAACATCCAGTCACGGTTTGCTGTGCCTGTCTGCCGGGGTTTGAAAACAGCTCCTCTCTCACACCAACATTAGAAAATCCCCTGGACACAATGGAGACTGTGTGTGTCGGTGTGTGCCTGGAGAATGTGTGCTCGCCTGTGTGTGCAGGAGAGGGGGGATACCATTAGGTGTCTGCATAGTCTATTCATTTCCGTGTGTACCTGCTGATCTGCTCCTTTCTTCAAATCTATGAAAAAACATGCTTCCTCTTGCAAAATACACAGCAAAAAAAAAAAAGAAGAAGAAATAAAAGCCATAAACGAAGAAAGAAAATAAAAATAAATAAAATAAAAATCAAAGTGTACACTGGGGCACCTGAGAATTTTTTTCTTGAAGTCTTTCCTCTTACTGTTGTCACATTCCCAGCCCACAACCAATTCAAGTATCTAAAAAAAATATTGAATTAAAAAAAAAAAAAAGAAGTAAAATAAAACAAAAACCATACAGTCATCATAAATAATTATAACTTTACAATTTTTGAATTGACACTTTCATATTTACAATATCTTAAATGCTTCTGCTACTACTTTTTTTTTGTTTTCTTTCTTTAAGTGATTCCCTGAGAAACGGAGTTGAGCATCTCTTTTCTCTCAATTTCTTTTGCTTCTTTTCTCTCCACTCATCCCATATTCCTTCAGTTTAAACATGGCAGAGTGCACTCTGGTTATTTCAACCATCTTTGTGGTGATCACGGAATGTGGACATTTAAATAGTTATCAGCATTAAAATATACATGTGTGTATAAATATATAACACACACACAAATAAAAATCCCATTTTCTATTGTCTGTTAATAATCTGTTTTGTCAAATCTCTTTTCTTTAACGGTCAGTCCAGTTAAGTTGTCAATTAAGTGTCAATAAATTTCTTAGTGGAATACAGCTAAATAATTGCTAATTGAGAGGCCGAGATGTTGGGACAGGACTTGCTGAAGTGCTTGAACATCTTTGCTACACCATTTTCTAAGCCATTTCTCTTGGTAGGGAAATACAATAAAAATTAGAACAAAAAAAATGAAAAAACTAAATTCTGGTGCCAAGTTCGGGTGTAGTAGGCCCTGTCCCCTGCTTTGCTTTGTTACTCTCCAATGCATAATGTCAAATAATCCAAAAGCCAACAGCACTCACTTCCAAGAAAAAAATTTAACTTCAAAACAAAAAAATTAGGGTTGAATTTCTCTCGTGAAAACCTGAATGTAACCCAGACTATGAAGCGATGGTGGCTTCATAGATGGGCCTGGAGTGGAGAGCTATGAAGCTTTACACTGGAATCCCCCTACTCATGTCAAGCAACCGTTTTTTTTTTTTTCCTCCATTCTGTAGTTTTTTTGTCTTTACAAAATAAAGTACCTTTTGTTGATGTCAGAAAAAAAAAAAAAAAAAAAAAAAAAAAAAGGACACAAGACAACCTGACCTGAAAGAATAAATAAAAGAGAAGGTGGGTCGGAGTGGGTCGGAGTTTGAGGCTTGGCGGAGTCTCGGTGTGGGAAATCTTGAAAGCGAGCGCTTCAGTGGACTTGGGTAGTAGAGGTGCACCACTCCCACGTCCATACGTTCCTTTTCTCCGTACTGGTGCAGAGGTTAAAGCTGATCCTTGAAATACGATCGAGGTATAACACTGTTTTGAGAGTGTTTAAGGAATGACTTTTTTTCTTTCTTTCTTTTTTTGAGTTCAAAGCTCCTTCAAAACCATCCCTGACCACAGCGATGGAAGATTTCCCCGGCTCAAAACATTCCCCACTTTTCATTTGGTTTTTTCTTTATGTGCCACTTCTACATTTTTCAAAAGAACAATAAATCCATTTCTCACCGCATCAGTGAACAGAAAAAAATTTTTTTTCCTTCTCCACAGGTTCTACCTGATAAAATAACTGAACAGTGGTCGCTCACACACTCACACACAACAAAAACATAAAAATAAACAAATAAAATGCTAAAACTAAATAAAAGGAAAAAAATGTAAAAGTTGTTTAAATAAATGACGTGTGAAATAGAAAAAAAAAAAAAAAAACCTCAACCGAAGCGTTCCCGCACCAGCATCATCAGTTTCTTCTTGCCTTTGTAGATTTGTTTAAGATTGTCTATGAACTGAGCAAACTGGATGTGGCCGTCCTGCGCCAGGAGGAAGGTCTCGCGTGCCTTGCTGAGGAACTCGATAAACTCGCCGTAATGGCGCGGGCTGATGTGCGTGAGCCGTGAGTGCGTGGTGTTAATGTAGGCGCTGATTGTGGCGTCCAGCAGTTGCCGCAGCGGCGCCTTGTCTGTGGACATCAGCTTCCCAGAGTTCCTGCGTCCAGGAATGCCCGCCAGGCCCGGGGCGGTCATTGTGCACCGCCTCAGGATGTCAGAGAGCACAGTGGCGCAGTGCACACTTTTCACCACCAGGGGGATTATGGCAGCAAGCTCGTTCTTGCCCAGCGAGTGGCTGAGGGCGCAGGCCCACAACACGTCGTTGATGGCGGGGTGCGTGTCCTGGTTGTAGGCCAGGTTGAGGTGCGCCATGGCGAGCGAAGCCAGCTTGAAAGCCCGTAGTGGGTAGCCACGATGCTCCATGTAGCGGGCGATGGTGAACAGCTGAGAGTAGGTCATGCCCGTAGATGCTGCATCAATGACGATCTGGTAGGCCGTTTCGAAGGCCACATGGTCCTTCTCACAAAGGGTAAGTGCCGAAAGGGCACAGTTCTGTGGGTCCTTCATGGCGCATTGCAGAGCCAGGGTCCGGGCGCAGCTGGCAAGTTCCTCACGCTGAGGGTAGTCCAGGCTCAAGCGCAGCACCGTATTGTGGGACATGACTGTGGCCGCCACAATGCTTGTGGCCTCGGTGGGTGTAAATAGGGTGTACCAGCCCTGCAGAATGCTCACCAGTGCACGCAGACCTACAGTGTGACCACACACATACACAATTAGATTAATTTTCACTTTCAATCACTTTGTCTTCTATGTTCTGTCTACATGGGAGAGGTTTTGAAGTAAGAATTTCATTGTGCTCTGTACGCTGTACTTTGTACAAATGACAATAAACTTCAACCTCAACCTCACTTCTGGACTCAATCCCCCCAGAATTTGCAATTTGCATATTGGCTTCACTTGAATACTTGCAATATTGAGGTGTAAAGCAGTCGCAAAAGCATTTCACTGCATATCATACCATGTATGACTGTGTACGTGACAAATAAAATTTAAATTTGAATTATCATTCACAACTAAACTCGAGTTATTAAAATGCAGTTATTAAAATTTCTCCCCATAATTTTGGGTATCCATGTCTTTCCACTGACAGACTCATACTCACCGACTTCAGTGGCGCAGGTGACCAACCAGCGCACCATCTCCCTGCGTCTCCAGTTGAGGGTGGACAGAGTCATTCTCATCACCTGCAAACACACACAGAGGGTAAAGCTTTTGTACCAACACATTGTCACATACAACAGTGGCTCACAAAAGCCCCAAACAGGTCACAGTGAAGTAATGTTCCCCACCTGCAGACCAAGCTCCAGAGCGACATTGAGCAGGGTGATGTCTGGAGGACTGTCGGCGGGGGTGGCAATCTTAAAGGCATCCTGAGCCAGCTTGAAGATGAGTGATGAGGAGTGGATGTTCTTCTGGATGGCCTCCAGTACTGTCCTCAGCCTCAACATGTCACCTATAATAGTACAGTAACACAAATCACATTACATTAAAATACTACAATGTATATTTCTTTTTATTTCTTACTTTCCTACTATTATTTATAAATACTGTGCTTATGATGACGGTGGTGGTTTTGCGTGAGCAAGAGCAACTGAGACAGCCTTGATGAGAGGCCAGAGAGTCTGTGACATGAACTGATGAATTCAAAGCTTTACTTATAAAACAAAAGAACACGCCTGTTTCTCTATCTTATTGTAAAACCTTCTCTTCTGATAAAAGACTTCTGAGACTAGGTCACATAGATTTGTTCTCAGACTAATCCACAATTCTTTCACTACGGGGATGTTCCATTTTGCACATGAATAAAAACTTCATATTACAGTATTATTATTTTTAAACTCAGACTAATGTACAAAATATTTTTTTTGCTAACACAATTTAAGCAACAATTACAAAAACATGTAGTGTTATATCTGTGGTCTAGACGAGAAGTCTATTGTATTATCTCATCTTGAAACTTACTGTAGGTACTATGCGTGTGCCTGTGGTTTGTTACCTTTAGCTGCAGTGAGCATGGTAGAAGCCAGCTCACACTGCTGGGACTCCAGATGACCAAGGGTAAACCAGCGAGGGTAGCGGCTGGGTACGATAGAGATGCCATGGTGAGGATGGCCCACATCACCTGATGGAGCTGTGGACTCTAATACAGGAAGCCTGAAGAAGACACACACAACACAGGAAAACGCATGGGTCAGTCTCTTAGCTAATATTTCTGTCACTCTATAAAAGAACACACTATAGAGACAATGCTTAAAAAAAAAAAAAAACTATCGCTAAATGACTCTTCAAATGCTAGATGATGCTAATATGATATGACATAACACTAAGTGTGCAAGTTAATGATTGCCTAATTCAATGGAAAGATAACGTTTGGGATCAGGGTTTACCTCATGGCACGCAGTGCCAGTTTATAAGCCAGGTCAGCATCATGGGGCAGGAGTGCAGTGAACAGGTACTTCGCAAAGGTGTGCATGGGCACACTCTCCCTATGAATGACCTCACCCAGACCGCTGAATGGACCACCTAGTACGAGCAGAAACACACATATCTGCATTAGCCCAAACTACTCTGTAAAAGGCTTTAGCCTTATGCTGAAGTAATCATTGGCATATTCAAACACAGGAACCATTTTGTGCTGACAAACAGAACACCAAAGAATCTTCAAAGAATGCTGCAGAGTTCCCTTACAAAGCAGAAATATTTTTGGCACTCAAATAAGGTCTTATCTTACAAGGGTGAGAGAATAGGCACCCAGACCTTTCACCTTGGGCAAAGCATAAAAACCGAATTCAGATAAAATGAAGATGTGGCATGAAAAGATGGCAAGGGGCCGTACCTTCCAGCAGGAGGATGGCCTGCTTGCGGAGCGTCTGCACCAGCACTTCGTCCAGCTCCATCTCCTGAAGCTTGGACACAATCTGCTCCTCGTTGCGACACACCTTGTCTTGAGCGTACAGACCCTCTGGCATCAGCCGCTGCTGCCCCATGCCCATCAGCGCCACCTCCAGTGCCAGGGCCAGGTACGACTCGCTGCCGTCAGGGCACCCCCACACCGGCACGTGCTGGTAGACTGGTGGCTTGGGCTCACCTGAATCTGTTGAGATAAGGAAGGAGCCATTTCAGAACACAGGAATGGGGCTGTAATACTTTCATGAGCATTTAATAGGAAATCTGCTGAGCCAAGATGGCTCCAATCCCTGGGTATAAATCCACATAGAAATTGCCACAAAATGTGCCAAACTGTATCAAAATGAGTCCTTCCTGCTACTCAGAAGCTCACCGATCTCTCTTCTGTTACTTGTTGCTGAGAGGATATGAAAAGACAAGGCCACACAGAGTATTCTGCGGACAAGGCGGCCCCTCCGAATTCAACATGGGCTCAAGTTGTACAACGCTGAGGGCAACGAGACTGCAGAGGAGGTGAAGAAAAACAGCACCATCTGTGGCCCTCAGCACTCAGATCATATGAAATCCCTCTGGCAAATGATCTCCACTCACCAATCCGGTTTATTACAGCAGGGTGGGGGTGGGAGGGTGGGGTTTCAGAGCCTCCCCATTAGCATATGACAAAAAAAAAAAAAAAAAAAAAAGCCAAGGGGGCAAATCAGCCCTGGCTGACCCTGGCTTTAATGCCGAGCTGATAACATGTCCTCCGGGTGCGCTAGATAATGTCCAACTGACTGTGTTTTTCTATATCATTGTATGTTTCTGAGTGTGTGTGTGGGTAGGACCTATTCAAACTGGCCTGTACCAACTGGTGTTTACAGTGTAAACATGGCAGAGCAGGTCAGAGCTGGGAGCTCATTCACACTCTTTTGTTTCACTAGTTTTCTTCCCCCTCACCCACCCCCACCGTTTAGGTACTACCATTCAGCTTCTGCTGTGTAACGCTGTATGACCTCAGACCTGCTCTGATTGGAGGAGAGCACCCAATCACGACAGCATAACAGCTGTTTCCAGCTGTGCAGCAGTCAAACAAAAGAGACTGTTCAGAGGACAAACACACACACAGGTGTACATACACACATATCTACACACCATTCAAGCATGGGCAGAGAAAAGACAACATAACACACTAGACACAATGCCAAACCGATCCCAACACAGAAGAGTAGACATAATACAAGCACATGCACGCACAAACACACACACACAAACCTCACTCATTCTTTTCCTCTAAATCCCAATCACCGTACCACTCGCCAGCATTGTTCCAGTGCACAAAGCCTCCCTGTGGGTACCCCACAATAGGAATACAATTCCCAGCCTGCACAGGGTTGGTTCTGTGAGGGGATGTATGGAACGCAAACGGTGATTGATTTTATACATTTACGCCACTGTGTGGGCAGTCTGACCTTTCTTCTACAATAGCACCCCCCTTTGCTCTTTCCACAGCTACAGCAATAGGGCTTTTGTACGGATGCAGGGAACCTTAGAGCTTTGTGGTCTCAAATGCCAGCGGTTGAAAGAGTGTCAGGACTCACTGGTTCCATAGGAGACGTAGTAACACTTTCTTTACATGGGCCCACATGCAGCTTCACAGCCAGAAGCTTCCATAAGAATGAACCGGAGGAGTTGATTCAGATGGATGCCCAAATACTGGCAACCTGATTTTCTAAGATCTCCTACTTGCAATTGGCCAATTACTGGATTCATTGCTCGATGTCTGCTATGGTACAATATCCTCTATCAAGCCACGGGTGGCTGGACCACACATGGCCCTTCTGATGCATGACAAGTCAGCTGACTACTTTTGTCTCCCCCTCAATTTACCTCCAGTATCCATGGCACTGTCGTCCTCCACTCGACAGGTCTCTGTGAGGGTGGCAAACAAGCAGCCAATGGGGTCAAGAGGATGGCCCACCCAGCCCTCCAGGTTAGTAGTAGTGGTCATTCCCCTCTGGAGCAGCTCTGTGGAGAGAGATCGAGTGTAAGAATCATGTCACGCAGGTTAAGACAAACAAGACTCCAGATCATATGTGTACACAAGTATACACATATAATCTGCCCAATGAGGGAACATCCCATAAAACCCCTAAAGTAATTAATGCTTGGCCTTCTAAATGACATTGCATTTCACAAGCGCTTCACTTTTCCACACACACATCAAAAGAATGCTGCGCTGCATTCCCAGCCTGAAAAGGTCCCTTGTTATGAAGCAGATAAGGTGAGGCTCCTTGGCTTTTCATAGTCTAACAATGACTCCATTGTGAGATCTTGGCTCATGCAGGCACTATGCCACGATGTGAAGATAAAGCCCGGTAAGAGTGCGCGTGTGTGTGAGGGTGTTACCTTTTTTTTGGTGCTTGTAAATGTCCAACTGCCTGTGCTGCTGCAACCGCAACGTGTTGATGATGGCCACGGCCAGTCGCAGAGCTTCACGTGGGTAACCATGGGAACGCAGGGCGTCCACCCGTGCACATGCTGTCGGTACGTGGTCTGGGGGGTAGAGGTAACTTGACATAAGACTCCCAGACACAAACATTGTGATTGCATATTCTAAAAGCACCTAAGTACACTCCCAACTTTTTTTAAATGACAGCTTGTATTCAGTCATGAAAAAAAGCTTAAGAGTGTGTTAGCGTGCGTGTTAGCATGTATGTCAGCATGATTTTGCATGTGTTCGTCTGATATGAACTCGGTGGTTAACTCTTACCCAGCCACAGCGGCAGGCCCTGCGGGTTGAACAGCAGACTCTCCCCCTCTCTCTGATAGGCCGGCGACACATAGAAGTCACTGCTGATAATGCGCTGCAGGTGGCTGTCCTGCCAGTGCAGGTCACAAGCCTCGACGGCCCGAGTGAAGACAGTCCGCCGCGGCCGCCCGAGAGAGTCTGACGACACAGCACAGCAGAAACTCATTACATGGGACACTAAGACACAAAGCCCTCTATGTTCTTTAGGAAAGAGAAATGTGGGGTAAGGGTTACAATCAGGTAAAGGTTCATATGAGGGCGAGGTTTATGTATATATGAGATTAGGGTTACGTCTAAGGTCTAAAGGGGTCAAAGGTTAACAGGATTGGTTTTGTGCAGGGTTGGTCTATAGCAGGTTCAGGGTCAGGCTTAAGGGTCTGTGGGTCTTTAAAAGGAAATAAATGGTTACGTCTGGACTAAAATGTAGCATCACAACAGTTGCAAAGACCAGACTAATTTATTTTATGAAATGAAACTCAAACAAAAGCCCATAAAAGCTAACCCAGACAAAACATTATCACACAGGTCATTGTTAAGTTAATGCTAATGTTACAGCATACACATAATACATAACTCAAGTTGAATTCAAGTATGGACAGGTCTATAACTGGTTCCAGGCCCTGGATGAGGACCAACCGAGTTCTGTGCTGTGTGAATGTGCCAGGGACCGGTTAAAGGTTTTGAAATAAAATATTATGTGGGTAAATCACTTACCTTGTGCCATGTTGCTCTGTGGCAGGGCATTTGTGATGTTAGGCAGTTCGCTTCCATAGTTGCCGTCCTCCAGAGGGCAGGTGTCCATATCACTCCACTTCTTCAGCTGCTTCAGCCAACCACTTTTCTCATCGCTCTTACAGTGGGGGTTCAGCACGATGCACACCCACAATGCACCTGGAGGAGACACACACAGGGTGTCAGATTTATGAGGGCATATGGAGTTTTTTTTTTTTTGTTGAAGAGCAAACATATGCTCCTGGTCTCTCAACTCTTTAGCAATACAAGGCAGATGAGAAAACAGCATAATTTGATGTTCTTTAATCTAAGAGCCTGACAGAAAAAAAGGTTCAAGGCTTCTTTTTATAGTGGTCATGTGGCAGTTACATCACAATATTTCAAACACTGGATGATAGGCGAAGTGTGATATTTAGCAGAGATGGTTTGCAGAATTGGTGATGGGCATTCATCACATCTCTTTGGCTCAGTAACAGATGGCCCAGACGCCGTTTTCTCGCCCCTGTCGCTAACTTGTCAAGTCCAGTTGAAAAGCTCTGATTGGCTGGCTAGGTTCTACGCACTCACAGCCAATCAGAGAGGGAGGTTATTTAAAACCGCGGTGCTAATGGCCCTTATATCGGGTGTGCTGGAGGTAAAAAGGCCAGGCTTTCAGCAAAAGAGAGAGCTTGCGGTGGTGCTGCACTAGCTCTTGTTAGCTGCTCCCATTTGGCCTCCATGGAGAAAGGAGGCAGCCAAAAGCTCAGCTTTCAAACGAGCCTCCTCAGGATGTGCTCCCATCGACCTTTTTAAATGGCGCAATCAATAGCAGTGAGCTTGAAAAAGCGGATTGATTCCTGGCCATTTCTACGGCCCAGGAATTGGAGGCCTGCTAGTCTACCTCATGCAGCCTTGAAAACGAGCCGCCACCCGACTGAGTCACCGCCATCAGCACTATCGGCGCAGGTCAGGCAATGTCACCAGGACAATGTCTGCTTCCGATGCAACCTTAACACTGCTGGTCTTATAATCTACCCAGCCTAAACTGTGATTAACGGTCAAGCTATTTAGTGCATGATGATGTATATGTCTCAAAGGAAGTCTCTGCCATCAGAAAGCACATGAGGTATAAAAGATTTGGCAAAAAAAATAAAAAAATAAAAAAAAGACAAAGCTGCTACTTAAAGCTGATCAACCTGCTAGCTCACCTAGCTCATCCCAGAGTTGCCGGCACTTGTCGGTCATTCCTGTTCCCTGCTGTCTCCATAGTGACAGTCGAGGATCAGCCATAAACTGCTCGGTGATGAGGGTCAGCATGCGTGCCCCGTTTGAGTCTCGCATCCGCAACATCTCCCGGACCTAGACACAGATATACACAAAACAGGACTAAAATATGTATAGCTTTTAGCAAACATTACATGCTTGTGAGTTTGTTCGTGGTAATTGGGAGCCACACATAACAATTTCAAGATCCTGAGATTTTGCAAATTCCTACCTTGCAGTCCCTTGTGAATTTGTCAAATGGATGAGCAAAATTTCTGGACTGATGGACACACACACACTACCACAAACAGTGTGATAACTGGCCGCCGGACTTATAGGTGGGCTTGCCAACTTACTGAACCCCAAATGAGGGGCGCTTCCTCACGTGCGGCGGGACACAGCGGCTGAACAACATTTATAATGGAAATCGCAAGGTTTCATAATATAAATCTACACCTTTCACAGTGTAAAAGGACAAGACATGACTCTACTTGCTCCTTTTCTTGAAAAATATACAACAGACCCCCTAAAAGTGTTACCAACCACTGTCACTAACTTACCTACGTTAGACATTTTGAAGGAAAAAGACATTTTTGTAAGCCTTGCATCGCAATAAATTCCACTGCTAGAGTAAATATACTCAAAACCAGAGGAATAGATTTCTCATAAACATTCCTTTATTTAAATAAACCAATTGCAAATACTTAACATATGAACTTGATCTTGTTGAATGCTAATTAGGCACAGGGCTTTCAAGTTTTGAAGATGGGTAAGAGTGACATCCACTAAACCCCACCACCACTACCACCCTGCCCCTACTCAGCCCAGTCCTGTCCATTGTCAGGGGATCAAAGCGGGTACCGGACGGATGGGCTGCAGAAATGAGGGTATTTCATTAATTATTTTATCATTAGTGTTGTTGTTGTTATTAATTGCTTAGACTTTGGAAGAAAGAATTTGATCGCTCAGACAATTCATCATTTCAATCATTTAGCCTATTTGGAGAAAGAGGTCATCATAGATGTGAGTACGTCAGTCATCCTGTGATAACAAAATATGACCAAACCATTTAGCTCATACAGATACAATACTGATATTTTCTGACTGACTGTTGACATGGACCCAGCAGACATGCTTGTTTCATAGTGAGGCGCTACTGTCTAAGAGATCTGCGCAGGCAGTCAGGTTTTTCAAAAAGAAAATGTAGGAATTTCTGTGGGGTAAATAATTATAATTTAAAAGTGTGAGAATTGCCATGTGTGGCATGTGAGCATCTGAAATTAGTGACTTTGGAGCCTTGATTATTGGCCAACATTGTCATGATTGGAATACGCGACTGGAGCGGCCCCTGAAGGGACTAACCAAAACTGCCCATATTTCGGGATGTCCCGGACAATATGGGACTGCTGGCAACCCTACTTATAGAGTACAGGTAATCAAAGGCAAGTGAGTCAAATGAAGGTCAGGGTGCCACTATTTATTATTCTAAGAGGCTAAAGAGAAAAAAAAGTTGACAGGCTAATCTAGAAGACCAATGCAGATCCAGCAAGCAGAACTAATTGCCTAATAGAAGCAAATGGAGATTAGAAAGCTTTACACTGCAATTCGCAAAGGGGTAAGTGTGAGACTGATTCAAAAGACTAAGGAGGAGAAAAGAAATCTAAGATCTTTTGAGCAGCGATATGATCATCAGAGATAGAAATGTGGCCAGAAATGAAAACATACTGGGCCATGGAGAAGGCAAGGCTGCATGACATTTAATTAAAACCCATTGATTTAAATGGGCCTTGCAGGATTTCACAGCCTCATAATTCTTCTGGATGACCCTTTGGTATCGAGCATTGTTTTTGACTAGCACACCCAAACACATGCATGTGATTGAGCCACTTTTCTCTTCTAAAACCATGATCGTTTTAACAAAGCTGTCTCTCTCTCTCTCTCTCTCTCTCACTCACACACACACACACACACACACTCACCTTAGCAAACATAGAGTTGAGCTGTTTGCCTGAGCCGTAGTAACCTCCTTGGGACAGGAACTGTTTGACCTGTTCCCTGACCTGTTCCTCATCCAGATGCCAGCAGTTGTCATCATCAATACTCGCGCCTGCCGTTGGGTCTGGAGCCCCTGAATAAAAAATATATAAAATACAATCACTTAACAATTCCAAAACTTGGAACAATAACGAATACAAAAAGTATAAAAATGAACATGTGCAATTTTGCTAAAATAAAGTGCTGAACTCAACCATTTAACACTCTGTATTTCACTTATGGATTAAAGTGAAATGTGACAGATGTGGGGAAGGACAACAGATCATTTAAACTCTCCAAGCTTTGTCTAAGTGAGCTCTTTCAAGTGTGTCATTAAAAAAATGCACCCAGATACAAGAGTGCATTAGGGCCAGTCAGAGAAAGGTCTTACTGTATTTCCAATAAGCCAATCCTCTTTAGGCTCACACTGTCCCAATGGAGAGCACAGGACCTTCCAGACCATCAAGCATGTAACCTCTTGAGAGAAACAGCATGGCAGACCGACTTTCGGTACCTTATACATAGAAGTGCAGCCCAAAGAAAATGGCATTGCTATCTAGTGTCTGTAGGGTGATGCATTGTATCACTGAGTCATTGCTCCGTCCTTGGAATCCTGTTGTTTTTGTGATAAGAGGATCCATCCTTACAAAGGAGATAATATCATAATAGGATTGGCCAGACTTAGAGAAGAGCAATAACAACTTATGAAGATTAACGTCATCCTGGTCATGGGCCACCGGAGCCCATAACCCATGATGAGAACATCATGGCAAGTACATTTCCTTGGGTTTTCTGAAACAATTAAATAAAGATAATAACAACAGGCTTCTGGCTGGTGGATCAAGCTACCCATCAATCAGAAAAACCTTCCTACATGACAAGGAGCCCTGGCTACTATTAATCCTGCCCTCATTTACTGAGCACAGCTGGATCTGCCTCCTCTCCAGCATCATGGAAGGCATGTGGCTGGAAGTGGGCGGGCCTTTCTGTAGGTAGCCCTGTGCAGCTTTGATCAGGCCTGCAGGAGCTGCATCTCATTGTTCATATGCCAAAAAACAAGGTCAACAAGGTCTTGGGGACTTCCAAATTCATGAGTGCAAGGAGCTACATGAGACACACTGCTCCCTGGGCACACATTTTGTTGTGTGCACCATGTGCTGTGCTGTGTATCACAATGACAATTACTTTTTTTCCTTCTTTTCTCCCCCTTCCCCTGGTGTACAAAAAAAATGAACCTTGAATTACCATTTAACACAAGGTCTATTAAAAACCAGGACTGAAACCAATTTTAGTATAAATTGCTTGAAGCCCAGAGACCCATTTCCAGCTCTTGCTGCCATGGTGAACCCAAAGCAGTGTCCACCATGCGCCATTTTTTTACCATGCACTTGGTTGATCTGAGAGTTGGAAGATAGGATCTCGTCAGCCAGCTTCTGGGCAGTGGGCAGGACCTCCGTGTGGTGTGCGGTGATGAGGTACTGCACCAGCTTCTGCAGTTGGTCACGGTTCATCTGGAAGAGGGTTTCGGAGATGGGAAGACGTAGCTTCACCTGCTCCGGCTTTCGGATGCGATACAGCGACAGCGCCACCACATGCGCACAGTAGAAGATGTCGCGATTGCCACAGCCACATGTTACTGAAGTGATCTTGCAGCGGTCAAAGCTGATGGCCACGCGGTGTGTCACCTCAGGTTCCGATGCTGTAGCCGGCTCTGTGACTGTACCACTAAGGTGGAAGCCTAGAGAGACACAGGGACAGAGAGAAAGATTACTTAAACATGTTCAGTTTTACTCAACTTGGGTAAAAAAAAAAAAAAAAAATAAGCAGGTGCAAAAACAAGTCAACAAGATCAGGCACTATGGCCTGTGGTCATTTCACACACACACACACACACACATCACCCTTAGTGAGCAGTGGGCAGCCATGACAGGTGCCCAGGGAGCAGTGTGTGGGGACGGTGCTTTGCTCAGTGCCACCTCAGCGCTACCTTTGCGGCTTGAGATTCGAACCGGCAACCTTCTGATTTCGGGGACTGCTTCCTTAACCGCTAGGCCACCAATGTTATATAACCTGCAATTGCAGTAGTAAACCTGGAGGTTGCTGTGCAAGAAAGCGCAAATGTGTTTGGTCAAAAAGAAGGCAGGATGGGAAGATGGCTGGACCAAGGGACAGCCTCGCTGCTAAATTAGTCATGATGGATGCCAGAGAAAGAGGAAAGTGGGGGTAGGGTGATGGAGGGGTTACTCTACCTTCCTTTAACCATAGCAACAGAGGCTCCCCGCACACAGCAGAAGAAGAAAGAGGAGTGAAAAGGAAGAGGACGAGGCCACGCAAACACATCATTCACACTCTTCATGTCCTGTCCAGCTCTTTTTAGTCTAGTGTGCCAAATGAGAGTTTACAGCACAGACGTTCAGCACACCAGTTACGAGAACCCAGATGGAGTCCATCTACAAGCCTTTACTGTAGTGTGGGTGGGGGGGCTGGCCACAACATGGACTTTCCATGTGCTAAAGCTACTACAATGAAAGGTACTGCTGTAAAGCTGTACACACACAGACACACACACACAAAATTAATTCTAGGGTTAGTCATGTGCCACAGAAGTGCCTAATAAGCATGAGCAAAGCCGGCTGTTGCCTCGCCAAAATCCCACAAAAGGCCTTTCCAGCAGCGTTCTTCTGATTGAGGCTTCGCCCCAAACCCCCTGCGCCCTCCCCACCCACAACCCTCCCCTACCCTTGATTCTGCTCAGCAAAAGTCCAATTTACTGCCAAGGCCTTTCAGATGGAGCCAAAAGCACAGATCCATCTGATTAAGGGGAGTTTATGGCGATGCCTGTTTTCGTTTTGATAAAGGACGGAAAGGGAATACCTTTATGTGCCACAAATCACTCAAAGCACAAAGTGGCACTCGGGAGAGTTTCAACAGAGATGGATAAAGCACGGATATGACCAATGGTTGCCCCTCCCATCCGGAAGAGTATGTATCTTTACACCTTTTTCCAAAGACAAATCTGTGTAAGACTGGTGCAGTTAGCTTTATACGGACTGTGCACTGTGTTAAATTACTTTAAGACAAGAAAATAGCAGGTCTCTGCCAAACATGATGAAACAAGTCCTTTTAACGGGGACATTTGTGGTGTCACTTTTGACAGTAACATAAGAAAAAACTTTGCATGACTGGTGACTCACAGTAGACCATAACCTTGGCAGAACAACCACAGGAGAGAGCAGATGGCCATCTGGGGTGATCTCTCGACATGTCTTTAAAATTAATTTAAAAAATAACAATGACCAACAGGGATGTGTAGTGTTGCACGACCTGTAGGGTTTACGCCAATTGTATACTGGCTGGCACATTGCAGGAATTGTCACTTGTGCTGGTGCTGCCAAGATCTTGAAGACCAACTCGCCTGAGAGGACTGAATGCTCTAGATGCCTCTTTTTCTAGGTTAACCAAGAACATTAATTACATTGGATACTAGTCAGCAGTTCGGGAAGTTAACAGCAATTTTCTGAGTACTGTAAAGTCATCTCGATAGTGGTAGTAGCCTAGTGGGTAACACCTCTGTCGGTGCCTGTTAACTGTAAGAACCCTGTTGTCTGCATGGACAATATGGTGCGGTAGGGTGGTAGTAGCCTAGTGGGTAACATACTTGCCTATGAACCAGAAAACCCAGGATAAGGGGGTCTGATAAATGCTGTAAAAGTAAATCTCCAAACTTCAAAAAGGTGCTACGGCAGAATATCTAGATGCATTTTATAAGCACAGCTAAACTGAAGGCAAGTTAAATGACATGCTGTAACCAGAATCAAAACATTGATTTTATTCTAATTTTACAGCGGTAGGGTTAACTAACTATCCAGTCACTGCAGATTTGAAGAGGACCCTGAAATACAGATAATGGGAAATACAAAATTAAGCTAAAAGGAGGTGAGCAGGAGACGATGGCGCAACCTGAGCCATGGCAAACCACAGGAGGCGACTCAGCAGGGACCTTTGTGTACACCAGTCAGACTTAACACGTGGGGATATGATGAAGATGATGATACCCCACTTACAGTAATGCTGTCCTCACAATAAGTGGGAGAGTGGGGTGGCTGGGGGTGTTAGCAGTAGTAGCATTAGTGTCAGCCACACCAGGAAAATTGCACCAGGGAAAAGAGCTATTGTTGACAACGATCACATAACAGCACAGCGTTAAGCTAATGCAAAAAGAAAAAACGCAGTCTCTTGATATTCCTCTACCTCACCATGAATTTCATATGACTAGACTTTAATACACAGAATAAAGCCCAGAATAGTAATTTGGTTCAAAAGAGTTTTTTAATGTCCTCGACTCAATGATAAATACATAGATGTTAAAGGGAAAGTTCCAAGGAGAACTTTTTACAGCAAAATGATGTTTGCATAAGAGCATTGGCTTGGAGATCATAATGCAAATCATCAGCTGTGCTATTAGCAAATTGTACAGAATGCTCAGACACACACACACACACACACCACCTTGAGTCTAATCTAAAACACCAACCTTCAGAAAATGAATGCATATGCTAACAGGATTTGGACTGAAAGGTCTGGGAGGAAGTGTGTCTCTCTCTCTCTCTCTCTCTCTCTCTCTCTGGCAGTGACAGTGTGTGTGACAGGGCCTGCTGGAGGGGTTACAGGGAACTCAAGGACCCCATCGGCTCATGTGACAGAGAGACAGAAAGTGGGGAGAAAAAAAAAAGAAAAAAAAAAGGGAGGGGGCTGTCGCTGATGGACGTAAAGAGCCCTCCTCGCCTTTCACCGCCATCCTCTCTCTCGCCCTACTCTTCTCCTCCATCCCCCTCTGCTCTCCTCCTTTCTCTCCTCCACCCCAATGCCCCAGCCTTTGTTGGGTGGGACATGGCACTGAATGCATCCTATACTATGCAGCATTGCTCTTTTCAGACTCACCCATCAGACCTATGGAGAAAAGGAGTGACAGAGTCACTCAGAACAGAAGAAGAACAGAGTATGGAGGATTGAGGGCTGGACCTCAACCTCAGTCGTGTCGTGTTTCGAGGGAACGAAAGACAGAAAGAGAGATGTTGTGTCTTAAGAAGATGGAAGGGCAGTGTCAGTCAGAGCGCAAGACATCACTTCATGACACTGATGAACGTAAATGTGGGTCACAATGCTCAACACACACACACAGTGCGAGTTGGTTTCCTCAATTGTTTCCTTGGAAAAGCACAGCAGGTTGCAGTTACTGCTTAAGGCAGACACACACACACACACACACACACACACACAGAGAAAGGACAGCTGATCCGGTAGTTCGGCAGGAACAGTGTCACACG
This sequence comes from Denticeps clupeoides, assembly GCF_900700375.1. Lineage (NCBI taxonomy): Eukaryota > Metazoa > Chordata > Actinopteri > Clupeiformes > Denticipitidae > Denticeps > Denticeps clupeoides. Next base: position 17,849,124 of record NC_041710.1, read on the forward strand.
CTCTACTGCCTTGTGTAATGTACACATGTCCACAGTGATAAGACGTGACGTCTTTGTTTAATGGTACACAAGCTTTTCCTGGCACTGAAGAACACGACACTGAAGAAAAACAGGTTTGAGAATCAAGTGCAGCCTCTGCAGAAGATCCCTGCTCATGGTTAGCAGATGCTGAGCCACACCATTCCAATTTAGTGGCATGTTCTCACTCAAACAAAAATATTACAAACTAAGGGTGAGCGATAAGGCCAGAAGAGATGATAATGCAACCATACATTCTATATATAAAAATAAATAAATAAATAAATATAAAAAAAAAAACTTCTAGGTGGAATGTGCTCAGGTGGAAAAAAATAATCAGTCCGCTTCCAGTTGCACTGTGACAATGAGCCTCCATAAAGCCCATCTGACTGATGAACAGATGAAAAGCCATCCCTGGGGTCGGGTGTGCGCATCAGTGGCCACATGACAAGAAGGGGGCTCTCTCAGGAGTCTTATGTCTCAATGTAAAGAATCTAATCTAACCCCCCTGCGCGTTTCTGCCGTCTACGCTGAAGCTCACCATATGGAAGATATGACACAGAACAACGTGGCAGAGATGAGAGACACTGAAGTGGTCGGGAAGGAGGGGTGTCATGATTGAAGTGCTGCAGTTGATGCATTTAAATACACATTCATTCACACTTGTGTTTTCACAACCACTGAACTCGCTACCTGCTTAAGTGGTGTGGGGTTAAAAAGGCTATAGGCAAACCAGAAGTCAAAACCCCCAAAAGAATAGGGGAAAAAAAAACATGAGAGGAAATGAGGAGAAACATCCCCCTGGCTCTCATTCATTCACCACCATCTATTTGCACCATCTGCCGCTCCAGCCCGGCTCCACCCACACGAAAGCTCCATCAGCCAATCAGGGAAGGGGTACATTCCCCATTCTCAAACCATTAACTTCTAATCAGCCATGGCAGGGGCTAAGAGGAGCTCTCTATGGGAAGAGCAGAGGCCAGAAAGGCTTGAACAAGAGGCTCTGCCCCCTCCACCCTTCCCCATGTTCCATCTGTCCCGGCAGCCATACAGTTAACTCATCGAGGCTGGTGCTCCCCCCTCCCACAGACCCCTCTATCTCCACACAACAGACATGCATATGTACAGCCAGGCATACAAACACTGAGAACGGGCTGGTTTGGGGGGTGGGAGTGATAAAAAGGGGGCCCTGATTGATTCATTCAGCATGTTTCACAAAAAAAGAAAAAAGAACCCCCCCCCTCAAGTCTCCTGTTCATTCGTTTGCTCGCCACCTCGCTCTTTGAGGGAATCATTTGTCATGATCATTCTAGATTGATTTCTGATTCTTTGCATTGTGGAGTGCAGAAAGAGGGAGAGAGAGAGAAAAGGAGCAAGGTTCAATCAACAGCCTTCAACATTCCCATGTGCAAAGGCCACAAGGCAGATTCCATAAAGCTAAAATGCTGTTTTTTGTAATAATAAAAAAGAAATCTGTTTGTTTCTATCAGAGTGTGTGCACCCATAACAGGGTGTAAGGAAAGGGTGTGCACAAAAGGCGGGGCTAATAACACCAGTAATGTAAGCTTGCGTCTGCAAAATGGGCTTTCATATCAGCAGCTAATTCACAGCAGAAACACAGGCCCACAGCAAAACCAAAAAAAACGAGATGAATCGCACTTCGGCGCCGCAACAAGCACAGATGTCTTGCTCCAGATAAAAGCAGACATACTTGAAGTGAAATGCGGCACAGACGATGGCGGGAAGGAGGGAGGGATTTCCTTTCATTGTTGTGTGATGCTCAAGGTCCTGCTTCTTATCAGTGCAAAAAAAAAAAAAAAAAAACCCACAAAGAGAGAGAAGAAAATAAAAATACTTTCTTTCCTGGACTAGCTACATAGAAGCATCGCAGTTTTATTGCTTACTCATTTAGTGTTAAATAGATCTAAAAGAACTGAAAGGCTGTACATGACACTGCATAAATTAAGGGTGGACACGATTGTGTGTCATGGAGGTTTTGTTCTTGAGATCCTCCAAGCTGGTCTGTTTTAATCGGAATGGACATACATGCAGGCACATTTGATTGGTTCCACTTATGCCCTTCTGTTGTAGCAGCCTTTATTTAAAAAAAAATGTTTGATGGTGCACGAAACTTCAGCATTGGATGGTACGAATGTTGGTGGTACCGACTCTAAAAATAAGTGTGCAGTCACTGGGGAAAAAGCCATGTAAATGCCTCAAGAGTTCAGTTCAAAATAAAATGAGATGGGGGAAAATGAATGCCTCAATACTTGTCAAATGAGACAAAAAAACATCCAGAATTTTACATGCTAATGAGGTAAAAGCCCTGCTAGATACAATTCCCAGAATTCAAATGGAGAAAAAAATTAATGGAAGAAGTTTCATTTAAAATTTGCATTCTGCCTTTTTAGGGGGTCATTTGGATACCTGTCTCTTAATCAAATATATTATTATGAGACTTATTAAACATATGGATTGAATATACTTTTGCACTCAAATGCCACTGATATTTTATCAATGTAGTTCTCAAACCCATAGCATTTAGGTTATGTGAATAATACCTACCACCAGAAATAAGGCGATAAATAGTGAACAGTATGGGGTTTCTTTGGAAATCTTGCCATTTCTCACAACACAGCATGCAGTACCTCAGAAATGTGTAGGACTTGGGATATTGGTTTCTGCTTACATGAAATCTAAGAGACCACAACTAGCTGAGAGGCAGCCTGGATGGCTAAGAGATCCTGACAGCATGGAAAGGTCACTCGCCAATATTTATCCCCCACCCTCCTTTAACCACCGACAGATCACTGGCTGAAATTTCACTAACTGCTATCATGGAGCCCTGAAGGCCTCATCCGCAGAACTCGGCCCAACCCTTTGGCCACCCCTCTCCTCTGACATGTTAAAGGTTCTGTTTAATATGCATGTATGCACAAACCATCTGCTTGCCTAAGTTTGACAAGGAGCCGTCCAAGTGGCACAATGTCTCCTTTGAGGGCCACACGCCGGACCTGAAAGCGCGGTCTGTGCTGGCAGATAGCAGCATGCTTTAAGAAGCTTATATTTCCTTATTCACATTAAAAGCAGAAAAATACATACAATCCAAACAAAACAATAAAGCATAAGCAGGGAAAAGAAAAGAGGCATGGAAAAAAATGTCTCAACAAATCTCCTTTGAACATGCACGACAAACATTTCTCACTAGTGCTTTTTCAGCACACTAGATCTCCCCTTTTGTGCTAAGCTAGCATACAAGGTCTCTGCTGAGGTACCATGGGTACCTGAAACCAGTCTGCGACAGAGCTGTAAATCACCATCAGAGAAAGAGGAAGGAAGACAAAAGCTGACACCAAATCACAACTCAACGCACAGTTATAAAGCTGCAAGGTTAAGGAAAGTCAATATGTGCTTTGGGCAGCTCCCTTCAGTGGCCTTTCATTCGCATTGCCTTAGAAACAACAAACCATCAAGTCCTGAGATGCAAAGCTCAGGACCTGTACTATCAGGTGGAATACGCGGGATGAGGTTTCTGCATTGTGCAGAAATTAAATTGCATTTTCTATTTACATTATTTACTGCATCAATCTACTGTTGAAGTGGCAGTAAGTTCATGATTATGTTCATAAGCCTGAAGAGCGTTCATGAAAGTGCCAAGTTTGATTTGAAATTGATTTGAAGACACCACCCAATTTACAGAAGGAGGTGTAAAATAGGAGGTGTAGGTTTGCAATGGCAGGAAGGGACAAAAGATCAGGCCCAACGAGTGCTTCCAGATCTCCTCTTGCATGCATGATTATGAAGCAAAGGCCTGAAGGAGCGTTCCACAAAGACAGAGTGGGGAAGAAAGGCGTATCTCTAATTACCGCCACTCCTGCTCGTCCCTCCTCGCCCTCCACTCCGAAAATACAGCTCCATTGTCTTAAGCCCCCTCCCATGCTTCTCCCCACGCCTCTTCGCCCCCCGCCTCTGCTAGCGCAGGCCTTGCGCTGGAAGCCCCATGAGCTGGCGTGCACGGGCTAGCCTAGCCGCTAGGCTCTCCGGCTGCCTGCAGTCCTAATCTCACGCTGACCTGCTTTACTCCCCTCGCGCCGGCTGCCCACTGGGCTTCCCGTTCACAGGGCCCCCTTTGTTGTCAGACAGGGCTGTCTAGGCCTCGGGCAGGGGTCTGGCCTGGCCATTGTTGCCCACAATGAGCGAATAGTGGCGTTCAGGCGTCAGCTTGGAGGCAGGGGCCTGGTCGACCACCGCCACCGCTGGGAGAGGATGGGAAAGAGAGACTGGGAAACGAGATAGGACTGAGCAGAAGGAGCAGGGTTGAAAGGCGGGGTTGGTGAAGCATTGGTGGCGGTGGCTAGGACACAATCGCCCATGGAGACCAAATGAGTCTTTGTGCGAGGCACACAGATAATAACACAAAACAACAAGGACCACATGTTAACGTAAAGAAATTATATCAGTGTAATAAAACAACCGCGCTCACAGATCCGTATTTACGCCCTGAGCGAGATTATCCAATCTGCGGGGAGCGTTCCGATATTACGCGTGCCCAGCCAAACAAAGCCGCTTCAGTGCATTTGTGCAGATGGTCACAGAGCATCGTCCTTAACGGTCCATCACCCCGCAGAAACACAGGAACCCACTCAGTGGCCCGTGCCACCGTGCTTCCCGATGACCATTGTGCGGCATTTGCGTTAAAAAAAATAAACGTTACACAGGAAGGGCCTTTCCTGACAATGCATTTGCAAGGACAGATGAACTGATCATCGGACAAAAAAAAATCTTGCAAAAGCTGGGGGGTGAGGGGTGGGGGGGCTAAAGCCAGTTTATTTTGCCAAGGGCAGATTGAAGCCTGGTGCGGACACATGTGCACGCATACAGGATAATAGGAAATGCTCAGTAAACAATGCAACACAATGCGCAATGGCTGCGCTCTGTGTCCAAAGAAAAGGCAGCCAGACAGCCATTCATTCAAATGGCCCTGAATATCTGAAAAGAGCAGCCAACCAATAACAGGCACTCTACGGCATGCTGAGAGGGACACACAAGGCCAGCGTGTTCATGGGGGCCGGCATTTGCATGGTGAGAGTGAGCATGCGCTCTGATCCAGGAATCTCTGGACATTTTGAGCTCATTTCCCACACAAGGTGTTGATGAAGGGGTGTAATATGCATTTGTTATTCATACTGGAGGTAGGGGCTCTCGTGTGTGTGTGTGTGTGTGTTGTTGAGAAGGCAGGGGACGAGGGTGTATTCACAACTCGCCACAGCTAGCTGCTGGTATTGACAGACCCAACACAAGGAACAATGGCGTGTTAGACCTGGGGGGGGGGAAGCTAAACTGACAATGATTCCTGCTAAACAAGGCTAAACATGGAAATCCAAGCCGGGTTTCTCGCATTCTCACTCTCTCACGCAGATACACACAGCTCTTGCATTTCTTTATCATCCGTTCAGCTCAGACACAATTGGATCTCATCTGAGCCCAGCCAGCCAGAGTCCATTTTAAAAGGCTGGATATTGATACAAGTCCTTTACAACGGGAGCAGCTTTCTCCCCATGCCTCGGATGGACTCACAATGGCCGACTGATTGCTAAGTGTGGCTCCCTTTCTCCTGAAGGGCGACAAGAAGGAAAAGGCCAAAAAAAAAAAAAAAAAAAAAAAAAAAAAAAAGTATTTTAAATTATGTAGATTTAAGCAGTGCTTCTCATGACACCAGGAAGCAGTATAAATATTCATAACTTGGCCTCCAACCCTGTTGAAGAGGGCAAGCTAGGGAGGTCACTGTGGAGGCTCTGGCCAATGAGCTCCCAGCTCTGCATGTCTGGACTTGACTTTAATAAGAGATCCACGTGAGAGAAAAAGAGAGAAATAAACGGCAAGAAAGTATCAGAACTGATAGGAGCAAAAAACGGAGCAACACACACCACGGCCGTGGCAGACTTCAGTGGATGCGACACGTCAAGGTCGCCAGGCGCCGTACGCACGTGTGAATGAGTTGGTATGGGGATGGGGGGTGTAGGCAGGGCAGGGCAGGGCGGGGGTTGGGATGGACAAAAGCCTTCACCTGTGCCAGCTGTACCCGGCTCCTGTTGGCAAGTGCAACCTTTCTCCCTGAACACACACACAGTGCTCCAGGTAGTGGGAGGGCGAGAAGAAAAGGAGAGCGGGAGGGGGCTGGAGCTAATGAATCCAGCAGAGACAGAGCAACGTTGTGCGGGTGCGAGTTTGGATATGTGGGTGCGTGTTTGCAGAGGTCTGAAATAGAGAAAGGCGTGACAACCCCCAGAAGGCTTCGAGCCGAGTGTGCGGTTTGTCAGCAGGAGCGGCGAGGCGCTGCAGTTGTGTGTAGGGCCGAGCCGCTCTTCACTCAGCTACTGATGACTGACCACAGCGGGGCCTGGCACTGCTACAAACAAACAGCGGCTACTCCGGCAACACCCACCCACACCCACACACACACACACCAGCACACAACTGTTCATGTCTGGGAGCTTACGGGGGTTCTTATTACTGCAGAGAGAACGAGGCACATGCCCCCAAGTCAATGAATCTCCCATGAACCAAGATTTTAAAGGCGTGGTGAGACGGAGTCCTCGCCAGCCTTCGCACGGTACCACAACGCTCGGCATTTCTCACCAGAGAATGAGAAGGCAGAGGGAGGCAGGGAGGCCTGAGTCAGTGGGTTCCTATGCCAGTCAAAGCCCAGCAGAGTCAGGCAGGCCCCCTCCGCCCACCCCATGCAGGGACACGCGCCAAACATAATGACCCACACACAACTGGCATGGCACAGTGCAAGTGAAAGTAGATGTGTGTGTGTGTGTGTGTGTGTGTGTGTGTGTGTGTGTGTGTGTGTGTGTGTGTGTGTGTGTGTGTGTGTGTGTGCCTGTGAGAAAGAATGAGAGAGGGGGGTGACAGGCAGGGAGAGAACATGCGAGGAGGAGGAGGAGGAGGAGGGGTGTCTGTCGGAATGCCAGCTTGAATTCCACGGGCATGCTGCCTCACTCACCACGGCAACTGAGGGAGAAGTGTGTGGACTTCAGAGAGGGAGGGCGGGAGGGAGGGAGGAGAAAGAGACATCAATGGAAGGAACTGGGCACTGGGCCAAGCTCCAGTATTACAATAGAAAAGAAAGAAAGAAAAAGAAAATGACAGAAATAAGTAGTAATAATGGAGAAAAAAAAAAAAAAAGACAGAACGAAAGAAAGTGAGATTGGAGGGGAGGCAGCAGGCTAGGTTGATGTCTTTTCCGAGGGTGAGGGCAATTCAATTATCACAGGAGTTGAAGGTGCCGAGCTGACACAGTGGCGCTGACATACAATAATATCTACAGAGGATGCCAGCCTGAGAGCTGCAATGAGAGAGGGAGGAAGCAGAGGGGCAGACTGACCATTCGATTTCAATTTAAAAACGTAACGTTTCTCATAGCATTTACATTTATGGTATTAATCAGATGCCCTTATCCAGAGTGATTTACAACTCGGGGTTAAGTGTATCAGAGGCACAATGGTTCAGTAACCCACTGGGCTACTACCACCCCTAAATAATTTGCGCAAGAGGACAACGAGTAGCTGGTGACACTTGAAACCAGGTCACCCACACTAATGATGAACGACATAACGGCTCGACTAGAGGGGATTCTTTTGCTCATTGCACATTGTAATGCATTTTAACATACATTTTTCTGTTTTCTTTGTGTATTCACACCCATCTGGAATCCAGAAAATAAGATACACATATGCGTATATTGGGGTATTATCCGAAAGGTGTTCTTATGATACAAATGGCCAGTACAAGAGCCAGATAGTCAAATGAACTCAGCTGTCACTTCCTGGTCAGGCAACCAAGTTCTCAAGAAAGTGCCAGGGGAGCAATACATGGGCAGTCCAGAGTTTTTCTGCTGAACGGTCCTTTTTGAAGTACCTCTGGTGTTCCTAACCAATAAACCTATGTTTGCCGATTGCATTACTTTTGGCTGACTGGTACAAAAAAAAAAAAAAAAAAAGTGGTGTGGGAGCGCGGTTTAATAAGTAGCCTTGAGACACGTGACCTAACTGCCCCACTCTCTTTACTCCAGTGAAGAAAAATGTAATAATAAATAAATTTTTAACTTTAAGTCAACCTGAGGACAACTAGGCAAGGTTCACAGCAGATCTGCTCAGCCTGCTGAAAACAAAGTGTCGCAGCCGGCTGGATGGACCTCCTCCACAGCTCATTACGCTCTATCTCACACTGATTATATGGATGGCGCATGAGTAATGGCCATCGGGCTGGACTCTGGACCTCAAGGTCACGGGCATGAATCTTCATTGGGGGGCTGAATGGCTGTGTCCTTGAGAAGCGACACGGAGAGTCCATTCGAAAGTTAAAAAGCTTGGCTACCCCAGCACTAACTTTGACAGAGCCGCAACCATGCAAATGTGCAGACACGCTCATAAAACTCCATGTTCCGTGAGAAATGACTCAGTCAGCAAAGTGTCAGCATTACTACAAGCTAAACCCTTCAGATCGGCCTACAAAGTTAACCACGGAAAGCTTTACATGAGCAATATGAAAGACGAACAATAGAAATGGGCGTCCATGCCTTCCAACCCAGATACCATCTGGACAGTCGCACAGTGAGGACATCCCACCCACCGACCCCCCAAACTCTGACCGCGCCCCATCCCAACCTTGAGATTCATACCACCCCCAACCCCACAAATCCCCTTTTGCCTATTCATTGTCTCCAGGAGCTTCTCTTGGCTTCCCTCAGCATGGTGTGTCTTAAACACACAGGAGGCTAATCCTGTTACATAGGGGCTAATAATAAATGAATATACGAAAAGCCAGTTAGCCTGCACAGAAGGGGAGCCGGGTGGGAGTGGGC